>NW_004949101.1:12122913-12174765 GCF_000317375.1 Microtus ochrogaster | reverse complement strand
AAACAAACCTGTGAGATGCCAGGCATGGTGGCATAAGCCTTTATTACCAGCACTCGGGAGGCAGAGGAAGGGGGATCTCTGAGTTAGAGGCCAGCATGGTCTACAGAGTGAGTTCCAGGACCGCCAATAATACAAATAGACACCCTATCTCAAAAAAAAAAAAAAAAAAAAAACAACAATGATAACAAAAACAAAAGAAAAAAAAGAAACCAATGAGATTATTATTATTTTAATACAGGCAACACCATCAGTTATTAGTAAGCAGAAAAGTAATACCTAACTGTTTGACAGAAAAAAAATATAGAAAAACAAAATTAAAGGTTTAAAGATTTATTTACCTCCAGACGTTTTTCATTTTTTTTTGTTTTTTTGTTTGTTTGTTTTTTCTAAAGAGCAGTCAACTACCAGTATTGTGAGCATTTCTCTAGCTTTTTTATCCACACTTTTACAAATACAGGTAGGAAATGCCGATATGCAGAAAGGTCCTGAGTTCAATTCCCAGCAACCACATGGTGGCTCACAACTATCTGTAATGAGATCTGGTGCCCTCTTGAGGAAGAGACCTGGTCAATTGTCCTCATCAACTTAGACCATGAAACCCAATATGGACAAGTTCAACAGAACTGCCATATACGGGCTGCCCATGCATGCTTCAGCATTGCTGGGGCATACATTTCATTCATGTAATTACCCCGTTTTATTTAAATGATGCATATGAAGCTTTGAGACATGGAAGCTTAAAATTCAATGACGAATATGGTTGTCATATTGTCCACATGGAATCTGAGCTGGAGTTGGCAAACCTTTTCTTAAAAAACCCAGAAAGTGAGTGTACTTGATGCTGTGGCTATATTATTTTCATTTTAGCTGTTCATTGTTATGCCCCTAGATTAGCCATTAACAATAATTAGACAAATGGGAATGGCAGCATCCTAGCATGTATATTTATGAGTAACAGAATTTGAGTTCATATAATTAGGTGTCACGAAGTATTATTCTTCTTTGGATATTTTTTTAGCCACTTAAATGTGTGAAAGTCATTCTTCGCTTGCATGCTCTACAAATGTTAATGGCATGCCTGATAATTTTCCTTTTGGGTGATAGTTTTCCTGCCTTTAAAAATTAAAATCATGCTGGGCAGTGGTGGTACATGTGCCTTTAATGCCAGCACTCGGGAGGCAGAGGCAGGAGGATCTCTGTGAGTTCGAGGCCAGCCTGGTCTATAGAGCCAGATCCAGGACAGCTAGAATTGTTACACAGAGAAACCCTGCCTCAAAATAAATAAATAAATAAGTAAATAAATAAATAAATAAAATGAAAAAATATATATAAAGTCACTTGCAGAATTAAATCTTAAAAGAAATACTTAAGGAATCCTAACACAGCTTTCAGAGTGGGATGGGTGACATCAGCCAAATCAACAAAGAAGACCCCTCTTTAATGGGATTCTTGTCTGATTCTTTTCAGACCTTGAGTGAAGGGAAATGGTAAAGAGGCAGAGGAAGGAAGAAGGTACAGAGGGAGCAGCTATGGTGCTGAGGCAGGAGACTTGGAGGGAGCCCTCACCCGCCACTCCCGATATAAAGGACTGGGATATTCCTGATCCCTTTTGACACTGGTTGTGTGCAGAGATTCTGTCTGCACTTATCATCTCCTTATGCAAAGTTCACTCTGCATTATTAGTCGGCAAGTATTACCTTCGCAATAGATGATTTTGAATAGCATCCGATTTTTTTTAGTTTACTAATTATAGAATGTTTATATTAAAAGAACATAATATGGAAGCGTTGACTGTTGTTCAGAAGGTACATTTTAAATCTTATGAATGATTTATAAGGAATAGGAGTTCTAATGTAATAATAATGTTAAGTCCAGCCTGCTGGCTTTTGGCTTTCTTCAAAGGGTACCTGAAAACCTGCCTCCTCCTGGCTCCCCCAACTCCTGGTCAGGTGTGCCTCTTGATGGCACTTCTGCACTCAGAGCAGGGAGGACACAGGGGTGCCATTCTGCTGTCTTCAGGATTGTTCTCTGCTTCTAACGCAAGGGCAGTGGAACTGTAGGACACCGGCTGAGCCGCCTGTGCAACCACAGAATGCCCCATAGGACAGAGAGGGAGGGCCAGGGCATCTTGTTAAGGACCATGCTCCGAGCCTGTGTGAGTCAGTGTCTGAGTGGCGAGGGTGTGTGTGGTGAGAAGCAAGAAAGGCTCTCTTGGGCTTTTTTAAACACTCGATATGAAGAATAAAATAGTGTTTTTTTTTAGTTTATTTTTCATTTTGTAGAAGTTGGAAGTTGTGGAATGAAGACTATTCTTATTAGATCGTCAAATATAGGTGTTTACATATATTACAAAACAAGGGGAAATCTTATAGTTATTTAAATAAGTGTATATTAAACATAGGTACTTACACATATAAATATACTTTATATCTACATTTATAGACACATTTATATATACACAAACACTCAACTAAAAGAGGATATAGTTATTTATACCATGATATAAAATTTGGATAATATAGATCAGTGTAAGAAGCAAAGCATTTATGTTTTCACTGTCCAGGCACAGCCACTAGTGGCATTTGCAGAATATCCTCCCATATCCTGTGTCTGTTCCCCTCATGTATGCAAGGACGCTATAGCCAGGTCTCTGTTTCCTGGATCCCGTTTGTGGCAATGCTCTGTGTGCTTGGGCGCAGTGTGAGGAGCTGGGCACAGAGCGGAGAACGGACAGCCCCTCTACGACTGCTGTGTTCAGGCAGGAGATTAGCAATGACCTCTGTGTCACTTTGTGTGTGGTGGTGACGAGCTCTGTGAAGAATTGAAGAAAAGCGAAGAGGACAGTGAGAGCCTGATACGAAGTTAAAGATCACAGCTGGACTACAGCGGCCACACTTAGAAAGCTTGGTTTACAATGAAACAACAGCAAACAGCAGCAGGAATTTTTATATATATTGTCAATTCTCTTTCCTAGTTCTGGGAACTGTAAGCAGAGCTTATAGTCTGCCCCTGAACCATGCCCTTGAACTGACTCTGGAGCCAGGCTTCCCTTCAGGCTGTGATGCTGCTACCTCTGTCTCCAGGTAGCCGGGACCGCAGGCTAGCAGCACAATACTGTGCACACTTTCCAAATTCTTAGCTAAGACTTCTAGACAAGCCTACCTGCCAATGGCTCGCTCAATTTTATGTGAGCAACAAAGGCTTGTTTAACTTGTAGCCTAGTAGTATAAGTTTTTGTTTTTAATTCCAATTACAGGTAAGGCTGCGGTGTCTCTCACTGACCGACCATATACATATTTGTGTATAGTTAGGATACGTTCCTAGGAGCAGAATTCCTAGGCACAGATTTTCATGTATGCCTGTGAGTTGAAAAGATCTGGTCTCCTTCTACTTCCTAAATCACTTCATTTTCCTTCTCTAGTTGGCTGAATGACCTCCGTCATGACTGCGTGCTGCTTCAGTGTGGTTTCATTTCTGTTTCTAAAGGCAAGACGGCTGACACACTTAGAATTGCATCACGCTCACGAGGGCTTGCTGTGGCTCACAAAGTTGGTGCGAGATGAGGACAGAAAGATATAAAGCCCAGCAAACTGGCATCGTTGGGAACACAAGACGTTCAGAGCGAGTCTCAACATGCCATTTCGTTTTTTTTCTTTTAGAGGTCTAAAAAAAAGGTCCAGGAATATTGAATTGAATAACAAAAGAAGCATTCATTCTTGCAAGAAAGCCAGTTTGCTCATTTAAGCTTGCCTTCTGATAGATTTTTTAACTCTAGCAAATGAAATCATTATTGTTTGAAAATTTTGCTTGCTGTCATATTTGTGTGGTATTCTTTCAGATGACATTATCTGAAAAAAACATATATTAATATTGGTGTACAGTTATATAGCATTTCTACTATGCCAAATACATTTCTTCATTTGAAAGCTAGCCAAGGTCTTCTCTGATGAGATGGCCAGTCTTGGCCGCCTAGTTGACACAGTCTAGAATAGCTGAAAGAGTGAACTTGGGGGTTGCCTTGATGGGACTTGCTTGTGTGCATATCTGTGGGGCATCTCCTTGATTTCTAATTAATATAGGAGAATCCAGCACAGCGTGGGCAGTGCCAGCTCTAGACAGGTGGGCAAGCAGGTGATCAGTATTCCTCTCTGCCTTCGGCTTCAGGTTCTTGACTTGAGTTCCTGCTCTGGCTTCCCTCCATAGTGGACTGCCACGTGTAAGACGTAATTAAGCCTTTCTTTCCAATCCTAGTGTTTATCACAGCAACAAGAAAAAAATGAGAACATCTGAGGGGGTGTTACCTGTCCTGGAACAGTAGTGATGACGGGGATCATCATATACACTGGGGGAATGTTCAGGGAGGGGAAAGTGTGGACAGTAAGAAGCTGAAGCACAGTAGGAACAACTTGTGAAGCTTCACGGTTTAGCAGTAAGCCCGGAAAGGTGTAACAGCTCTCTGCTGCTCTTCATAGAAATGATGGAAAGGTCAAGAGGCTGAATTAATACGGTGCTTCTTAAATTCTTAGGTGTATGAGATACACCCCACGGTCTTGATGAAATGCAGGTCTGGATACACGGGCGTATCCGGAATGTCTAGACACTGTGCGTGCTAGGCTCCCTAGTGCTGCTGATGCTCCGGATGTATGTGTGGCCCACACTTTGTGTTGCAAGGTGTTCTTAGACAGGGACATAGGGCTTGCTATTACCCTGTGTATTCAGAGCACCAGGGCTCTAGGTTGAAGGCAACATAACTCAGTGACTGGTAGCTGGGGCGGGGAAGCCTTTCTCCAGATGTCCCTTATGCACGTGGGGCTCTGTGCCTCGGGCTCTTTGCCACACATCCTACGAGCAACATCATACCAGGGGTCATTAGTAAGAAGCGCTTCCTCTGTGTGTGTCTCAAGCTTTTGCTGCAGATTATGTTTATAACCAGAAAAAACAGCAAAAAACCCTAAAAATCTGAGTATATCTCTATTTTATTGTTTCATAGCCTGCTTCCCATCAGCGGTTTTCCCCTGGGCCTCACCTGTTTCTCCCGATCTTTTTTTTTTTTTTTTTTTTTTTTTTTTTAAGTCTTTGATTGTGTTGTAGACATTGTAGGTCGTCTGATGATGTGAAACTCTTGGCATCTCCTCTATTGTGCTAAGGCACACATAATTTCTTCTACCTTAGCTATTTTATTATTGTTGTTTGTGTGTGTATGATGCATGTATGCGTGTGTGTGCATGTGTGTTGTGTACTTTTAAGAAAACTGTTGGGTAGCACTGAGTAAATTCAGATTATTGGACTTCCATCATCACCATTGATTTCTAGAACTTTCTAATTTTAAAAAATGAAACAGTGTCTATTGAACAGTAGCTTTCTGTAATTAAATCCCCCTCCTTGCTCTTGGCAACATTTAGTTTTTTCTTTCTCCATGAATTGACTCATTGGGATTGTCTATTTGTGGCTGACATAGTTCACTTAGCTATGTCTTAAGGTTTATCCGTGTTGTTAGCATGTGCTAGGATTTTCTTCCTTTTCAAGAGTGGATATTATTTCATTGTACAGATGGACCACATTTTGTTTACCCATTCAAATGAAGAGCGCTGAGATGTTTTGACTTGTTGGCTATTTCTGTGGCTATGGATGTATAATGATGCTGATATGAACCCAGACTTGCAAATATATTCCTTTGCTCCCTGCCTTGGGGCTGAAGATTTTAAAGACCATTTTCAGCTCCCTTCATTTGTATCTGTTTCCTTGCTACCCGCTCTATACACAAAAGGCCTGAGAAGTCTCTCCCTTCCTTCCCATGGGTAGGAGTTGGTATGTCGGACTCCAGCCCCCTTGCCGATGGATGGATGGATGGATGGATGGATGGATGGATGGATGGATGGGGGAGTTTGCCACTATTTTCCTGGTTCCCCAGGGGTGTCAGACAGCATTTCCCAGAGTCTCAACTTGCTGGATATGTTAGTCTGTATTGCCTTGTTTCCCTGTCTGACCTCTCTATTCTCCTCCTGGCATTTCCTGGAATCACTTTCTAACTGAGCTGTCCCTTCTGAAATCTTCAAGTAGTATTTGCCTCAAAAGAAGCTAGACTTAGTGATGCAGGAGGTTGCCAAATCCCTACCTGTGCTTACACACACCCACACTTTGGAGCTGGAGAGAGCTGTGGGAACATCTGGGTGACTGATGGGGCCTTCCTGTGTCTGTCTTTCATTCTAATCATGTCGGGCTGAAGGTTCGAGATAGTGAAATCTGTTCATTTCAGCATTTAAATCATGTGACATCTTGTATAAAACATCTTTTGTTTGCTTCTTTGTTTTTCCAGAGAGAGTTTCCCTATGAGCTTTGGAGCTTTGAGCCTGTCCTGGATCTCACTCCGTAGACCAGACTGGCCTCATACTCACAGAGATCCGCCTCTCTCTGCCTCCCAAGGGCTGTGATTAAAGAAATGCACCTCCACCATGTGGCAATAAAACATCTTTCTAAAGCTCTCTTTTTAACTCTTTTTTAACCTCCTTAAAACTTACCCTTCTGATTTAGTGACCATACAATACAATGAGCTAGATGCCAAAGAAAGAAGAAAATTTCTTCAAGCAGGTTTCCTTCTTCCTTCCTTCCTTCCTTCCTTCCTTCCTTCCTTCCTTCCTTTCTTCCTTCCTTCCTTTTCTTCCTTCCTTCCTTCTTTCCTTATATTTTCTAGAAATAATTTTCTTGTTTATTAGGACAACTGTCCTTTTATACATAGATGTGAGGTTTTGACTTTCACTACCATATATGACCTCAGGGGCTCTTTTTGGTGTCTCTGGTTTGTTGTTCTCATCTCTCTTTGTAATTCTGTATGTGTTATATTTTCAACATAAAATTATGTTTTTAGTGGTGGTGAGCTTAGAAAGAGATGAATTTCTTATACTTGTGTTGCCACTCAATTGGAAGATGCCTTGCAGCCTGTGCCCATCATAGCTCTTCTTATTGTCTTTGAGGAAGTGTGGCTTCCAGCGGTGTGAACTTTCATTGATCTTTGAGGATTTTTCATGCGTTGCATGGGTTGAGCCTTATGAGCCAACTCTATTTAAGGCAGTCCTGCAAACCACAGATAGTAAATCCGAGGCTTGTGATTTCAAACGGAAAACGTTCATGTCTCTGAGGATTGCATCCACACTTTCCAGACCAGAAAGACATGTGTAGCCTTTAGAGGCATGTAGACTCTAGAGTGCTGCTTGTTCCTTCCTCTTCTGAGTTTGGAAGGCAAGTTACTCTCATTAGTGCATCATTTGCTGGCTGGAAGCAAATGAGTAACTGTTGATGCAGGGAGGAGTCTCAGCTGCAGCAGGATTGTCAGCCCGTGCGGGTGCTGTGCTCTGTCAGAGAAGTCACAGCAGATGCTTACTGTGTTGGGATTGTTTCACCACAATACTCACAGATCATGCATACATGTGGCGGCTTTAGTTCTCTGGCTTAGGATCAAACTCATCTGATCTTGTATATTAGAAGTTGGAAATATTGTTGATCTTGCACAAAGGCAGCTATTTGGGGAACAGGGGGCAATTATTTTCCTCAGGGTAAATAGAAATTATAAGGCCAAATTATAAGGTCAGATATGAAAATTATGTGAAGCCCAAGCAAGGAGAGCATGCTCAGTGCATCTTTGAACTAAGGACATTCTTTATGTCCATCAGAATGTTGGCGGGCTGATGTGGAATGAGGAAATAAGGCAACTCTCCATGAAAGCAGTCTCCAAGGAGTTCTCAGGAAGGCAGCTCACCGTCTCTAAGCCTCTTCCCTTCAGTGTGTGCCTTCTGGCTGGTTCATAGCAGCATGAAATTACATTAAATTAGAAGACACTTTGGGGTGACATTAATAGCTTGTCTTGATGATTTTCCATGGTTCAAGGAGCCCTGACTGGTTTCTACTCCGGGTCTGAGATGTTGCTGGAGACCCCGGAACACAAGCATTGCTTTCTGTCTAGCTGTTGCTTTTCACTCCACCTCCTGACCTTGTGGCTGGTTTGCTGATAACCCCATTTTCACTTTCCTCCTCTTCCTGTCCTTTTTCTTACCTTTTCAGACCAGATTCCAAACCTGGTCGAGTCAGCCATCCTACTGGAACTTTGGGTTCTAGTCTTCTCTTGGGTCCCTGATAATGAGATACAGGATCTTGGTGACCCGTAGCTTCTTCACCTGTCAAATGGAAAAATGGGAACAGCCTTTCCAGTGCCTTGAGCCCTTAGGACATAACCTCTGGGTAAAGTTCACACAGTGCAGATTCCACTGCTACCACCTCCTGTTGATGGGAATTGTGATAGTTAGTTTTGTTTCAACCTGATGCCAGCTAGAATCACTTGGGAAGACTGATGAAAATGTCCCCATCAGACTTGACTATGGGCAATTTTTGATTGATACTTGATATGGGAGGGCCCAGTTCTCAGTGGGCAGTGCCATCCTTGGGTAAACTGTCCTGGATGCTATAAGAAAATGGGCTTATCTAGCAAGCTAGTAACCAGCGTTCCTCCATGGCTTCTGTGTTGGTTCCTGTTTCAGGTTCCTGCCCTGACTTCTGTCCCTAACTTTTCTTAGTGATAGATAGATTGTGTAAGTGAAATAAACCCTTTCCCCTTTGGGTTGTATGTGGTTATGGTGTTTTATCACAGCAATGGAAACCTAACTAAGACAGATCTCTGGTACCCATTCAACCTCACCAGACCTCTGTTTTCTCATCTTTGAAATTAGGTCCTTCATTATGCCTAAAAACTGGAAGATAAATGAAGCAATATGTACAAATTACTTGGAAAAGTACCTGATACATACTAAAGCTCAATAAATATTAACTTTGCTGTTATCCATCAGTAAAGATGAATCAATGTCTTTTTTTTTGTCTTTATCTTTTTCCTCTGCTTATGTTTACAAAGCTCACATTTTAGTGTTTAAATTTGGGGTTCATATATCCACATGTGTTGGCCATACTTGCGGGCAGGAGGTGCTCTTTATTCTTGTGATTTAGTGGGTGGGAGGCAAGCAGAACCCATGTTAGGTATTATGATGATTCAGCCCTGGGCCTATTTCTGACTGGTGGTGGGGTCTCAGCAGCTCTTTTCCTTTCCTTCTGTTGGTCATTTGTCTGTAGAATGAGAAGCATCGGATAGATGCCTTTGACTGCTGGAGTCTAAGGAACATTTCCCTTCACTTTTTATTTTCTTTCTTAAATTTTTTAAGTTGCCTTTAGGTGTGTGTGTGTGTGTGTGTGTGTGTGTGTGTGTGTGTGTGTGTGCGTACACACACTTGCATCTGCCATGGTCTTTGTGTGCAGTCAGAGGACAGCTTGCAGAAGTCATTTCTCTCCTTCTGCTACCTGTGCCCTGGGGATCAGGTTTAGAGGCAAGTGTCTTTACCTGCTGAAGCACCTCACTGACCCTTTCACTTTCTTTTTTAAAATTTGACAAAGGTTCTTGCTGTGTAGCCCAGGCTGGTCTTGAATTTGTAATCCTCCTGCTGTAGCTTCTCTAACACTATAACTGTAGTTGTGTTCTCTCACGCCTGGTTTAAATAACAGGACGAATCAGAGCTTCAGAGGATTATTATGCTGAGGTGTGGTTATAAAAATCTGAAATAAAGTTGTGCCATGATAGCGTGTACATTTTGGCAACAAGTGAAGTGATGTACTTTGTTGTAACGTTCAGTTATCTGCAACAGTTCTAACATGAAATGAAACCAACTGAAATTTTTATGAAAAAGTTTCAAAATACCGCCCTGGCTGTTAGTTTCTGTTCACAACTGAATGACGACCTCACCTTCAAACACGTATTGAAGACAACCATGCAGGCATGTTTCCCACCTAGGTTGTGCCACCTTGACCCTCTGGTGACCTGTGAACCTCAGGCAGGTAGCCCTGGGACTCAGTGACTGCTATGGCTTTTTTCCTTGGCTTATTATACGGTTACTGGATCATGTAAACTCACCAGATTCTAAAAGCTTTCTAAATGAAGAAAAAGATGCAAAAATTTTTTTATAATTGTTACAGCTGGTGTCATTAACCATGACAAAAAGCATGGGTTTGGTGCAGCCACGGCGTTGCTTCTCTCTAAGGTATTTTGCGCAGGTATGTGTCTTTCTCCATGAGGCATGTTGCCATCTTCTCGCACATGCAGACACTGGAAAGAACTTGAACACAAGTCTTAACCGGTCATTTTAAATATCAGAACAAACACAAAAGTACCAAATTGTGAAGGCAATGGCACTAACAGACTGACAAAAGGACCTGTGCCTACCGTGAGAGAGGCACGTGTTCAGTAGCAAATGTCGTCGTCCAGTTGGAAGTGAATTTGACAAGGTGAGCTCGCCTCAGCCTCCAGAGTGTTGAGATTACAGCATTAAATGTCTGTACCCCTATACCCAGCTCTGTGCCTGTTTTCTTATTCATAAAGCGAACATGTTAGGAAGCATGAGTCATAGCATATTTTTAAAGAAAAGTTAAAGTCACTTGTATTTGTGCAAAATCCTGAGGTATACGGCAGTTTTCAGCTGCCCACCTCACCGTACCTTCTGCCCTTGGCATTTTCACCAAGAACACAGAGGAAAACATGGAGCCATATTTCCAAAGTTGCATTCCTACTAGGCTACCCTGGGTTTATTGAGTCTGCACAGTTCTAGATGGCTTCCTGTGCTGCACCACGAGGGCTTTTGGGAGTTCTGTGGCTTCTGGCTTCTTTCTGAACATCGGTTGACCTGAATGAAACTTCTTACCTCACCATTGTCTTAAACACATCCCACTGACTTAGGGGCTCATCATCCTAGGCTTAATTCACTGTGGTGTAGGTGTCCGTCCTCGACGAGATTGCAAGTAAGACGCTCAGGCTGCTCTTCTCCAGGGGGGCCAGTTTTTCCTCCCAGTGTTTTGTGGTATCTGGAAACATTTTGGACTGTACAACAAGTCACCTAACCTGTCAGTAGCATTGGGAAGCCCAGGACTGGAGGGAGGACCCGAGTGTGGTCCTTCCTGCTGCTGCCCTGTAGGGTCTCACAGCCCTGACCTCTGGCCTCCCTTCTTTTGTCCTGACTTCAGCTTCTTGACTGCGCACTTTTGCCTATGCTGCTGCTGCCGTCTGGAGTGTCTACCCTTTCCCCACAGATCATGGGCCCATGTGATGGATTTCTCAGTCCCCTTTGCGTGTGCTTCCATGTTTCTGAGTGGGAGTTACTCTTTAGATTCTGTTGTCCCTACTCACTTGTAAGTTCAAGGTGACGTAGGCCCAAGTTACATGGCTAGTAAAAGTTTAGGTGAGTGGCTTAATGTTTGAATGATATTACAGCTGGAAAGGGGCCAAAGCTGAGCATGTTGATGGCTGGGTGTAGCCCGCTCTCAGTCAGGCAGCTCCCTTGTTACTGGATGGGCCATTCCGGTCAACATACCATGGATGCCATTCTCGTTCTTCCTGTTGAACGTGGTTCAAATGTTCTGCACCGACGGTTTCTCTTCTTCACTCTTATCTGCTTTGTAGACGTCTGTAGCAGTTCCCCCAGGGTGGCTTGGAGTGGCAGCTTCAGATAGACACAGGTGGAGGAGACAGCTTCAGGCTAAAGATGAGCATATGCGAAGGAAGGTCAGAGGAGCGTCTTTTGCCTAAGTCTCCTTAGCATTAATTTGGCACAATCCAGGTTAGTTCTCAATGTTGTCTGCATGCCAGTGTCATAAGAGTAGCTCCTCAAATAATGTTGTTGCTAGTTATCAATCTAAAGAGGTGTTTTGATTAGTCTTGGGTGTGTACGTCCTGGCTCTTGGAATTTTCTAGGTTCCCAGGCAATCTTGTTATGTAACCACCTTTGAGAACCACTGATATCATTAATTCAAAGTTACTCATGTGAACACTTCTAAAGTAACTTAATATTTTCTGTATTGGTAATTTAATACTTTTGGCAGTTTTATGATTTTTATATACATAAAATTAGTGCTTGTACTTTGTTCACATTTATAGTTGTGATACTTTAATATATAACTTTTTGGCAAATGACATTGTATGACATCACATTCCCCTCGCGCCCCAACTATCACAGAGAAACAGCCGACCATCCTTCATGGTGGAGGAAGTTGGAAGGAAACCATTTTTCAGATATCGTGCCTATAAACTACAAATTTAGAACTTCTGCTTGGTTCTCAGGCTGCTTCTCCTGTTTCTAACACCCACAACCTCTTGCGTCCCAGGACCTGGTGGAAGAGTTCCCAGAGCCCCCGAAGAACTTTCAGAAAGCCCCTTGTTGTTTTCTGACTTCCCATGTAGTTATGCATGGTACTTTTGTTATGAGTGTGCTGGCTAAGATGGCAATGTAGGAACTTTGGAATCCCTTGTAGTCATTTCTGCCCCCTACCCAGTGTCCTCCCCAGCATCCACCCATGCTTTCAGGTTGCCTGTAATTTGTTTGCGAATAGTACTAAGAAGTCTTGGCCACCTGTCATGCTTGTGAGTGGTCACTGGAATGATCTCTGCTATTATTCTGAATGCGACAGCTGAAAATGGAATATGTCATCATATGCCACTGTCTGTCTAGCACCTAAGCTTCCTTTTTAAGAATTAGTTTGGGGATGCATTGGTCCAGCAACTTTGCCAGGGAGTAGGTAGGCATTGTTATAGAAAAATGCACTGGGTAAAATGTAATAAAGTCCAAGACCAGAACTGAAATAATTGAAATTTATAGACTTTGAGATTACTATATTCCGTTTCATTTAAGAAGAAATATTAGAGTAGGAAGACATTGACAGAATGATGCAGATAAGCCTCAACCTCCCATTTGTTCACCTTGTGAACAAGTACCAAATATGAAGGCTACGGATGTTCTGTTGTTCACTGATAGAATGCCTTCTTCTTATGTAGGAGGACCTGGCCCGGATTCTTCCAAATACCAGAAAACTTTACCCAAACCAAACCGAAATTAAAGTGGGTTTAAAAGGTGTCAATAGGGGTAGTGTTGTACTTCAGTGGCAGAGTACTTGTTTGGTTCTGGCTGGACCCTGAGTTTATCTCCAGCGATAAGACAACAAAAAGAATGTCAAGAGATATTTATGGGAGATTCATGAATGAAAATTTTTTATGTCACCAAATTGAGAAAATTTGGCTAAAGAATCACATCTAATTGCCATTTGACAGGCAAATTTTAATTTCTAATATTTATTTTACTGACATCCAAAAGTCAGTCAGTCAGCCCCACCCACATTTTTCTGTTCAAATTTAAGGTTTAGGAATTATTGCAAAGAGTGGAGTTTTGTGACAGTTGGCACGTCAACCGCAGCATTTCTGTTTCTCTAGTACAGCTTTAGTAAACTTGGGAGCTAGACAGGGACTTCGGGATTGTCTATGCTGAGAGGGGACATGACAGTTGAGAATGCTGAGTCCTGGCATCTCTTCTGACAGGTGGAGCTAGGCCAAAGCCAGGCAGCTGTTGAGAAGTTCGACTTTCTGGTTCCACATTGAACATGCTTTTCTTCACTTCAGAGTAAACACTATAGACATTCCCTTAGGTTGATGTCGTCTAAAACTGGTTTGAGCCAAACTTGGGAGTATAAATAGTGCTCAGGAGGGGCCACCAGAGATAGGGCTAGTTAGCTAGTTACTGGGAGTAAGCGACTTTCTGGTGCTGGGGGGCTTTTAGGAAGCAGCAGAATCTTCCTAGTTGTTGGACTGGGCAGTAAGAGATGGGCTGTTTGTCTACCAATCTCTGGTTGTGGCCTGAGGACTTTAGAAAGCCTTAGTACTGGTATTTGTACTTGAAAGGTTCCCTGACAGGAGGGTGTTGGCTATAGAATAACACCTCTTCCACACAGGGAAACTGAGTCACTGGGAAGTTAGACCTGGGTGCGTCACTAGCAGCTTCTGCATGCACACTCAGCAAAAGAATATGAGCCAAGCCTGCCAGGTACCTGCTGTCCATATGCTAATCGCCTGGGCAGGGTTTTACACTCACCTAGTGCTCTTCCAAAGGAAGAGTGAGACTAGGAAGCCAGTAAAAGCGCAACATAGGATATTACTCATCTGACCCTCCAGTTCCTTAGGCTAGGTGTTAATCGCTACATCTGTGGCGTTCTGGCAGGTTCTAAAGGGGATTAATGAGGGGAGAGTTGTTAGGTTGGGGCGCTTGCTCCCTCAGATTTCTTACCAGCACACGGACAGATGAAAATACTACTCCCTCCTGGAAGCTAGCGTATCTGTCATGTGACTTTCTGCTACAGCTGTGCTTTGTCTGCTCTCGTTCAGACCTAAGATATACCATGCTCCCTGGTTAACTTCCTAAGCTCTGCCATACCTGATAAAAAAATCTTTCATATTACACCCCCCCCTTAGTTGTGTGTTCAAGTTCCCATCTACTTCCTGCTGGGACCCTGAGAGGCTTTCCTTTCCTAAACACTTGGATGAAATGCAAGAGCCAGAGACATTATGAAGACATAGGATAACGAAGCGTAAGCTGACCAAGAGCCACAAGAGTACTCAGCATATAGGACGTCTTCTCATAAGACAACGCCCTCCGAAAGGTGTTTGAAACAGGTGCCTTGAGTTGTAATTAGAATGTTTTCTTTTCCACACTCTATGGGGAAGCCCTGTATGAGCAGTAAATTGAAAATGCGAGACTGCTTTATTATAGCCATGTGTACAGCTAATTATAATGTCCTTGGCTGTATAAGATGGGAGCTATGCAATGCAGGGAAACAGATGGATATATTGGGTCTGTCTCCATCTGGAAATTTCAGATTTATCTTGTGTATTCTAATTCTAGATAAGTATGTATTTTCCTCTTTAGTTCCTAAAATTTCCTACCCTTCTAGTAAATGATAATCCACTTTGTGAGGGTTTTTAAAAGCTGCTCTGAAAAGCATTCCAAGCACCTAGAAGAAGTCTCTACAGCAACAGAACAGGTCACTCTGCAGGGCCCCTCATGACTTGGGCGCTTTGCTGAGCAATGTGCACTCACTAATGAATAGTACATGAATAGTACTTGATGTGTGCTCTCAAGGAAGCCACAACATGGTGGGAGAGCAGAGGTCTAAACAAGTAATTATCACAAGAGTTCTTAAGTATTATAGCATATAGTGGGGTATATGTATATCTAAGTGAGGGTATATTTAAGTCTGTGAGGAAAAGGCAAGGAGGTTGTGAGTGACAGGAAGCTCCATGAGTTGCCTTTTGAAGGACAGCAGTGAGCTTGGCAGGAAGATGAAGGAGAGGCTGGGGGCTATGTGGTTACCTGATGGTTTTGAGATGGAGTGAAGCAAGTTTAGCTGTAGCTCAGTGGCCTTTGGAGGAATGCCTGGACTTGAGGCCAAGGGTAAATCCTTAACAGTCATTATCACTTAAGATAATATGGCTTGTGCACACTCTAAAAATTATTAAGGAATGTCAGGAAACTGAAACAGTGTTTAAAAATATCTTTGGACATTTAATAGGAAACATTGCCCTCTTGTATAGTGCTCTAAATATAGATCAATATGTGTTGTTTTTTAAATGTATGTGTGTGTGTGTGTGTGTGTGTGTGTGTGTGTTTATGTGTGCTCCCATCCATGAAGGCCAGAAAAATAGTGTTGGATCTCCTAGAGTTGGAGTTCTTGTAAACCACCTGACCTGGGTGCTCAAATCAAACTGGGGACTTTGGGAAGAGCAGCAGTTCTTTTTTTTTTTTTTTTTTTTTTCTTTCTCTTTTTCTTGCTGATGCTTGGCAGAGCCTGAATATACCTCCAGTGGCACCTTGGGCTTCCAACAGTCCTCTTCCTCTGAGCTCCCCCTCCCTGAACGTGGCTTGTCTGTCCTGTGTATGACCTCCATGTTGGTGTAACTCAAACGGTGTGACCTCCTTCTCTCTTTCTTTTCTCCATTTTTCTCTTCTAGTCTCCTCCTGAGATTTATTGCTTCCCTGCCTTAGGGATTTTCTTTTCTATTCTAGTATGAAGGTCTTTGAGCTTTTTTTTTTTTTGAGTCCATTTTTCTTTTATTAATGAAAATAAGAAGCTTGATTTGCTCAATAACTCGATCAGATCTTTTGAAGATTCAGTGCCAAATTCTAGAAATATTCCCAGGCTCTCTGTCCTGCAGGAACTCTGTCTGTTTTAGTCCTTACCTTTCTTGTTTGCTGCTCTGGTCTTTCACTGCCTTGGCCCTCTTTTGCAGAATACACCAAACAGAATACACCAAAACTTACTGACTTGAAACAACCATTTCAGGAGTCTGGGTTGACTGGTCTCTGCTGGGTCGGCCTGCCTCATGTGAGACTACTGGCTTGCATTCCGAATGTTTGAGATGACTCACTGAGCACGAGCATTTGAGTTCAGTGAGGATGTCCGCTGGAGAGTGTCCAGATTTGCTGTGCTGCCCCTGCCATGTGGATTGTGCTTCTCACATATGAGGGCTAGGTGCTGAGGGGGGCTATTGTCAATGTGTAAAAGCAGAAGTCACCAACATCCTGAAGAATGGCACTGGGGGTAACTGGAGAGATGGCTCAGTGGCTAAGAGCACTGGCCGTCCTTCCAGAGGACCTGGGTTCAATACCCAGCACCCACATGGCAGCTCACAGTTGTCTGTAACTCCAGTTCCAGGGCATCTGATACCAATGCACATAAAATAAAGTTAAATAAATTATTTTTTTTAAAAGAATGGAACTTGGGCCTGGTGGTGGTGGCATATGCCTTATTTCCAAGCACTCAGGAAGCAGAGGGAGGCTGATCTCTGTGAATTCAAGGCCAGCATGATCTACAAGAGCTAGTTCCAGGACCGGAACAGCGAAGGTTACACAGAGAAATGCTATCTTGAAAAACTCAATAAATAAATGAAGGAAGGAAAGAAGGAAGCAATGGGACTTGGGAGACCTGGACGACAAGTCCCTTTGTATTCTGTAGGTCAACCCAGCCCTAGGGCCAGGTTTGAGAAGAGTAAAAAGAGTAGCTGTCTGAGCAGGAAGAGTATAATTTGCAACTCGCCCCTCCCTTTGTTGACACCTACTTTACCACGTCCCTCAGTACCCATTATTCTGGAAACTTCTGCTTAAGTGTTAATCACAACTGTTTGTGATCTCCCAAGAGATACTCCTTTGTTTTGTCTGGCCCGTAGTCGTCTGTGGTTCGGAGGGGTATGAGTGTGTGCTATTGAGGATTTTTTATTTTGAGGGGCTTCTGGAAGGCATGTGGTTTTAAAGCAACCATGATCAGTGTTGGCAGAGAAATGGAGACACAGAATTATTTGCATACTGAGGATTATTTGAAGGAATGCTCACTGCCTGCCTATCCAACTCAGCATTTCCTATACTGGACGAGCTCCACGTGACTTACCTCTGATTTCTAAGTTTTCTGGAGCCATTCTCTTCCTGGATTTCCAGTGTTGTTGCCATCATCATCACTATTAATGTTATTATTATTATTATTTTCTCTAGTATAACTGTTTCCTCCCTTCATTCCTCCCTTCCTTTCTTCATTATTTTATTTTTCAAGACGTCGTCTTCTGTTGATTCCCCTACTGATTTTGAACTTGCCATCGTCCTGCTTCAGATTCTCATGGGCTGAAATGGCAGGCCTACACCACAATGTCAGCCTGTTCTTCCTTTTGCCCAGAGTCCTTCTCTGCCCTTGAGAAAGAAGACTCTTTTCATTTCCTGCTTTGTTCTGTCCGGCAACTTGGAACTGATTTCTCAGCCCTAAGTGCAAATATCACTTCCTGAAGGAACCATAGGTTCTACCTATCCTCTGCTCCAGGCTCTAGAAAACAAAGGATTGTGACTGTCCTCTTCTGGGTTAGGCACACACAAGAATTTGTTATTTTTGTCCATTAAACATAGAAGGTAGTTGCCTTGAGAAAGAAAGAATTAATAAAGGAAATACTTAGGTTTAGAGACCATGTCTCTTTTGAGGAACACAAGGGCATAGTTTCTTGGGGCATGTTCTGCCCCTGGTAGAAGTGAGTTGGTGATGTCTTGCCCCAGTGGACATGGTACATCAAGATTGAGGAAGTGTGATGTTTTGAAATGTAGCAGGGATTTCTGCTTGGAACCTAAGTGGTTGACTAAAAGCCATCGTTTTTCCTGCTTTTTGCTTCTGTCATCCTGTGGCCCCTTGTCTGTACCCTGAGATCTCAGTCATGGCAGAGCTGTTATGACCAGCAGCCCAGAACTGCTCGTTTCATTTCCAATTATTGTCCCATAAAGCCAGTGACTTGTTTAAGTGTGAGCCTAATACTGGCTTGATTATGATTTCAGATGTCATGTGCTTGTCATCCCATTCTTATGAGATGAGCCTAGATGTAAGTTTTGTTTTTCTGTGGCATGCTGATTGTCTAAAAAGAGCATTAGTGGATGAGTCAAAATGGCAGGGGGAACTCAGAAAGATGGAGTAGGAAATAACTTTGGTTCTGTCTTACTCAAAGACGATACTCCAGAATTCTTAGGGTTTTTTTCAGTACCCAGTTTCAGGCAACCAGATAAAGGGGGGCAGTGTTGTTTCAGCTTATTTATTGTCATTAAAATAAGTAATTTAGTCACTGTGTATTGTATGTGAGGGACTCCATAAAGAAACTACCGAAATGGCCCCTTCTTGATTGGGGGTGGGGGTGGTGATCAGGTAGTGTGGATAAGAAAGAGAACAACCAGATGCATCTGGAAGAATCTAGAGCAGAAAGAAAAACAAAGTAGGCTGGGCATGACCAAGGGCTGTCTGCAAGGGAAGAGAGACCAGGGAGAGTAGCAAGAGAATAGCGAGACTAGTAGTGTAAGGAGGGCAGTAGCTGAAGGGAAGAAAGCCCTGAGCTGAGGCAGGCCTGGGGTTCCTGGCCGAGAAGGAGGTGAGATGCTAGTGCTGGAGCTTTCAAACATCTAACAGGTACCTGTGAACAGGGATTGGGGGAGCCTAGAGGCGTGAACAGGGACTGGGGGAGGCCAGAGGCTTGCCTGGACTTGGATATACAACCAAAGGCATATGCCAATGGAGAACCCTATGTCCCTTCTGCCAGAGGCAAGGGAAGCAACTCTCTTGCAAATGTGAACCCATTTCAAAAGTTCCTGAGGAATGTTGTCTTTTGTTTAACCACCAAAAAAATCCTTCTTGAGTCCAGTTTGACCTGAGGCGAAACTGTCTTTTTTGGACATTGTCACTTCCTGAGACATAACATGTATGAAATGCTCTGTTGTCTAAGTGGAGGCTGTAAAGTCACTACCAGTTGGCATGTGTTTTCAAATCAGCAGTGCAGAATGAGCATGTGGTGTGGGGCCTGAAGGGAGTGATTTGTAGAGGCCAGAATGTGGGCAGAGTGCATAGATAAATGCACGTAGGAAAAGCTGTGCAAGTGAGGCAGGGGAGGCCTTTGTAGGCTGGGAGAGTATTACAGGAGCCCTAAAGTGAGAGTAGCAGAATCCCCTTCTGTACTCCAGTGCAATGAAGGCATAGGGAGTGGAAAGGGAGCCCCAGGTAGAGCGCTATAGAAAGCTCTCTGGGAGACAGGGACTGAGTGTTGGCATCATAGAAAATATGCGATTTGGGTCATCATTTGCTCTGCGGTTGATAAGGTAGTGTTGCTGAGTTAGAGGCCAGAGCTGTCAAAACCATCTGGGATGTACTCTGTGCTCTGCCCCAGAGCGGGGCGGGGGGGGAGGGATAGAAGAGGGAGAGAGGAGGGGAGGGGAGGAAGGGAGGGAACGAGAGGGAGAAAAAAATGAATATGAAAATCCCTGTATTCTCAGTAGGAAAAACAGAGAAATGTCTTGAGTATGGGCTAGTTGAGCATAGAGCCTGGAGGTATAAATTAGTGTATAACCACAAGCCACGTGACCAACATTCCCAGTGAACATAAATTTGAAGCTTTGTTGAGCATTTCTTTAGGCAGCTGCTCCTCGCTAGACAAATGCCTATTTTTTTTTTTTTTTTCTGGGTGGGATCAGAGTTTCCAAAGTTTGGTCCCATGGTCACTCAGTCCCGTTGCCTTTGTTCCTGTGAGTCAGAAAGCAAGTCCAGGAGCATTGGCTGGAGAAGCTGTTCTCCTACAGCATCTGGGAAATAGAGACAGAGGCAGCGTCACATATTTCTTTTGCTGGCACACCCCCAGCCACCTAGCGACTTGGCTCCATTAGTACCAAGCTGAGGACCAAGCCTTAAACACAAAACCTGTTGGGCAGTGTCCAAGACGTAAGTGAAAGCAGCAGTTTAGCAGAGAACACCAAACCAAATCAAACCAAACCAAAACAGAGGAACCCAATCAAACAAAGCCAATGTCTGCCTTCAAATACTGCCACCCAGTTCGTCAGTGTATGGTTCTATTTGACAAAGAGAATGTGTCCCAAAGGCAGCCAGTTTAGATTACCCTGACCATTGCCTTCTGGTCTAACCCTGGTTTCCTTTGCCTGGATTCTGTAGGAACCTTCCGACTAGCCTCTCTGTGCATGCTGTCAACCACCTGCAGAGGATTCTCCACCAAGCAGCCTGGGTGAGTCTTTTAAAATCTGTCTGATGATATTGTTCTTCTCTGAACCCTCAGTGGCTTCCTGCCTCGTTTGGAATGTAAGCCAAAGCGCTAACAAGGGTCTTGTGGTCTGGCATGATACCTTCATTGTTGCGTCTGCCTCTGTTACTACCCACCTTGGTGACACCCTGCTGGCTACCCTTGCCAAGTGCTGTCCCTCACTCCCTGCTGTGCCCGTCCCACCCAGGGCCTCTGCACATCCTTTCCTTCATTGGGTCCCTTTACAATGTCTTTAGATTTATGACCTAACTTTCACTTTCCTGTTTTAACATTACAGTCTTTGAGATTTTTAATTCTGCCTTTAGGACCTCCCGGTATCCAGACCATTTTCTTATGTCTGCTCTCAGTGCCCCCTCCAAGAGGAAGTTCCGTGAGAGCCAGGGAGGTTCATGTCAGCATTGTCACTGTGGCATATAGTGTGGGCAAAGCACACGGGAAATGTTTGCTGCATGGATGCAGCAGATTCATTTAGCAGCTTCTCTTTGGTTGGACTTGTGAATTCCCTGAGCTCAGTCATCGGCAATTATCTCTATATTCAGATACCGTCTCTGCTCAGTCTATGTTGGTTAGTGAATGGAATCTGAAGTTTGAAATCACAGCCTTTGGATCTATGTAGTTCCAGAAAGTTTCCTTACTAAAAAGGCTGTTCAAGAAATGTTAGAGGAGACATGGTATGTTGCTGTGTGCCCGCAATCCCAGCGTTTAGGAAGTGGAGGCAGGAGGATAAGAAGCTTAAGGTCATCCTAGAATACATAGCAAGTCTGAGGCCAGTCTGGGTTATAAGAGTCCACGATTAAGAAAAATAAATACATGAAACAAGTGATAGATCTGGGCCAACCTGAGATACATAATGACAGTGTCTCAAAAGAAAAAAAAATTAAGAAAAATGGAAATAGAAAGAACTGATACTGGGGAAGGAGAGTAGGAGAATAATTCGGTTCAGTTAGCCGAGCTTCCACTGTGAACGCTAGCATCCACACAGCAGTTTGGCATCTCTTTCATCATTATTATTATGATTGTTAATTGGATGCTCTTTCAAAATTTGGACTGTAAGCTTGCAGCTGATGCCTTGGGAGATTATGCTGTCCGGGGTGCAGAAATTGCTGGGCCGACTGTAACTATTCATGGCCAATTAGGGAGCAGCGTTGGCAGGAAAATGGGGGCGGGTGCAGTTGTGCATTGTGGGAGTTCTTGTCGCTGTGGTTCATGTGCTGGGGATTAGCCGGCTGGGCTGCCTTCTGCAGCAGGACGTTGATTTGCCTACCTGAAGGCACTTTTACAAGTGAAAATAATAAGCAACCTTGAGGGATTTAATGTTCTGTGGAGAGGAAAGGGAGAACAAAGTGGAGAAATCACTTTTATTTGCCAGGCCTTGCTTGAGAGGCCTTCAGAAGGCTGATTTTGTTTAATTTGGTATCAGTTTTCTTTCTTCCCAGGGGACAGCGATGGCTTTTGAAAGAATGCATACAGAAAATCAGGCCGTAGGAGGCAGAAATGAATTTTGGAATGTTTCCAAAGTATAGAATTCCCCAGAGAAGTCGAGTTACTGCACTATAGTCTTGTCACAAAAGGGAGTGTCAATCACACAATATGCCTACTGTCTCATTCCTGACAGCTGGTGGCCAGTTGTGATGGTTTATACTTTTACATGGAGTTTTTAAAGGATTTCAGATGGAAGGGAAATAACACACACACACAAACACACACACACACACACACACACACACACACACACACACACACGGGTGTGTGGGATGGGAGGGAGGGAGGAAGGGAGGAGGGAGAATGATAGAACAGTCTCTGGATATACCTTTCCTTAATTTTAGATTTTAGGGTTAAACTAATTCTTAAGATGTTTTGAATTTTCCTAGTGCTGAAAATTCTGTGCAGCCCTTGCTGTGACTAGGGGTCAGGGGGTTGCAAAGGATAGTTCAAATGAAATTCAGTCCTGGAGAGCAAGGCTGCAAACAAGGCCAGGAGGTCCTAAGTCAAGTGCATGACGCCTGTTAGAGGCTGTTGAAGTTGACAGCACCTATTCCGCCCTGAAAGCACCGAAGAGTACCGAGTGTGGTGTTCTGCAATCAGAGGACACACCAGGCTTTTCAGTTCATACACACCTTGTGTTGGCACTCATTTCCATCTGTCCCTTTAAACGATGACAGCTCCCTGGAGAACTGGAATAGGGAACTTTGTGTCCGAGGTGGAAGTAGAAGCATTTCTCCGGTGACCTCAGTGATGTGATACACTAAATAGGATTCACTGGACTCCTAACGTCTTTCTTTGTGTGTCTTTCATGACATAGCCGGAGTCTGGGAATGAGCTCTTCAACTCAACAAATGACTTAAAGTATTTATCTCCAAAAAGTAAAAAGGTTTTGGTTTTTCCCCCTTTGATTAGGAAAATACATGGTCATATCCTGTTTTTGTTTTTTAAATGTCTTTTATGCTTTTGATAAGTGCCCTAACTTAAGAACGATAGGGCTGAACGGTGACTAGGAGGAAGAAGAGCATACCATGCTCTCGTAGACGATCCCTGTGTTGTTCCAAATCAGCAGCCACCTTGGGTGGTTCACAACTGCCTGTAATTCTCCTTCCAAGGGACTCAGTGTCCTTTCTGGCCTCTACAGATACTGCAATACATGTGTAGGCCTGCTTCGAGACAATATACATACATAATTAAAAATGAAACAAAATAAAATCTTTTAGCAGTCTGGCTGTACATTGTTTCTAAATTCATAGAGGTCCCCGCGGCTGGCTGATAAAGCCGTCAGGGGTCTATCCCACTTCATCTCCCCCTTCTTCTCTAGGGTTTGTAGCTACCTCCTGAGGGTGGGTAGAGAAGAGGCTAAAGATAGAACACTCAGAAACCTTGGTCATAATTATATTCAGTACCCATCTTACTTGTTCCTTTTCCCTCCCAACTGTTCTTTTCTCCCTTCGGCCACATACTTTCCCCCTTCAGTATTGTTCATCTCTGCACCACCTACAAGGCAGCAAGCAAGGACCTTTCTCAATATGGAGTCAGCACCAAATGGTAGTGTTTGTAGTAGGAAGACATTAACGCCGGGTCAATTCTAGCAGGGGTGGGTCTTGCATCATGGTCTGGAGGGTTCCAGTTAAGGCTTTAGAGAAACACTGTATCAACCAGTACATGAAGAATGAATGAGGTCAGTTTTGTATGTGACTAAGAGCTGGGAACTTTGCACAAGAAAATCCACATTGTAGACGTCAAATTTTATGTTGGAGTTGTATTTCTGAACTTATTACAAATTTTGAGCTTCTGAAATTGAGTTATGACTGTCAAACTATAGTGGGGTGTTTCCATTTACCAGCTTGTATGGTGCCACCTTGTGGTCACTGAGAATGAGGGCGTTCAGTGTTTCTCAGCCCCAGCCAGCTGGAAAACCACAATGGTTGGAAGAACTTTGACATGTTGGAGGGGACTCCTGCTGATTCAGAGGAACGTGGAATTCCAGGTTTGCATCACATGTGACCAGCGTCTGGAGAGTGTCCTAGCAGAAGGTCCTGTCCCGTTTGCTGCGGTCGGCAGTAGTTGCAGATGCATAGTACACACGGGCTGGGAGTCCAGGAGAGAGGGACTGAGGAGTCAGTCTGTGCCAGGCCAGCCAAAACAAATGAGAATATTGAAATTTTAGGATTTATTTATTTGAGCAGACAATTGCACTGCCTGAGGATTTTAGCTGTTTGGTCATTCACCATTAATTTCTATCATATGTGTTTATGAGCATAAGGTTTTGTGATGTCACGGTGCTTGTGGGGTAATTTTTGTTGTTTTTGTTTGGAAGGGACCATTAAACATCTTGTAAGAGAAAATGAAATGCGTAGTATATCCAGTAAGGAGGTTGGCCTAGATTTGGGCTGTGAGGCTGAGGGGTAATTTGATTGGGATCGAACTTGGAGGTCTGTGGTAAAAACACATTGTAGTGAAATACAGGTTAGACAAAGTTCAACCAATTTCTTTATCTTGGGATGTGAGAGCCCTGGAAGTGCTGATGCATTTAAAGTCCATGGGGTAACACTACTCCAAACTTCAATTCTGGAAACATTCCTTACAGGTGGGCTGAGTGCATGCTCAGGAACGCGCTCCATTACGTATTGCCATAGTAAGCTGCATAACAAGCAATCACAGAACTCAGGGGAAGGCAACCAAGCAAGCATCTGCGGGGAGTCAGCTGGAGAGCTGACTTAGCGGTGAAGAGTGCATGGTATACCGCTCCTGCAGAAGACTAGAGTTCAGTTTCTGGCACTTACATTAGGCAGCTCAAAACTGCCCTCACCCCTAGCCCGGGGCATCTGATGTCTCTGACTCCCACAGGCACTTACGTGGCACATATCCACATAGACACGCACATAGTTAAAAACAAAAATTAAAAAAAAATCACTACAAAAAAATATCTGGGCATGATAGTGCATGTGTTTTAGCTCTCATGAAGCAGAGAGGCAGGAGTTTGAGGCCAGTCTGGTCTACAGAGCAAGTTCCAGGACAACCAGAGCAACACAGAAAAATCCTGTTTAAAAAAAAAAAAAACAACTAAAAGCCTACTTGGACTTATTGATTTTATTTTGAGTACGAGTGTTTTGCCTGCATGTATGCATGTTGTATGTATGTCATGTGCCTGCCTACCTGGTGGTGGGGTCGAATCTCCTTGAACTGGAATTACAGGTGGTCGTGAGCCACCATGTAGGTGCTGAGAATCAAAACTTGGTCATCTGAAAGAGCAATAAATGCTCTTAACTGCTGAACCATCTTTCCAGCTCTGAAAATATTTGAATTTTTTTTTAAAGTGTCCCCATCTTAGATGTTTAGGGGTTGACCTGTGCTTCAGCTGGGCTTAGCTCACATTATCTGACAACTGTCTGCTGACCTCGACTGGGTTGTCCTGTGTGCCCTGTGACTCGGCTATCTGTTGCTGGTGTAGGATGGCTTTAGCTAGTAAGACTGGAGTGACTTATTTCTGCAGTGTGTGTCCTCATCTTTGAACATTCTAGATCTAACATATTTGCTTATGTATGACCCAGGAGCAAGAATGGAGGGGCCCAAGCTTGCTGTATAAGGACTTGCAAAGCCTTTGCTTGCATCGTGTTTGCTAACATCCTATTGTTTGAAGGCAAATGTGGTCTGTGACAGAAGATAAGGCCCTTGAAGGCTACACAGCAGAGGGTGTGGATAGGAAAGAAGAAGAATTGAGTTTGTTCTGCAGCCAGATAACCCTGGACCCAGTGGGGGAACTGCTGGATGAGGGCGCAGTCATCCGAGGCAGGAATGAGATCAGACTTTTTTCTCTGCCTCGACCAAAGACTGTACTTTTCATTCTGGTAAGCAGCCTCACAAACAGACGTCTGGGCCGGGTCGAGGAAGAAACAGTTTATCTGGTTCTGGAAAGGGGTTCTGTCGTCTTGGTGCGCGATGGACTGGAAGGATTGCGGAGACCATCTTGTTATAGTTGCATCAAGAAAACAGAGGCACAGAGAAGATAATTGGCCATTGTAATGCCAAACAGCGAGCTGGCAGTAAAGTTGGCTCTCACCCTCACACCCTCTCAAGCCGTTGGGGCTCTAATGACCTCAAAGAAGTTTTGTTGGAGGGTGGACGGACTAGAAGGAGTTTGCAGTCTCCACGAAAGAGCAAATCTCATTCCCTCTGTAGGGACAGTAATGCAATAGACTTGGAGCGTAGGATGATTAGAGAGTAGCCATGCTGTGTTTGTCTCTGGAAAGCAAACTTGATGAATGGTGGCTGCCCATTTTGTTGTCTCTTTTTCTCTCCTTTCCCTTCCTTTCCCCGCCCCTTCTCAAATATCTGCTTCATGAGAAGTCAGCATAGGATTTCCGAGAAGCATCTGGGTTCTAGCTCCTACTTTGCCCAGTAGTATATGAAATTGTAAAGGTATATCTAGCCTTCTGAATAGCGGGGGCATCAGCGGCTAAGTTAGATGACAATTGAGAGGAACAATTTGAGCTGAATAAGTAAAATTTGGGTAATGAACTTCTATTTACTTAAGCACTATCAAATAAACTAGTTTGCTATAGAAATGCTTTTCAAGTATTAGATTTTTAAAATTTTATGTAACAGATAATAATGGGACATACTTAGAATCCCCAAACACACTTTTAGGCACAAAACCCAGACCCTTTTTTATGCTAAGCAAGTGCTCCAGCACCAGGTTTTATCCCTGCCAACATCTTTCTTTTCCCATCTCAGGGTTTGAACTGAGCAATAGCAAGCCCCGTGCTTGTAAAAACGCCAGGGCGTGTGAGAGTCCATATCATCCGACCACCCTTTGCTTAGGGCAGCTTGAGTATGTGAGGTCATTGCCGTTTCAGAGACTTTAGGCAGACTCATGACTTACCGTGTGTGGTTTTGTTCTCAGAGTGTTTATGCTTCTTGCTGATTAGTTTTCTGCTGTATTTTTGGGCTATTTTAGCACAGTTTTGCTCATGAGATCTCTTCCGTGTCTCTTTCCTGCTCCCAAGCTGCCTTGTCCTCTGGCACCTGGATAGGTCTGTGGGTGGTGAGCACTGGTGAAAGTTGGAGTGGAGGAAAAGCCAGGGTATCTGTTTCTCTCTTCTGAGTGCATGAGGAATAGCTATGTCACTGCATGGTCCACCCTCACCTCCTAGAAGCCTGTGCTGTTGTCATCAGGCTGCTTCAGTTCCTGGGTTCTGACATTACACCCCATTATCAAACCCACTCCTCCCTCCCTCTGTCCTCATTGCTGGGTACTGTACCCAGAGCAAATGTGTTCGACCTTTGAGCTGCACTGATAGTCTGGAAGTTGTATTTTTATTTTTTATTATGTTTATATTTCTACAACATTTTTTTCTCCCTGTGCTAATTTGCTTCTTGCAGCCTTCTGTGAGGATGATATCCAACGACTTAGTTTATTTTATTGGTCAAAATGATGGTAATGTCATCAAATGATTGAGAATGACAGTTTAAGATTCTGGGCTCCAGTTCTAGCGATACCACTCATGGCTTGTGTGATCCAACATATTTCTTAATCTCTGTGGGAATTACTTTTTCACCTGAACAGTGAATGCATCTGTGCTGTCTCAGTTTGGGTTTCCTGGGATATGGACGCTAAGCTAGAAATTACGGAACAGAAGTTTACTCTGGAGTGCTTGAGATATCCGGCCTGTGGGAGGAAGGGCAGACTCAGGGTGGAGCTCAGGGAGAAGCTGAGCTGAGATTTGGGCTTTGCAGAAGGCAGCTCCAAAGCAGGTGAGGGTGTTCTTCACTGACCTTAACTGTTAAAGGTATTAACCGAGGGGAACAACCAAGGGCTTTGTCTCAAGAGGCTTTGATTCTTCTGTCTGCCTCTCTCAAGCAGCTTGGGAGTTACCGTTTGGTCCTGAGGTAGATGGCGTCCATTAGCATTGAATTTGCTACAGATCCTTCCAGTGCCCTTCGTTTCTTTCAACTCTTGTTATGTAACCTGGGTGCTAACTGCATCCTTGCCTCATTTCTTAGACTTCCAGAAGGGCCGAGGTTTCTGTTTTATGACCAGCCAGAGGTCTTGCCAGGTTAAGTGACCTGCTCCAGGTTGCTCATTCAATAACTGATTGAGAAATCCTCCGGTAGGGCCCAGCAGCCTCACTGCGAGCCAGACTTTCTAACTAGACATTCGAACGACTTAAACGGCAGTAGGGGAAACCTCCTGAAAATATCTCCAGCAAAGTTGTAGGTGTTGTTTTGGTAGAAACATTTCCTCTGTTGCCATAAAAATCTTCCCCCAAATGGCTTTGTGAGAGCAAAGCTGTGCGGGCTCCGCTGCTGTTTGTGAAGGGAGCCGTATGGCTCAGCCACAACACAAACCATTTGTTCTGCTGGCCGGGTTGGCAAAGTGATTTGATTTCTGGATTCCCCAGAGAGGGAAAAAGGATCTAAACACATAGGTTTCTTCGTAATTAGATGTTTAAAGAAGAGCCAAGAGGAAGAGTTGAAAACGGGAGCCCAGGTACATTTTTCATTCTGCGAATGCCTCTGGGGTGGATGGGTGTGTGCATGGGGTAAAATTCACTCAGCACTCCTCCCTCCTCCTGCGTCCAGCTCTCTGTTCTTCACCAGGAATGAGCAGGAAAATCAGCTACAGCTCCTCTAGCAAAGTGATGTCTGAGTAGGTGCTCTTCCTTTGTTTTGGAGACTGGAGAAAAGCTGGCCGCCACTAAGTCATGTCTAGAAAAAGGCAATGCCTCTTTTTCTGTTGGGGACAAGCTTTTTCAGGCCAGCTAAAGATGCTGATGGAAGGCTCTGGAAGCATAAGGTCAAGGGTTAACTTCTAAGAGCCTATTCTAAGGAACCCAATTTCTGTGATGAATTAGGGTTGACTCTGATTGTTCTCAGTAGCCAAATACAAAGTCAGGGTTGCTTGACGATGAAAGTCCATGGTAAAGAAATCTGGAGTAAAAGCACACCATGATTTTATAGTGTTGTCTAGAGCCCAGGTCCCCATCCCTTTGCCCTGCCTTCTTGAATGCAGATTCCATTTCTTCCCTGGCAAACTGACCACTTGGGCGACTTTGCCTTAGAACAGCTATTAGGCTGTTTTTCCTGTGGCCGGGTTAAGGGAATCGTGTTTGAAGCTCCTAGCATGGTGAGTATTAATCTGGAAGGGCTCATCAGTAGGAAGAGAAAGTATTGTGAATCATTCATTGGTGGGGGAAAACATAGCCTTTTATCAAATCTTTGGATGCGCCCCATGGTTCTTGTGGCCTTGTTTGGATCATGGACCACATCTAAGGTCAGCTGTGGGTTGATAGATGTTTCTGCTGATTTGGGTCAGTCACAGGATGTAGCTTGTCTGGTTGTAGCTGTGTGCCGGCTGGTCTGGGATGGGGTGATTTTTCTCCATGCAATGTCTCCTTGTCTAGTAGGCCAGCCTAGGTTTTCATGGTGATTGCATAGTTTGAGAAAAAGGTCAAAGCTCAGAATGAACATAGCTTAACTTTGACTGGGATTCATGTTAGTGTTCTACATTCTACAGGACCAAGAAGGGCAATGTCAGTTGTAAGTCCTAAACTAGGAAAGAACATTTTAAGCCCCTCAACACGTTTGTTCATAGAATGACTTCTTTTGTCTTACCCTGCTAAATTGTTTCATTTATACATACCTTGTAATGTCAGGATATGCTTATAAAATTTTACAGTTATGATAGCCATCAGACAGATTTTTTTTTTTGAGACAGGGTTTCTCTGTAGCTTTGGAGTCTGTCCTGGAACTAGCTCTTGTAGACTAGGCTGGCCTCAAACTCCCAGAGATCCAGCTGCCTCTGCCCCCTGAATGCTGGGTTTAAAAGCGTGTGCCACCACTGCCCAACCAGAAAGATTTTTTGTAGATTTTTCTTGTGTCTTCAGTTATCTCCCATAGATTCAAGAAGTCAATATAAAGGGTACCTGTGGCCATTACTCAGAAAGCTATCATCAGCAATGGCATTAGCTATATACTGCATGTAGTTCTCAACAGCCCCAAGAGGATGATGCATTTTGGCGGGGTGGGGAGGATTTTTGAGACAGGGTTTCTCTGTAGCTTTGAAGACTGGACCACTCTCTCTGTAGACCAGGCTGGACTTGATCTCACAGAGATCAGCCTGCCTCTACCTCCTGATTGCTGGGGTTAAAGGCATGCGCTACCACCACCTAGCTGCTGCTGATGTATTTATAATGCCATTCTTAGATGATGGAGTTAAGTTACAAAAAATTTGTGATATGCAAATGTTTGAGAGGTTTGCATTCAAACAACAAGTTCTGTAGTAAGGAGGGGCCACTTGTTCCCAACTGCTCAGCCCTGAAATAAGCACACAGAAACCTTATTATTTAAATCACTGCTTGGCCCATTAGGTTTAGCTTCTTATTGGCTGACTTTTAACTTATTAATTTAACCCATTTCTAGTAATCTGTGTATTGCCACGTGGCTGTGGCTTACCTGCTAACGTTCCGTTTGGCTCCGGAGGCGGGGCTTCACGGCTTCTCTCTGACTCCACCTCCTTTCTCCCAGCATTCAGCTTAGTTCTCCCTTATAGCTATGCTATAGGCCCAAAGCAGTTTCTTTACTTATCAATGGTAATCACAGCATACAGAGGGAAATCCCACATCAAAGCTCTGCTATCCTGTCTCACACTCATGCTGAAGAACTCCTTTTGGTGTGGGTACAGGTCATATACGTATGTAGGAAATAAAAGGCTAATTTGACAGACTTGAGAGTGGAGGAAACATTGGTTTAGACTTTAGAAATTTACTTTTAATTCCTTGCACATAAATTGCCCTGAGAGTTTACAGAGCTGTTCCTTTCAGGTACATGGGATATTCAAAAGCAATCAGACCATATTATCTTGTTTTTAACAGGATTACTGGGCTCTTATTATCTTGAAGGTTACAGTCGCAATCAGCATTAATTTTAGTATTAACCATTGTTCTCTATGTTAACTTCAGGGTCCTTTGTCTTTTCTGCTTTCAGGAGCTCCTAGATGAGTTTCTAGGGAAGTGATAAGTAATGGGACTAGGTGATCAAGTTGCTTATCAAGTAGGATTAGCCCACAGTGAGTGGACATGGCTTTGGTTGAACTGCTCAGGTCCCTGGTCCATGTAACCACACAATTTTGCCCTCTGTCCTTCATTATTTTAGTCAAAATGACCATTAAATGTAGTGGGGTGAACAAGGCACAAAGCATTAATCTGAGGGTTTTTTTTTTCTTCGTGTGTTTCATACACAAATAGAGGAATTTTTTTAGAAATTAACTATGAAGAAAAATCACATGAAGAAAATGACAAAGAGAAGATACAGATACAGTTTTGTGTCATATATTCAAGCCAGTTTTTAAATATCCTTCATGTATAATAGTTTTAATTTAAATTTGCTGTGGTAAAATTCATGAAAACAGTATCCATTGCTTTGACAAAATACCTGAGAGTAATAAACTTACATAAAGGAAGGCTTGTTTCAGCTTATGGTTTGACTGTGTCCAGAGTTAGTTGGCCTCTTGTTTTGGAAATGAGTAATGGCAGAGTATCGTGTGTGGTGAAGAGGCAACTCATGTAATAATGGCCAGGCAACTGATGGATGGAAGGAGAGTGTAGGCATAATATTCTGTCTTACCTTCCAGGTCCCAAATAACTACACAGAGATTTATTAATTGCAAATGTTTGACCAATAACCTAGGCTTGTTACTAACTAGCTCGTACAACTTAAATTAACCCATATTTCTTATTTCTTATCTACGTTCTACCATATGGCTCGGTACCTTTCTTTAACATGGCATGCTCGGCTTGCTTCTCCCCGTGTCTCCTGGCTACTCTGCCCTTCTTCATTCCCGATCTCTCCCCTTGTCCTGCCTAACCTCTTCCTGCCTTGCTTTTGCCCATTTAACTCTTTATTAAGCCAATGTGAGCAACATATCTTCATAGTGTACAGAAAGATTGTTCCACAAGAGGAGAGAACACAGAGATGTGAGGAGAGCTTAGTGAGGACAGGGACAAGATATGTTCTTCCAGGACAAACCTCCACGATTTCTTCTCCCTGCAAGGCCTCACTTTCTATGAATAACCTATGCAAATATGAACTAATTGATGGCAATCCATTGATGGGGTGAGCAACTTTAGGATCTAGTCACCTCTTAATTGCACCAGTAGTTGGAGAATAAACCTTGAACACAAGAGCCTTAGGGGAGTATTTTGTATGGAATTCACAAAAACGTCAAGTGGGTAAGGAATGGTGGGCCTTCTTCCCTTCATTGCTTCTGGTGATTGAAAATAGCAGCTTAACGTCTTTTATTACCCGGCAAGCCTTCCAGTGAAGGGATTAGGACACCAACCCAGCCCCCAAACCTTTGACCTACAATAAGTACCGCTTGCAAGATGTGCTGGGGTAAAGGCGGCACAGAACTTGTGGGACTGAACCAATGACTGCTCTAAATTGAGGCCCATGCTACGAGAGGTAACCCATGTCAGAGACTGCCAGGAGGGCCAGGAACCATAGTCTGGCTAGCCCAGAGACCAAAGATATAACCAAACATGATCGACAAAAAAGTCAGTGAAATGATTCTTAATGATACTCTGCTGTACTCAGAGACTGGAGCCTAGTATAATCATTCCCAGAGAAGCTTCGTCCAGCAGCTGATGGGAGCAGGTGCAGAAACCCACAGACAAATATTAGGCATAGCTCAGGGAGTCCTGCAGAAGAGGGCAAGGAAGGGCTGTAGGAGCTAGAGGCATCATGACCCTACAATAAAATAGCTCACAGAATCAACTACCCTGGACCCACAGCTGGCAATCATGCACCTGTATTGGCTTGTCTTAGGTTCTCTGCATATATGTTATGGTTGTGAAGCTTGGTGTTCCTATGGGACTCCAACAGTGGGAGCAGAGGCTGTCTCTGATTCTTTTGCCTGCTTCTGGGGCCCTTTCCCTCCTACTACATTGCCTTGTCCAACCTTAGTAAAAGGGGATGTGTCTAGTCTTATTGTGAATTGACGTGCCAAGTTCGGTCAATATCCCTGGGAGGTCTGCCCTTCCCTGATGGGAATGGAAGAGGAGTGGATCTAGGGAAGAGGGGATGTAGGAGGGTGGGCCTGGGAGGAGAGGAGGAAGGGGAAACCATGGTCAGGATGCAATATATGAGAGAAGAATTAAATAAATAAATAAATAAATAAATAAATAAATAAATAAGAAAGAACGAAAGAAAGAAAGAAGGACCTTAACCATGATGGCGAAGCTCCTGCCACTGAGCTTCATCCTTAGCCTGTAGCAATTTTGAATCTTAGTAAGGGAAGGATTAGAACTATAGTGTGGGATTCAGGATAATGCCTTTGACTTCTTCCTGGTTGGAGGGTTGCAATGCATCCTTTATATCATTATTTTATTAAATTAAACAGGAAAGGGTTTTCTTCGCATGTGCACCCAACCTATGAAGAAGCCCATTATCCTTGTGTTCCAATCATAGACCAAGGGCTGTGTTAGGAGGTAATTAACTACTCTCCGGTGTATTTATAAAATGTTAGCAATTTTGTAGGTGATATTCATTCTCATCGAATTCTTGTTACATGACATACGTCTTTATCTCCAGTGAGATAGAGGGATCCTATGTGACAAAGCAAGTCATAACGCTGCCACTTCAGCCATACCCTATGGGAATCCTTAACGTACTTTCCACGGGGCAGCCATTCAGAGTAAATTTTAATTCTGCTCTCAGTCAATGTTTCTCATTGCTTATTAACCACAAGTAAATGCATTCAAATAAGAAGCCCTGTGGCTTGTGTTGAAAGAAAAAATTGAAAGCAAAGTTGTGTTGTTTAATGTGAATTAGATGTTGCTGTGTCAAAACCTGGAGTTAGAATGGAGAGCGTGGGGGAGGGAGGGAACATGATGGGGGTTTTGAAACTATTTGATGTCATCAGATCAGAGTGACTGGTCCAACTGTAAGGGGTTTCTGGGCTCTCCACACTGAATCTGTCAACTACCTAACAGTGTTTGCATATATGGTGTTTGTGGTTAACACAGGATTATCCTAAACTGACGATGCTGAAAGGGTAAACTGTGCCTTTTCATGTATCAGTTTAAGATAAATGCTGTGATTTAGCATGTTTTCCTGTGAAAACATGATGGGAAGGAGTTTCCTGTTAGTGTCCAGGTTTCAGTAAGAACAGACTTGGATGCAATTAAGACTCATCCTTGTGAACAGTGAATTGATCCTCATTTGAAGGTTTTACTGATTGATCATATAATTCCCCTAGATAGATAGTGTGAGTGTGTGTGTGTGTGTGTTTGTGTTTGTGTGTGTGTGTATAATTTTTTTGTTATTTTGTAATAGGGTCTCATATGTCCTATGCTTGCCTCAAACACCCTATGTAGCCAAGGATGATCTTGAACTTTTGAACTTCTCGTTTCCAGATCCTGAATGCTAAGATCATAGGCAAGTGCTACTTCACCTGGTTTATACATTGATGGATATATTTATATGCTAAGCAAACACTACCTACTAAGCTACATTCCCAACCCCTGATTATGTTTTTATGGAATTCTTTATATTATGCAGATCATCCAATTACTATGATTAATATGAGTTTATATTAAGATGATTCTGTAGAGAGTAGGTCATCTATCCCTGCAGATTCTAGGAATTGGGCGCTCTCAGCTTGACAGAGTATTAACACATGAAAGACGGTGAATAAAACTGACTTCATTCTTGCTCAGTGCTCCTATTTCCAAGATAAGGTTATAGATAGATACTCAATATCAATATTTTATATTATAGCTGTAAGCAGATGTGAGATGTTAAATATGACTTGCATGTCAGGTAAAATGAGTTCCACCATCCTTTTAGTATGCTGATGGACATCAGGAAGCTTTTGATATGACTTAGACCTGCCAAGTAGCTCATGGTTAGGAAGAGAAGGTGGCCATATTCCAAGAAGATATGTTGACTGTGTATACATACTAAAGCGATCACAGGCTCCATATCCCAAGGGGCTGCTGCCCCACTGTATCCTGGAAGTGAGGAATACTGGTTATATCATCATTTGGTGATACATTCCACACCACTTTGTTGGCAGTTTTCATTTATTGCCTTTTGAGTGCCAGTAAGGGATTATGGCCACGTCAGTTCTCTTAACAACTTTGCTGTGGTTTATTTAGATGTGGCTTATAGTGTCTGCTATGCAAGGGCTAGGTTTTGGATCAGAGCTAGTTGACAGTGTGTCCTGCTTTGGACATGAGGTAGCAGCTGTTCTAAGTAGTGAGATCATCAAGGGCACAGACATAGTCTGTTTATTCTTCAGTGTACACTGATGCGTGGTACAGTGCCAGCACACAGTGAACATGGAAAATTCACATTGAACAAATTATGCAACTGATGTTTTGGAGAATTATTTTTTTAAAAGAGAAAAACAGAATCTGTGAACTAGTGAGATAACTCAGCAGTTAAAAGGATATACTACTCTTGCAGAGGAACCAAGTTCAGTTCCCAACGTCTATATCAGATAGACTGTAACTACAGCTCCAGGAGGATTGGTTGCCTTTGGCCTCCTCAGACACGTGAGCTCATATGTACATACTTACACACACATACATGTGCATATACACAATTTCAAAAATAATAAAAATAGAAACCATTTCAGCTCTTAGAAGTAAGAACTAGCATAGAGAAGTATTATCATGGAATTAGTAAAAAATTTCTTTTACCTTTTATTATTTGTGTATATGTATGCAAGACAACCTGAGGGAGCTGGTTCCCTTTGTCCACCATATGGGTTCTAGAAATTGAATTCAGGTCATGTATGATTTGCTTGCAGGCTTAGTGGCAAATACCTTAGGCACTGAGCCATCTTGTCACTCCAGGCTGATTTCTTATAATAACATTTTGCTTATTGAAAAAATAATATTGTAGTCTGTTTTCAAGACTATGATGGAGATATCTTCTGGGTTTTTCCCCCTTTTGTCTGTGTGGGAGGAGAAGTCTTCGAGGTTTGCAGTATAGAGAGGAGCTGTGTGAATGACAGCTTGGTTCCACTCTTTAGGTGTTGATGATTAGAGCATACTTGGAACTCAGATTCTTGCTCTCTGGAATTCACTAATATGGCAGCTTTCAGTAGTGGCCCCTCTTCAGATGGTTTGCTGGAGAGAGAGGCCTCTGAGCTTCCTCCCAGCACCAGTGCAGGTACATTGGTATGTGATTAAACACTTGAGTCAGAAAGACAACTGTTATCTTCCTATTGCTTACTGTGGCTATGTGTCAGCTCATGGGAATACATGCATATTAACTTTAATATTAATTTTTTTCTGAAATATGTCTTATTAGCTGGGTATAATGAGGGAGCCTATAACCTTAGCATTTAGGAGGCAGAGACAGAAAATTCATAATAAATTCCAGGGAAACTTGGTCTACAAAATGAGAATCTGTTTCTAAAAAAAATTCATATTTTTATTTGAAATGTCTTAAAATTTTAGGAAGATTACAAATAAGGAAGCAAATTGTTAACTTTTACAGTCACTCCAAAGTGATATAAACAGCTAGCACTCCAGCAGCTAGAGCTTGAAGCTGGACCTATTTAATTTGATAGCTCTAGTTCTCTCTGTAGGTTCCTGGATTTTCTTATGATTGTTTTCTATGTTTAGCAGTTATCTTAAGTGGTCCATAGTTTGACCAAGAGTTCTAGTTTTGCAGGAAAGTCGTGTTCAGTGGTAGACTCAAGGTTGAGACATTGGCTAGCATGTTTGGACTTGCCGGAGAAGCAGTGGTGGAAGACTACGCTGTTGGGTATCTGATGCCGAGGTTGCAGTTCCTGGTCCATTATCTGTATCCTCTAAGAGATTATTAGAAATGTAGGGCTTTATCGTTAACCAGGAGGCCCCCAGTCATAATGCACACTCTTAACAATGTCCTCCAGTGATTTGTGTGCAGCTTGCAGATGGAAATGCTCTTGTTTAAATGGCTGAGATTGCAAGATACCACCATGGATGCCTATGTAGTTGAGCTGATTCATGGATATAGTGTGCCACAGCATAGGCTTGAGTGGCAGGGAATTGTCCCAGTTTAGAGAGCATTTACTGTATACTCATTAGTTTACTGTGTACTTTTTATAGTTTCTTAGTAGTCTTTCTAGTGATCCTTTGAAATAGATAGCTTTTGTCTCTGTTGTAGAAATGAGAACATTGAACCGCAGAAAGATCCTATCTTGTTGAAAGTTAAATCTCTTTGATTCCAACCAAGGTTGGTATGATTCAAGTTCAATGCTCATAACTTACACATTGGTGCTATGGGCTTATCTTTAAGCTGTGAGCTGTTGATTGCCAGTATGTGACAGGCAATATGAAAATTTGACTTCCAACACAAAGCATTGCCAATCTAAAGGTCACGTTCTAGTAGACAAACTTTATCTTAGTGATTCAACTGAAGAAATAAAAATCAACTCCAGCCTTCTGAATAGCACCTAGCATTGCTTCTGTTGAGTATTGCATGCTTTTCTTGAAGTGCAGTAGAGGGTTTAGGTGGAAGCTACGAAACTAAGGACACTGGCTGCTCTTACAGAGGACCCGAATTCAGTTCCCAGCACTCCTGCCTGTCACATGACTCATAACTTCTTATAACTCTAGTTCCAGGGGAATCTGACACCCTCTTCTGGCCTCCAAGGGCACCTGCACACACATATAAACACGTAAATAAAGATGAAAATAAATCTATTAAAATTAGCAAGGTAATCTCTAATCCCAGCACTCAGGCAGCAGAGGCAGGTGAAACTCTCTCTGGGCTTGAGGCTAGCCTGATCTGTGGAGGGAATACAGTGAAACCTTGTCTTGAACCCCTGTTTCCCCAAAACACCCTAGGTAAGAGAATTTAGGAAGAATTTTTATTGTCTCATAGTCTCTGTTCTTTAAAGCTAATGGTTTTCCTCCCTTTACTGATAATTATTAGTAAAATAGAATTAGTAATCATTGGTAGAATTTAGTAATACTGCTCTCTAGTGATGCAATGAGATGTTTAAATCATTGAGCGTGAAGAATTAGAATGACACTGGTGGTAATATCATCTCAGATACTGATATGCTTGATTATTCCTTGGTATGCTTGCTTTTCCTTATGTAAAGCAGTTCTGTTTCATGGTCTTTAGGTAGATGGCCCAGGTAGACCAGTTGGCTGTGCTTATTAGACTGGCTTTGCCATGCTGTACAATAATGTCCTCTGATAATTTTTCCTTTTGTTCCGGCCCCACTGAGCCGACTTTGAGTATTTTGGATGCCATTTTTACAATTGATCCTTGCAAAGTCGAAGGGATCAAGGGCGCCATTAAATTCCTGTTTCGTTTTTAATCTATAAACAGCTGGGAGCTAGGGAAAAGTAATGTGATTATTAATATGTTTCCAATGTTTTTGTATTTGAGATGAGAGGAAAAAAGAAGTAGAGAAGGCGGAGATGTGATTGTTTTTTGAAAGATTTTATTTATTATGTTACAATAAACAAATATCCTTTTGCTTTCTTGAGTTTCCTAGTCATGAGCTCCATGGACACCACATTAGATGTACTATTTAGAACTACTGGGGCCAAACATGCTATGTGCATATAACCAAGAGAACAGGGCAGCGTGGTATTCGCTCTAGAAACAGAGCCTCATTTGTGCTCACAGATCCTGTAGTGTTTGTAGTAACCCTGGTTTATCTTGTGGAAGTGGACTATCAAGGAAATTAAGCCCTCCAAATCAATTCACTGTTTAAAAGCCTAAGGGATGTATTGTCCCTAGGGGGAAAATGAAAAAAATGATTGTACTCTCACTTTCCACACCACTCTATAAACAGCTGTTGTTTCTGTTTATATGCCTGATGCACCAGCCTTTAGGGTGGTGTACTGCTGGAGGCTACAGGTAGCCCTAGAGGGGCTGAGGAAGCCTGATTTGAAACCATTTGTCAATTTCTTTGGTAGAACTATCCCCGCCACAGCCAGCTTAAGTGACTAGTTACTGGTTTGATATCACCAAGCTTGGAGCTGGGAGAGCTGCAGAAAGTTACTGTCTCTAGGCTGTGCCAGCTGCTCAGCCTCAGAAAGCAGAAGTTAGTTGTTACCAGAGGAGGCCTAAGGAAGACAATTAGGAGTGGAGGAGTGGGCGTGGTCACAGACCCGCACTTCGCACTTCAGAGGCAGAGACTAGAAGAGGCTAAGAGTTTAAGGTCACCCTTAGCTACAGTGTGAGTTTGACACTAGCCTGTGTAGGAAATAAGAAAATGAACATGGGGGAGGTGGTGGTTTTTGTGAAGAGATTCTCTGTGAAGGTATCTAGTTTTTTCCTGAAACTCTGAAGATGAAGATAAGCAGGGTTAAAAAAAAAAATTAACTATGTGAAGGAAGTGGCTTAAATCCTGAGATTAAGCCTCTGAGGAATAGCTGTCAAATTGGTTATACGCAGAGAAATCAGAATCACTCTCTCAGCTGGGCATAGTGTCACACTCTTTAATCCCAAAACCCCAGTACCCAAGAGGCTGGAGGCAAGCGAGGCTGATCTCAGTGAATTTGAAACCAGATCTACAGAGAGAGTTTCAGAACAGCCAGTCCTAAATAGTGAAACCCTGTGTATAGAAATCCCTCTCTTTGGATCCCAACAGTAGAGGTTTTGCAAGGTCACCAGCAAGGCAGAGAGAGTTCTTGGTTGTAACAAAGAGATTGAGGCCCGGGTCAACAAAGTGGCTCCCATCTTGATGCTATTTCCAAATTACTCACCAGCCTCTTTTCTAGTTCTGTTTTTCCTGTGATATTTTTTATGTTGTGTTTTTAGTTTTCAGGATTTTTTTTGTGGTGTTATAAATGTGAACAGCAATATGAAATCCTTCATTTACAGAATTTATTAGCTTTAGAGAATATTTATTGATGCCAAGATATGAGATGAAGATAGCGCTCTGCTCCCACACTTCCCTCTTTTCCAATCGCTTGATCGTGTTCCTCATTTTTCATATTGGCAAGATGAGCAGTGCTTTTATTATGCTCAGAATACCATAGATCTTAGGCTTCCGCCGGTTCATATTTAAATACATTATGTTGCAAAGACCAGAACAAAAGAAAATACAAACAAGGCGAGCAAGAAAATGCAGCAATAGGGTGAAGAACCCCATGACTGCTGGAAACTAGGAGGGGACAACTCACTTATTATATGGGAACCCGGGACCTGGCCGCCTAAGCAGGGAGAGATAGGAGCATCTGGAACCCAAAACACAGTCAGGGAGAGGGGGAAATCGTTACTCTGACACCTTCTGTGGCCTAAACATCCTAAGTGAACTCATGTACTTCCACAAGGAGTTTGAGCACTGTGCGGGCCCGTATCCAGTCTAATGGCACTCAGCTGTACCTTAGCAATACAGAGAGACCGTGTGTGAACTCCTCTCTATGGAGCTGGCTGCCCCCAGGAAGCAGGCTGGAGCATGGCTCAGCATTACAGAGCTCTGCAGCACATGCTGAACGGACACCCCAAGCTTCGGGTTCTGTGTTTTCCTCTCTCGGTTCTCGTGGGCCCTTGTGAGGAAACTGGTTTTAGTTCCATTTTACAGATTAAAAACTATGAGTAAGATTCTGGAAAAGTAGGCTGCTGGCTTAATGTCCCATATCTTCCCTAATCATTTCTTTGTAATTTTATATTTAAATTTTATACATTAAGGCATATACCAAATATAATTTGGTTTAATTTTATAAACTTTGTTACAAACTCTTGGAAATAAATGAATACATCATACAACAATATTAACTAGACCAAAAGGTCATGCAGCTCAGTCAATTTCTACACAGTTAGGCATTCAGAATGAAAGATTGGAGCTTTACATTAAAATTTCATACTTTTAATATCAAATGCATTTTATACATGTTTCTGTCATCAAAACCAAGAATCCATGACAGACTTAGAAGTAGAAAAACAATTAGCTCTACATCCTCTTTCATGACTTTGCCTCAGCTGCTTTCAGTCCTTTCTCATCCCCTAATGCTTAGCATTTCTCCCTCTCTTTTCTTCCTTAATCATTTTTTAAATCAAATGCTTTTTTCAATATCTGGTAGTAGTCTCCAAATAGTTTGTTATTCTACTCATTAGAAGATACTTGTGAATTAATGATGTTGTATTTGTCTCTGAAAAGCAAAAAGACAGGGTTTTAAGTTAATTTTAAAATAAAATTTATTATTAAGAAATTTGCAAATAAAAAATAGATCACACCCAAATTAACCAGACCTAAAGTCTATACATATCACCGAGCTTCTTAGGACATAGATGTTGTGCTGCATCACGTTGAAATTCTCATTTTTGGTGGTGGATTAGTGTATAAAAATGCTTTTCGCTAGTTAAGTTTATTACATGTATTCCTACTCGAAAATTAGATGAGTACAACTGGGTTTAGAAAGTTTTCAATCTTTTACTTACTTTTTATATTTATTTAATTTGATGTGTGAGTATATGTGTTTGTCGTATGTATGCCTAGTGCCCTAGGAGGTCAGAAGAAGCCATCAGATTCCCTGTAACTGGAGTTAGAGATGGTTGTGAACCACCATATAGGTACTAGGAAGTGAGCCTGGATCCTCTATACAAGCAATGTGTTAACTGCTGAGCCATTTCTCTAGCCCCTGTATTTATTATTATTATTACTTTAATGAAAAAAAAGGAATAGTGCTAGGGCTGGAACCCAGGACTTGTGCCTGCCAAGCATATTCCCTGCTGTGGAACTCCACTCACAGCCCCGGAGACTTCCGTTGGTAAGGGAGAGTGACTGGGGAGAATCCCCTGGGCAGAGCACTGTGTTCTCAGGTGAGGGAAGGAGGGATACAGAGTTGACTGCATCAGCACCCGTGTTCTGGAGGTTGGACCCAAACTCATGTCCCCTTTCTATGAGCACAGTAGCTGTGTGGAGATGTGGGGTCGTTAGAGGACTGCAGGATGATGAGACCCGAGATAAATGAGGTACTTGTGGCAGGAGTCAGGTTTGACAAGTGTCTTGGTTCTGAGTCCACCAGTATGGGAGTGGTTGAAAGGTGCGCGCAGAAGGATGTCAGTAGTACTGTGTATGGATGGGCATTTCACCGTCAGGGTTCGAGGATAGCAGGCTATCGTAATTCAACCTCATGCCCACTGTGGCAGCTGCACAATTTCAAGATTCTTGTGGGTGGATGCCGCGTTACCTTTCAAATTCGCCATTATAAAGTTGTTGGTAGTTGTGATGGTTACTATTTAGTATCACTTTGACATGATCTAGAATCACCTAGGGGCACCTAGTGAGTGGCACCATTCCCTGGGCTTGGGTCTTGAAAGCATAAAAAGGATGAAGCTAACTGGGTATCGCCATTCATTCATTGCTCTGTTCTTCCTGACTGTGGATACAGTGTGACCAGCTAGTTCGAGCACTGTCATGTGACTTTCCTGCCACGACTGACTGTACTCTCAAACTGTAAGCTGCTTTTGTCAGGTATTTCGTCAAGTACTTTGTTGGGTTGTCTCAGACAGTGGTTGTCCAGCATCTGTGCAGTGTGCTTCCTTTTCATCTGCCTGCATTCTGGAGGGAAAACACCCAGGCTTGGAAGTAGTGAAGATATGGAAATTGATCATACTCTTGTTTCACAGATATTATTGCCTGTCGGGACATATAAGGAACCTAATTCAGTGATTTTCCTCAGTGATTGGGAACTCATCACGGTGTGAGCATGGTGAACTAAAAATTAGCAAACGAAATCTAGAGTTGTAAGCATTTTCCCGAATTGGTATTGTAAAATACAGTTCTCTCTGGGTATTCTCAAATAAAGAGGCCCATGATTAAATGAGTCAGGGAATTAAAGCATACAGCTCCCCATCTAATGGATTCGTCCGTAATATGTAATTATCACACACTAGAAACATTGCGATGTAGGAATCCCTTTATGTTTGTATAGGTTGATTATCCTAAATTTTACCTGGAATACCGTTACACATTTTGTATCGTTTGGTACAGCTGGGAAATACTGAAATTTTTATTGTAAACTTAGCACTTGTAGATGGGTACATCCGGGGACTTGTATGTGTGCATACATTAGCATGTTAATCCGACATAGAATTGAGCTCCTGATAAGATTTACTTATAGGGCAAAAGTCTCAACACTTGACCATTCATGCAGGAAAGTTAATTCGAGATCTCCTTTTAGCCTTGAGCTCATATTTATTTCCTTGTTAGCTTCACTACTGGGAACTTTGAGCTTAAAGGTCTCACGTCTTTTCTTTTACCCGCAAGGAAAAGTCGGAAAGGGATGGAAGAGGGCAGGCAGTTGAGAGAGAGTTACCTCATTGCCCCGTTTCTTGCACTGCAGACGGACTTCTTTTCTTTAGGGCTAGAGTTTTGTGTAGCCTTGAGTACAGAATGGCTAGGTCGTTTTTCATTTTAAGAATGCAGATGTAGTTCTCAGATCTCTTCTTGTAATGGACAGCAGTTTCTCTCCAGGAGGCACTTCTGGTCCTGTTCCGGCTGCTCACTCCTTCCCCGGCAGTGTTCCTGGGCAGTCAGCCTGTGAAAAGCTTTTGCTCTATTTGCTGTTCCGCTTAGAATAGTTGAAAGAGTCCCTCTCAGCCTCTGCCTTTCTGTCTCGTTGTGGCCAAGGGCAGTGTTTGCCCAGCCTCTCACTCTGTGACCGAGGGGTGGGACTTTTTTGTTCCCTGTTGCTGTGACTGCCTGTGTGGGCTTGCTCATCCAAGGCTCCTGCCCCCTCCTCCTGTTCGGGAGGGAGCTTGTTCAGAGCTCTGCCTGCCCTGGGTTCTGCACCTGTCTCAGGCATGCTCTCAGAAGCCCACTTGTGACTGGGTGAAGCTTACTCCTCCTCAGGTAAGAACATGTACAGAGAAGTGGTATTATGGGAATGTCACACGGGAGCAGCTTTGATATCTGTTATTCTGTGCTCTTCTGGTGAACAGGTGCAAGTAGATGCCGTGTTTTTAAATTGCACGAGCCACCCAAACTCCAGAGAGTATGCGATTGTGGTTTGTTTTTCTTTGATTTCTAATGAAAGAAATTTTGTCAAATTTTAACCAAGTGTATTAGGCACTACCATTTCATGGTATTTGTGGCAATAATCTGATACAGATTTATTTTATTATTTTATGTTGTAAAATTTCCCTAAGTTTGACAGTAACTCCGGTAGCTTTTTCCATGAGGCACTCATGGATGCCCCTTGCTTGGCTGATGGGATTCTTACATTTATTATTGAACCTTGCATGGGCAGAGCTGGGGACATATGGGAAATATCTGTCCTTTGTGCTGACTTTTGTTGTGAATATAAAATCACTCTAAGAAGTAAGGTCTATTATTAAAAATTGGTTCATCTCTTCATACTGCTTCCTGGGAATAGGTTGGTGTGATACATGAAAGCACAGGTGACATGAAGTGACTTTCTTCATTTAGGAATGAACACAAAACAGGTTTATTTTTGTCTGCTGTTCATAATTAATGGAAGAATGGGGCAGGATCCAGTATTTTATTTCAGTTGTCCCTATTTTTTGGTTTAATTATATTAAGAGATTTGCCTTTTAAAAGTTTCTTGAGTAAAAAGAATGAAAATAGACCTCGTATCATCTTGAATATTTATTCATTGTCTTAGAGACTTGGTTATTGTATAAGATGTTTTTCATGGAAGTCATCCATATTCATGAATGAAGGAGTGATGCTGAGGCATGAAAGTTAAAGATCATATAGAATAATTAGCGCCAGATTGGTGTTAGATAGGAATTTCATGCGTCATCCTCTGTGTTGTTGTTAGGAAGACCTTAGAGTCTTGGAAAGCATGTAAATTCTGAAAGGGAAATCCTTTAGTATTGTCTGAACCATGACTAACCTTATAAGGTTGCTTGAGCAAAAAAGACTTTATTGTATCCCTTCGCGTACCGAACTATGATCAAAATAAGCTCCCCTGCCAATTTTTATGTGGATTAAGCCCAACATTGTGAGAGGGTTTTTAAGGGTGTGGGAAGAACGTTTACAACTGCCCATTACAGCTGGAAAGGGACAGTGGCTGGGGATGCCAGTGACTGTTTTCCTGTGGAGAAACATTATAGACAGTTATGCATTAGAGAGCAATCCTCTGGGAGGATTTGAGCTCTGCAGAGAACACAGTGTTGCCAGACTCACTGCAGTGTACGAGATGATGATTTTCAGGGAGTTGTGCAGCCTTGCCCAGGGGCTTGGAGGCTAGGACAGACACATTGTAGGGCAGCAGCAGTCGCTGGAGATGACAACGCAGGAGACACATAGGCAAGGCTTCATGACACTTACCTGTTTTTACCATCCTGTCTGCAGATAAAGCTGCTAGAGAGAGGACCTGTTCCAGAGGCTTTTTCTGCAGACTTGCCGGTTCCTCCACGGCTTCTCACAGTTACCAGAGGTACAGGTGAGGCGGGGCATGGTGCTGCCGCATGCCAGCTCAGGAACCCCACTTTTCTCAGCAAGAAACTATACCAGGAAATAAGATAATTACATAGAGTGTTATTCTTAAATTCATGGACACCATCTCCTCCACACTAGGAAATTATGGTAGTTGTGAACAAGCGACTGTAAATATGACGGAGGTGAAGCCACCAGTGTCAATGCTGGCCGTTTGTGAGTGATGTAACCAGGAAGACATAACTCATAGCCGTCTTTCTCAGCACTTGTCAGTTTTGGTGACCTAACCTGATGCTCAGCTCAGCTATTCTTTTGCTGTCACCATGGCCACCATGTGCTCATCCGCTACCTCTGTTCCCTCCTCGTGTTATGTCCTACTCACCAGGAGCCCTTTTTGTGTTGTTTGATTTGTGTTCAACACCTGACTCTTCATAACCTCCTCTGGGCAGCCTGGCTTGCAGCTGCTGCACTTCTGCTCTCTGTGAATTTAAATAGAGAGACTTTGCCTGCAGCAAGCTGCTTTTTTTCCCTCCTACATACCGCACAATTTTCCAATGTAATCAGCAAGTTTGGGGAGGTTGATTTTTATTCTAAACAAAATAAGACACCCCCCCCCCAAGTTTCAATTTGTTTTACTTGTGCTTTGAGCTTTCAACTTTAAATACTCTCCCTAGATCGCTGTGAACTCAGGAAGAATAAGAAGCAGGCAGTTGGGGGGTTGGTGTGACACTCAGGCTCTTTAGTAAGCAACACACCTCATATTCCCCACCCCACCCCTGTCAGCCTTGTTTATAAAAATTTCAAACATGAAGTAATTTGGAAGCCAGTGACTTTATTGGTTCTTAAATTATGCAGTATAATTGGTGAGTTAATATAGATACTGATGGGAAGGCCTGGTGGTAACCATGTTCTCTTGAGCCATCTTTCCGGCTCTTAGTTGGTATCTCTAGAAAGAGAGGAGAAAAACTCCCCTAGCTTTTTCCTGTAAAGTTTCTAGTAGGTGCAGTCACCTCTTGGCATAGCCTGCCCTAAGTCGGTATCAGACGTAGTGTTTTCACAAGCAAAATGCCAGGCTTCTGGGACTGTCTTGTCCATCGGCATGTTACAGTGTATCTGCCAAGAGAAAGTCGGCAGATCCTTTTGGACAGAGGGCTGTGTAAATCCTCAGCTAGCCACAAAATAACTCGTTAGAAATGGCAGGTGCCCACAATTACTGTAACAGAAAGGCAGTGGCCAAAGGGAAGACTATGTTGGTACCCATAAAATTACTCAGGGGCTTTGAAGTGCTCAAATTCTGTTCTGTAAGAGTCCTAAGCATCTGTTATTTTGTGTGTGCTGGGGGCGGGGCATGCAGGGTGGCTCCTTTTCGTGAATGTCTTTAGCACTCTTGGTGGAGAATGAGTCCCATCTTCAATAAAGCCATACAGCTCCTCCAACAGCCACTGTCTGTTTTATTTGTGACTAATGGCCCAAGAACAGTCGGTTGATTCGGCTCCTTTCAAAGTCCACTGCATTTGAGGCTCAGTCCTTTGACTCTCTTCCTCAAGCTACTATATAGATGTTTATAAGGATTTTTCAAAGATATCTAATCTCCTAGAAAGTTTATTATTTTACTTTGGAATGCAAAGAAATACCTTCCAGTTTCTAAAAGTAAATAGGTTCTTTTTATTCATCCAAAATGACCAGATACTTAATAGTTACTCATTAAATTTTTTAAGCCCAGAGATTACTTTTTTTCTTACTTACTTCTTTTTACAGCAATGAATTTGGCAGGAAAACCCATATATGTCTATCTATCTACCGAGTTCTTAATTTATTGTTATTTTTCTCTGAGAGCAATTTCTATCAGTGCTCACTGAGGCTAGTTCTGGCAAAATAACTCGCAAATGCATGATTCCTGACAAATAAATTTAGGTGATAAATCTGTGTTTCCTACTGTGCTTATGTCAGTATCTGATAAATACCATTATTTAAATATTTAATGATAGTCTCAGAGGCTGCAGCTGCCTTCATTTGTATATTCGTGTCTTAAGTCACATGAAGTAGAGAATTATGGGAAATGGTGACCATTTCCTTTCTTTTCTAATGTTGAGCCCCAATGGAATAGGAAGAAATACTAATTAATCTTCTCTCACATCTTTGTGGGTTTGAGTGGGCTATAAATTTGATTGAACAAAGACTCATGACTTATCCAAGATTTATGTCTTCAGCCTCAACTAAAAATTCAGGATTCTAAGACAGGAGAGAAGTCCCTAAGCTGATTCTCTGCTGAACTCGTGGAGACTGACTCTACTTCCCCTCTTCTTTGTAAATCCAGCCTGCCTTTGAAGGTTAACCCTAGACCCCAACCTTGGGACGCTTTCCTCACTGCTATAGAGCCCAATTCCTCTGCTCTCTTCAGCATATTGTTTGCTAGTGGATATCCCTTTTAGCATCACGCTTCAGTGCAGGTCGGGACTGTTAATTGCTCTCTATTGCGTATACTAACTTTGACCTCCATACCTTCTCAGTGATGTTGTAAAATCCTGTGGACAAGACCTCTCTCTTACCTCTTTTTCTTTGTTTCGTGACTTTTCCTTGTGTAATGTGTTGGAGAACCACCTTTTAGTAACAACTGTTGGCCAGTTGTCTCAATGTGGAGAGAAGCCACTTGTCTTCATAAATGAGGTAACTCCAATTTCCTCTATCCTTTTGCCTGGAGAATAGAATTAACAGAAGGACTATATCAGCGTTTTTATTTTTCCAGTTTTCTTTTTCTCTTCATTTTTTTCCCCAAACTTATTTCCATGTGTCTGGCCATGTTTCAATAATAGTCTTAACATTTAGCACTTTAATAATCCCTTCCAGCTGCAAGAACTCGGCGATTTTCTCAAATAAATTCCAGAATGGTTTATAAAGTTGACTGGCTGTGCTGGTGATTTAGAGTGTAAGGAAGATCTGACGCCGCAAGTCAGCGTCGCCATACTTGGGAACAGGTGATGGAACACATTTGCTTGCAGCACATCCAGTCCAGAGATGCAGGCACTCTGTCCACAGCAGAGCCCTTGGCTTCAGCCAGGTATTTCGGGAGAGGAAAACTGAGTCAGAAAGAAAGCCATCTTACTGATTTATCGGTCTTCTGTTCCTTGGTTGGTATGAATCACACTAGGGGCTAGCCCAATAAAGGAAACAAGTCACAGCAGTCGGTGGTTAGGACACGCTTTCTTGGATCTGCCTTGTGACAAGTTTCCAGTTCTGCACAAACAGCTGCAACTCCTCGTCTAGTTAATTAGATGAACTGGCAAAGCACAGATAGCTGCTCTCCTGGGCTACAATGCTCTTCAGTTCAACATAGCATCTGTAAAACTCTTGTATCAGTTGGCTGTTGATGCTGTGAGAGATTGTCATAAACCGGCGGGCAATTAGTGTTAGCCTGATAGATAAGTTCCTGAGAGCAGGGTGCCTAGATGTGCCTGTGGGGGTTATCCTGATCACCATCCATTGCTGTGAGAAGACTCACCTTAATTGTGGTGGTAGCATTCCAGGTAGGAGAGCTTTGGCTGTGTAAAATGGAGGAAATGAGCTGAGCACTAGAAACCATACTTTCGCTGGTCCCTCTCTCTCCTGGTCGTGGATGGGATGTGACCAGTTGCTTCAAGCTCCCGCCACCTTGACATCCTCACCACAATGAACGAACTGTACCTCAAACTGAGAGCTAAAACAAGCTCTTTCTCCTATCAGTTGCTTTTGTCCAGGTATTTTATGATAGTTACTGAGAAAGAAACTCCAGCACTGCTGTCACAGTTCTGGAGCTTGGATGTCTAAAATAGGCCTGCGTGACTATGTCTTCTCTGGAGGTTCAAAGAGCGCAGCAGCTCTCTGGGGGCTTCATGCCTGCATCACCTGCCTTCGCATCTATCGCTCACTGCCCTGAAGCCTCACACCGCCTGTCTTCCCTTTCATTTGTTTCTTTTCCAGGACCTCTGTGGTCACGGTGGCTCACCTAGAAAATGTAGGCTTGTTCCCGTATCTTAAAAGCCATCATTTAATCATGTGTGAAGAGTCCTCTTTGGCTGTAAGATAACATATTCATCCGTTCCATGAATTCAGGTGTGGTTGGTGGAGGCAGGTTGGGGCAGATGGTTATAATTTCACCCCTTTACCCCCCACAATCCCTCTTATTCTCAGCTGTGGAGAAACATCTGACCCCTTCAGGTTGTGATCTCAGTTCCATTTGAGTTGGTTGTTCACCCAGCAGACAAGGTGAGAATTATATTAAATGAGATTTCTCCCCCTTCACAGATCATCACATATGGCTGTATCTTTTGTTAAAGCCTCTGTTAAGAAAGTACAAACAATAAATAGGCCGTCTTTTTTTAGCTTGATAACCCCTCTTCCCCTCCACTCTTCTTCCATTTACTTGACAGTATTTCACGTTTCAGGTTCACTTGACTGTGTGCACATTGGCTTTTGCTTCAATCTGAGGCAAACTTTTATCCACATGCTTCTCTTCCTCCTCTTGGTTCTCGGTTGATGTCTCTGCGTGCTCGCTCCCTTCCTCAGAGGACTTCCTGCCTTTCTTCTCAACTGTGAATTTCTTTCTTGCTTTTCAGTGAAGTCGCGTCTTTTTTTGCCTTCTGCTTTCCCCTCAGGATTCTCTTGTGTTTGCCTTTGTCATTTGACAATGGAAAATGAAATACAGTTTGAACCACGACTCTTGTCTTTTATCAGCAGAGCACAGTATGATTCATTTGTGCTCTTAAAGAACAACAAAAATAATGTCAGAAATATAGAGGTTGCATAGTATCCTAAGAATTGAAATAAACTCACTAATACTGAAGGAACCTGAAGAAGTCATGGCTTGCTTTCTGAGAAACTTTAAACTTTCCCTTGACAGCTTTACTGTTAAAGTAACAAAGTTAGTTGGTGGAAGAAATGAATGAGAGTTCTTTTTACTTACTTAATGGGTATGACCATTCTACATCTGGGACATTGGTACAGGAGACCAAGGTGTCCAGTTGGGTTTTCAGTGTGTGGTTCTGGAACCAGCTGTGAGAGGTGCACTTGGGAAGTTGGTATAAGGGCATATTATCCTGTCGGGCAGAGGCACTGGGGAGAGGATCCTGAAATCTTTGCTTGAGACAGCCCGCGGGAGGTGAAGTAGAGTCGGGCTGCAGGAGTATTGAGGGGCTGTATGGGCACATGAGGAGCCAGAGAGGTCTACAGCATCCAGGTCTCCTTCTCTTGGTCATATGATGTACTCACTATCCCTCACAGCCTCCTGTGACTTCCAGTAAGCTGTGTTCTCCAAATACTTCCTGTTCCAACAAATGGTGCTCTCAAAGATTCCCGATTCCAATATGTTGCTCCAAGTCATCTTAGTATTTTGTAGAGGAAATGGTAATCTGAATCTGCTTCAGTGGGAACTAATGTTTCTAAGCCGAATGGTTCACTCACTGTGCTTCCAGCCCAGGGAGTACCAAGGTGTCACTCTGCACAGCCTACCATGTCATAGGCACCTCAAGTAGGCCCGTGTCACAGGCATTGGAGTATAGCAATTGCCGTAAGTATTGATCTATCAACACTCTAAAACCTATGAAATACACACCAGATGAGGATTGTCTTCCTTCCCCGACCTGATCATTCAAACTGAATTTGATAAATACCATTAAGCCTGTATTTCTATCAAACCAGATTGTTCCTAACACTGTCTTCACATCTGGTGAAAAGTTCACTGGTCCACTTAAAAAAGTATTAGCATGATGGAATGGTAATTTGCACACAACAATATACATCTGTTGTCAGCGTTCATTTGACATTTCGTGTGTTCACCAGTGTCACCGTGGCCACAGTAATAATAGGAAGTTATTCTTTTGCTCCTGGAACCTTGTTTGAGCCCTCTTACTGGACAGCACTCTGCTCAAATCGTTGCTCGTCTGACACTGGTTGGCTGACAGTTACTATAGATTTCGTTTTGCTTTTGCTAAATAGAATCCTATATTCTTTTTGTCTGGCTTTCTGCTTTAGGCATTGTGTTTCTGCAGTTCTTTGTATGCTTTTGGCAATTTGTTGCCTTTTAAACAAAACTTCTGAGTAGTACTCACTTGGGCATACATGTCAGTTTATTTACCTGTATATGGACATGCATATTTCCAATTTCAGGCAGTTAGGATCAAAAGTCCTCATAAGCATCTTATTTCTACCTGGGTTTGTTTTTATTTCTCTTGGTTAAATATTCAAGAATGGAATGGCTTGGTCTTGTATTCAGGTGCATGAGAAACTGCCAAGTTGGGCTTCAACATAGTTAAATTATTTTCCATTTCCTCCTTCGTTCCCTGAGTTTTTTGACTAGGACATTTTTATATATTGTAAGTTTAGACAAAATACAACAAATTTATGTTTATAATGCATATATGTATATTATCTGTTTGTGTAAAGATCTACCAAAAGTACGTGGATGTGGGCATTGTTTATTATGTTGTATGAAGTAGCATCAATAATGCCATTTTTTAAAAAATATTTATTTATTTATTTATGCAATATTCTTTCTGCGTGTATG
>NW_004949101.1:12097547-12122813 GCF_000317375.1 Microtus ochrogaster | reverse complement strand
CATGTGGTTGCTGGGAATTGAACTCAGGACCTTTGGAAGAGCAGGCAATGCTCTTAACCGCTGAGCCATCTCTCCAGCCCGCCATTTTGTATAGTATATAAAATTCTAATACATGAACCTAGACTCAAGTCCCTTAATTAAATGTAGATGACACCTGTGTTTCCCCGTAATAGTCATCTTCTTTAGTCTCCTCCGGGCCATCACGAATCAAGTAGCAAACATCTAAGGAAAATAATGGAAGCTGTAACATGAAGGAATTGTTAATGAAATACCTTTCTCTTTTATAAAGAAATTAGAACCATTATGTTTTTTGGCCGGTGAGCCCTGGTACCACACTATGCACAGTTTAAGGACCACCGAGATAAATAGAGGATAATAGGGTTGTCAACTAGGGCCACAGAGTGCAGTAGTTACTGTTCTCCTTGCTACTATCAAGTACCAGCAAGAAGTATTCTAAGCAGGAAGGGTTTACTTTGGCTCCCAGTTGGAGAGAACACAGCTCTTCATGCCTGGGAAGCTGTAGGGCCATGATCATGTAGCGCCTGCTTACCCTGCATCCACAGTAAAGAAGTAGAGAAAGGACAGCAAGTAGAACCCTGCAAAGAAACCTTATGGTACTACCCCCCCCCACCAACCAGTGACCCTCTTCCTCCAGGTAGATCCCACCTAAGGTCAATCCCCAGCTGGGGAACAAGTGTTCACACCTTTGAGAGTGTGGGTGACATTTCATATTCAAATTGTTATACCAAGGAAAAGCAGTTCTAAGGGGACAAAGTTCAAAGAGCACCTGTCAGGACCTTGGGACCAAAGAAGGAACCCAATGAGGATGGAGATGATGGATGTGTGACCCCCACGGAGACTTCAAGCCAGACTTTCTTATGCACCCTTCTGACACTGAGCAGAACAGGAAGCATTTCAGGTAGATGTAAAAGCAACCTGCTGTAGAGAGAGTGACTAATCCTGTCTCCGGGGTGTGAAATGGAGAACTGGGGAAAGGTTTAGGGGAAAAAAATAGCAGGGAATCGGAGAGCTAAGTAATGTAACCTTCATCCCTTCATATGGAATGCTGTCTCTGTTGAAGCGTTCCTAGGAATAAAACATATGGCTAGGCGATTTGCTTTACAGCCTTTTTCTTAAAGGTGTGATGGCCGCTTAAAACACTGCTGCTAATTTGTGTCACACGGCAAGCAGAGACTCTGTGACCAGTCTGAGCCAGGGGCAGGGTGCTGGTATAAATTTCAGTGACTCATCCCCTGGGTCTAAAATAGCAGCAAGCTGAGGGGCAGAGTGTCTTCAAGGGAGGAAGTCTTTTTGACACACGTTCCCCCTGAAAACAAGCCTAGAAGCAGGGTGTGTGTGATTCAGTGTCTCAAGCTGGCGTGGGAAATGGGGCGCCAGTAGATATGAGAGGAAAATGGGCGATGAGCTTGCAATATAGCATGGAAGGCATTGTGTGATAAGAGGAGAAAATTTGAATTTATTTTTACAAGCTTTCAAAATGGCTTTAGGCATACCCTAGGGCACAGTCAAATATATTGTAATAGAGTGCACAGGAGGACCAGGAGTGTTCATGGCTCTCCTCTCCCGTTCATGCCCGTCTGTATATAATTAAGCTGCCTGAGGATCCGCTTGCCCTTTTCCTGGGTTAGAGCTGAAGGGTGACCTTCTTGTCGTCACACAATGTTACTGGGCTTGTCCTACCTTGTCAAAAAACATCTCAAGTCCTGAACGGAAGGATATTGTGCTTTTGAAAAAAAAAGCTGAAGATACAAATTGATATGAGATTACTATCTATGAGCAGAAAACCCAAAGAAGCTGAGAGTATCATTGTATGATCTTTAAGCACTAGCTAGAGGGGAGAGTAAATAGCATGGATTCTGGTTTGGTCCCCAGAGAGACTGTGGGGTCTTTTACGAGGTGTCGGGAATGTGGGGAGGTAGGCGGAGAATAATAATCTTCTAAACATACTCAATCCTTATCCCTAGAATTTGCAAATGTCACTCTTAACGTGACAAGAATGCCTAACTTTCCTAAGGCCTTCACCCTTTAATTCAATTATTCATGCTGTGGCGACCTCCAACCATAAAATTAGTTTCATTGCTACTTCGTAACTGACATTTTTGCTACCGTTATGAATTGTAATGTAAATATCTGTGTTGTTCCTTGGTCCTATGTGATCACTGTGAAAGGGTCATTTTACACACACCCTGGCAGCCCCACTCCCCCTGCTAAGGGGTTGCAATCCACAGGTTGAGAACCCTTACCTTAAGGGAAAGGATCTGAGGTTGAGGTGGTGATAGTCTAGATAATCTGAGTAATGTATTCCTTATGAATTTTGAACAATAAAGATCCTTAGCTGATTGTGTCAAGAGAGACGAGAGAGGGATTTGAGAGAGCTAGTGATTGGGTTCTCAGAGGGAAAAAAAAAAGAACTCACCACTGCTGCTTTGAAGATGAAAGCAGGGCCACAAACTAAGGGATATGAGCAACCTCTAGAAGCCAAGTGACAAGGAGAACCCTAGAGAGAGGAAGGGAGTTCTCTCTCTCTCTCTCTCTCTCTCTCTCTCTCTCTCTCTCTCTCTCTCTCTCTCTCTTTTAGGTAGTCACGGTTGAGATAGGGCTTCTCTTTGTAACCCTGGCTGTTCTCTATCTTACTCTGTAGACCAGGCTGGCCTCAAACTTATAGAGAAGCTCTCTTGACACCCTGATTTTTAGCCTGGTGAGACATGTGTTGGGTTTCTGACCTGTAAGGCCGTAAGAGACTTAATGAATGTGTGTTGATGTGTGTTGTTTAAAAGCCACTACTTTATGGTTTTTGTTAGAGCACCATCAAAAAATTAATTCAGCATATTTTTACAGTTTTCCATTTCTTTCTAAAGTACCAGGAGTCAAACTTGGGTCTGTGTATTGCTAGACATGAGTCTGTGCCCACCACAGATCTGCCTAGCTCTTTCACTGAGGAAAGGGATGAGTTAGAAGAGATACTTGATTCTGTTAGATGCACCAAAGGTTAGCCGTTTGGTTGAGGCCCTTTAGTCTCCTTGAGTAAATGCTTGTTTTAGTGAATAACAGAAAACTGCTGTGAAGGAACATTTCATCTGAATTTTCTTGTTCTCAATTATTCATACTTCCATGTTCTCTTCCACAAAATTTGAAGTTAGAATAAATAATCTCAGGTTCTGTCCAGCATGAAAATTCTCAGATAAAATAGAATGAATGTAACATTCTACTTGCCAGTTCATACCCTTCTCTCACAAGGACTGGGAAAATGAAGACAGCCATATTCGGGAGTAAACAAAGACATGTGTGATTCATTGGGAAACACGGGCGTATGTTGTGCTTCAACTACCTTGTTTAGGACTCCACATCCTAAGTGCTAGACAGAAATTCGCCATCTGCCTTGGGATCTTCTTGCTGAAATGTTCCATCTGCATTGAAGAAAGTAAAATAGGAGTTTCTGGACAGAGCTACGTATTAGCGTAACAGTTATGTGGCCCAAGCATCCATCATCATAAAAAACCCTGTCTTACTTTCTCAATGGTTTATTATCTAGAATGATGTTCACTGTTGTCAAAAACATTGTTTCCTTGCTCCGAGGTTTAAATCTCACAAGCAGAATTAGACCTTGGTCAGAAAGGTTTTCCATTATGAAGCTGATGATACTGAATTTGGAACATGAAGAATCTCCCAGGAAATAATTACATGTGTTACTGTATAAAGGAACACACACAGAAATCAGTTCTTGCCCACATTCAGTTTTATATGAGCAGGGCACCAAGCAAAACTCCTCTCATGAGTGGGGAAAGTTGCTTTTTCTAGCACCAAGGTGGAACATTCTAGAGCCCCTAAAGAAAAGACTCTTTCTAGTGTTGCCACATTGAGCGTGAGGATTAGTTCCGTTCTGTCAGCTCATCCGTGGGTGCGAGGTCACATTCGTGTTCATTCTGCCTCCCAAGGATCCAAGGTGCAAATTTGGCTGCAAAAAACTCTCTACAGATGTCCGAAGAATTATCCCATTAAAAGAGAGTTTGGAACGTGGTTCCATACGGATCATCTGCTGCTAAAATCTTGTTCCAACGCTGTCAAATCCTTGGCAATAATTGAACAAATATCTTTGAACTTGTTAAGCAGCCCTGGACTTGCCAAATGCTGTGGCGAGACCTGTGGAGATGATAAGTCTACTGGGAGTGAGGCCCTTAAGCACATGACCCATGTGTTGCATCTAATGGTGTTGGAGCACTCCTTTGAAGATTATGACCTTGACTGTAATTTGGATAATTGACCAACGTGGGGCTGTCAGAGTTGTTTAAACAGTTACCATTTGTAGAGGGCCTCCATGTGACTGTGGCCTAATGAACTAGGTACAAATAGCATTCCATAATACTGTGTTAGTCCTTCTAAAACATTAGTGCTGATCTGAAGAGCTTCTGCCATCAGACTGTGCCATCACCTGTCTGCCAAAAGAAACTGAGTCATCAGCCATCCTTTTCTTTTGCCAGTTTGATCACTATTCAGTGTGTATCATAGAGCGATTAAAGATGATGATAACTAAAAGCATTTCCCCCATAGACTAATTGGCTGTATTCCCTGCCCCTCATGCCTTCTGCTCTTCTTCCCAGTCAACCCTAAGTGTAGGACTACTCTAGCAACATTCTGTGTGTATATTTAAAGGACCCACATTTGCCTTCATTGTTCTGTAGGTCATGGATCCTACAGATCATGAGTGATGGAGTTATAAGGAAGAGTGGAATGCTTGGATTCTCATCCTTTTTTTTCTTTTTTTCAATAAGGGCATTAGTTCCATACTGATGCTTATGGTCTCATGACTCCCAAAAGTCCTACTGCCAAGAATTTGGTATGACACAAACATTCAGTCATCTCGCTGTCACCAAGACAAGTGAAGATAAATCATTTTTCTGTAGTGTCTTAGAATTATAGTCACATGCCATTGTAAAAGATACCCTTCATCTTATTCCCTTTGCTAGAAAAGGTTGAAGAAGACAGTGGATTTGAGAATTTCAGCTCTTGAAATGACTTCCTGAAATGATTTTGGATACAGAAGGGCAGAACCGAGTGGTAGGATTTAAGGATGGCACTGGCAGAAGCAGTGGAGCTAGTCTTCGTGTGTGTGTGTGTGTGTGTGTATGTGCGCATGCGTGCGTGCGTGCGTGCGTGCGTGCGTGCGTGTGTGTGTGTGTGTGTGTGTGTGTGTGTGTGTATCCTCTCTTCACACAGCGTGCCATTCATGGCATCCCCATGGGAATGTCCAAAATTTGAGTTTTCTATAAATGAGTCCATCATTAGCAGGGGAAGTTTTACAGAAGTAAAATTATCATTTTGAAAAGTTGGGGGTAGACATTCATGGATCTACATGGAACATATAAAAAGACAAGATCTCCTGAGTGAATTGGGAGCATGGGGACCATGGGAGAGGGTAGAAGGGGAAGGCAGAGAAAGGGAGGGGAGCATAGAAAAATATACAGCTCAATAAAAACAATAAAAAGAACAATAAAAAGAAAAGTTGGGGTTTGCTTTGGGGCTCCATTCTTCTCGCTAGCTGACAGCTCTCACTTTAACCACCTAGAGTGTGTAAGGAGTTAAGAGTTCTTTACCATCCTCAGGAGACCAGCCACTTATATCTAGCACCCTTATAATTAAAATAAGCTTTTGAAGTTGGTTTGATGGAGACTACCCATTATGCCAGGCTGAAGTGCCTAAGGCGATGGATTCTTCATTGAGTCTGGAAGTGGAGCCTGGTAAGAATTTGCCTTATCACCCACCATCCTAATGACCCGAGTGCCTGGGCATGCCTGGATTATTACAGAGAGCTAACCTGAAGTATTTATCCAGTGCAGAGCGGGGCAATTTATTGTCTTTTCAAGTGATCAGAACCTTGTGACAGAGGTAAAGTAAATTATAAGAAAGATCTGTCAAAATATTTTAGTGTATTCCCATTGTACAAAACAATGGATTCCATTGTATTTCCATACACAGAAGTCATGTGTTTTCGTCATAGTCACTTCTCCTTTGCCCTGTTTTTCCTCCCACTGGTCGCTTCCTGTGCACAAACAGTGCATCTTCTACTATCATATCTTATATGTGTATTTAAAAGTGTAGATTCCCACATATGTCAGAAATCCTTAGATTTGTCTTTTTTTTTTTTTCTTTCGAGACAGGGTTTCTCTGTAGCTTTAGAGCCTGTCCTGGATCTCACTCTGTAGACCAGTCTGGCCTCGAACTCACAAAGATCCGCCTCCCTCTGCCTCCCGAGTGCTGGGATTAAAGGCGTGCACCACCACTGCCTGGCTGATTTGTCTTCTTGAATATGATTTATTTTATTTAACACAATGATTTCCAATTCCATCCACTTTCTTGCAAATGAAATTATTTCATGCTCTGTGGTCAAGTAAGACTTCATTGTATTAGATGTTAAGGTGTTAAATGGTTAAACGCTAAGCTTGGGAGCAAAATGGCAGAAGACTGTCAAGCTAGTGACATCTGGATAGGAAAGCTGTTTACTTGACTGCTACTTTTTTCACGCCTCCTGTGCACATAGCATTTAGACAGTGAAGAGTACATGTTAAACAATTTTTGTTAATTTTGTACATAGATGTTTCAGATTTTTGTGGGAAAACAGAAATTAGTAAAAATGTAATCTCTGTTTTCTGTCCATGTGTGTTTTTAAGACTATTATCTTCATTCAAGATTATATAGATAGGTTACTGGTCCATTCTGATAGATTATGGAAATCTTAAACCATATGAAATGTTGTTTTTCCTTGGTCGCAATGATTGATTGTTAATAACTTCGTGGCTAATCATTCATATGTTTGTGTGCCTGTGTTTGCATGCATGTGTGTGTGTGTGCATGCACACATATGTATTTACATATATGTACCTTTAATCTCACTGGAGGTTAGTGAGTTCCTTTAATAAAAGCTATTAAATTAGGGCTGGCAAGATACCTTATTTGGTGACATGCTTTCCAACCAAGCCCATGGACCTGAGTTCTGATGTCTGGTACCCCTGTGGAAAGCCAGGTATGTTGGTGCATGTCCCTAATCCCAGTGGTGGGGAGGTGGAGACAGCAGGATTCCAGGATTTACTGGCCCACCAATCTAGAAGAACCAGCAAGTTCCCAGTTCACTGAGAACTCAGAAATTAAAGTGGGCAGCATATGCACACATACTTGTGGATGTGCATACATTGTATACATACACACAGCTGTTAAATCTATTTAGAAAATGACCAAACCAAGTCTGTTGTATATAACTGTAAAGCCAATGATCTGCCTCCATATAAACTACCTTCCCTTTTCCATCATTTTTGCAAGTTCACATTTTCTATTTCGGAATTTTCTTTAAAAGAGGCAACATTACCTAAAAAAATATCTAAAACCACCAGAGTGTACCAGAATTTGGGAGGTTTCAACGGAGCAGTGCAGTTGAAGTGAGAAACATCCTGTCCCACGTGCTCTCGTGCTGAAATCAGTTCTACGCTGCAGGCTGCCACACTGTCATTGCGGTGACTGCAGAGATTGCGAAGGGACTCACCTTTATATGTTCCTTTCGGATGGCTTTATTGGAACTTTCTATTTCATTATAGTTGGTTGTTTCCTTTAGCTCCGTTTAACTCAAGGCAGTTTTACTTCATTTTTTGTTTGCTTGTTTGTTTGTTTTTGGTCTTTAGAGACAGGGTTTCACTGTGTAGTCCTGGCTGTTCTGGAAATCAGAAAGTTTCGCCTGCCTCTGCCTCCTGAATGCTGGGATTAAAGGTGTGCTGCACCATCGCAGGGCAGTTTCCTTCATCTTATAAAGCCCCCCCCCCAATTGTTCTAAGAGAAGCACCACCAGCATGATGGACAAAGACTCCATGATGCCTTTGAAGATGCTATATTTGGGAGGTCACTATGGATTCTTTAGTCCTATAAATGACTAGAGCAACAACACTACTATTACCATTTATTTCATATTATGTTTTGACATTCAGATTCATTTCAAAAGAAACTATCTGATGAGGATTGTAAGCTGCCATTCTATTTCAGAAAAAAAAGTCCACAGCAGAGAACCAGAACGGCAGAAAAGTATTAATTGAGAACCACAAGTTGACTTTTAAAGAAATAAAGTATTGCCACTGATTTGTGTGTGCCAGTTACTTTATGTATTTCCTGATGTATACAGAGTGTAGCGCTATAGGTTCAGCCTCTATTAGTAAGTGAAGTGTTTTTGCAGTTGCCTGTCTTACTTTGTGTATGCTTGCTCTTGTTGTGTAATACTCCGCATTTGCTGCAGGCACAGAACCTCACATACATGCAACTTGTAGGCTGTGGTCCTCAGCTCTTTGTGGATAAATCTCCTGGGATGTATTTTCTCCTAATAGTAGGTGTCAAAGAGAAATCCAGTGTTTGACTGGCTGATAACACGTTCTAGAAAAGTTATGTTTTGTAATTTTATTGAAATTTAGCAAAATTTTATGCTTCAATGTTGCTCTGTGAATTATTCCTAACTCCTGCCTTTTTCTCACACTATGCATGCTGTTGTTAATTTTGTTCACTTTGCTCTCAAATGCACCCATCTTCTCCTGCCATCACTTTGGTCTGCATGGGGTTCTCTGCTCTCCTTTATCTGAATTATGGTCTGTATTCTAGGTTGCCTGGCTGCAACCTATTCCCGATTTAGCGCTCAGAACCACCTGCTCCTTATAACCTAGACTTCTCGGGTCCTGCCCCGGATCATTCTGTAGCCTCTCATTTTGTTTTCACGCTAAGTCAAGAGCTTGAGTAGTGTAGTATCAGAGCCCTTGCCTAGCATGTGCGGTACTCTAGGTTCTGCTGCTAGCACTGTCCACGCACAAGCTCAATTCTCCGCACCAGCCCTCTCTTTTCATTGTTGCCCTGTTCTCCTCGTCTCAGGCTTTCTCTGCTCATTTCCTGTCAAAATAACTTCTTTTCTGTTTCTGGAAGACCCTGGTGTGCTGTGACCTCAGGGTCTCTGCCTTGGCTCTTCTAGGAATCCTCTCTCTTCCTGCACTCACAGACATGGCTAATAACTTCACCTCCAAACCTTTGCTTAATGGCAATCTTCTCTTTATAACCATTTTGCCCTGTCCTCTACTTAATTTTTTTTTAAATATAACACTTGTCAGCTTTCAATTTGCTAATTACTTTTTGTTTCATATTAACTCTGTCTCCTCCATTTAAACTATAAGCATGGCAATGGGACAGTTGTATTTTATACTGGGTATGCTCCATGCTCTTTAGTAGAACCCAGGGCATACTAGGAGCTCAGCAGATGTCTGTTGGGTAAATGCTACTGTACAGGGCACAGAATGATGGACCTCTATTGTCCATTGATCTCAAGTACCTATTGTTAAAAGATCAGATTTAACGCATCTTAAAGCCATTTGATAATGTCTTGGATTCAGACCTCACATTTTACACATCTGATCATGAGGTAAGAGTAAAAATCAAGTTTTTTTTTTTAAAAGCCTATTTGTCATAACCTATTCCGGTTGTTTTGTTCTGTAAATGACAGATTAACCTCTGCCAACCTATTCCAGAAACCCCCATTTGCGTTTGAGACTTTTTTTAATTGGGGTGAGGCTCTTTGCAGGAAAGGGCCACTCTGACATTTGTAGAAAAATAATCGTGCACCTTTGATTCCACTTGTCTGAAACTAACTGATAAACCCAATAAAAATGTTGGGCATTGTAATTTTTATGGAGAGGCTTGAATAGCCCCGGAGGTCATGGCATCCACTGGGCGCACTTCTGTAGCTTCCCTGACCGACCATTTTTGAGCCCTCTGGGTATGGGAAAGCCCCAGCACTTTTCCTACGCCAGATGAACCACTGCCTCCCTCTCCTTTCCCACAGATGGCCAAGCCTTCTGCAGACTGTTCTCTTGGTCATGTTCTCTAGGTCCTTTCTCCTACTTAGGATAATGCGGTTGTTATGCTTCTCGTTGCCTCTGAGCATTTGATTCCAGCCTCTGCCTGCCCTTTTAGGTCAATCCTGAAGCATTTGAATCAGGTGTGTAAATGCCTGTGCTCTGGCCACAGCCACCCATTTGCTCACTTCTTGCCACTATGATCCTTGTTCCAGCCAAATCGGGAAACTTACCACTCCCCATACACAGCCATGTCACCTCCCTGCTCTCTCTTTGGGTAGCACTGAGGAGCCACAGCAGGATCTCTGCCCCATGCTTCTTACTGCCCTGCCGAGGATCTCTATCGCACGCACACTTTGTATTCCTCCTTTAATGTTGTAGGCCTTGTGCCTTTCTTCTGTTTTCTGGCAAGTCAGAGTTCTGTGGTGATTTCTGTTTGGGAACACACCTCACAACCCACAACTGCGAATTGCTTTCCCTGGTTCTCGCTGCATGAATGAAGATCCAGGTCCAGGTGATGCTAAATTCTTTTCCTGTGGTAGTCAGGTCTGTGTGTAGCTCCTTCAAACAATAAAATCTTTGGAATTTGGGGTGATACTGGCTGTCCATCTTGTTCTTTGATTTATGTGTCAATCTCTTCTGAGTTTTAGCTATCCCTTACCAGACCGCTGAGTCGTTACCATGAATATGTTCCCTTGAAATAGATCTTGACACTTTTGATATTCTCCCTGATCTGGAAGTACATTCTCTGTCTCTTTGAGTTATGTAATTGTGTGCCTAATCTGTGTGACTCAGTAAGGTAACTGCCACTGTAGAATCAGCAGAGTGAGCCATTGAGGATGCACTGGGGAGCTGGGCACCACGAAGGACTCTGTGGGTGTTTGGGAAGGTGATAGAAGCCAAGAGGCTGTGAAGAACTGCCTGCAGTCTCTCTGCTCCTATGCTGTACCCAGTCATAACCTTATGATGTCATAGCCTATGCTAAAGAAGACACTACTGTCTCTGTTCTCTAAAAATGATCGATGCCAACCATAATGTTTTTGGAGGTCTTTGGTAGTTCATCCTTGATGATTTTTTTCCAGTGCCAACTTCATGGGTATGTGACCTGTGCAACTTAGCAACATCCTGACCATAGAGGGGCCCTGTGGTTGACTTCACACTCTTCTGTCACCATTGTGAAATTATTAATAACACAGGCACCCCTGTGAACAGTATTTTTAGTAAAAACTGGACCATACAAATGAGCTAATCCTAATAGAAAGAGCTAGCAGTTCCAGCTACAGATGTCAGAGTATCTAGGAGAAGTCAAGAGAAGTCTTAGTCTTTTGCATCCAGGGGGCATATGAGAACAATATTATTTTTAATGATATGCTAAGTTTAAGGTGAGATCAATCATTGACCTCAAAGAAGGAAGTTATTTCCAAGTGGAGTTTCCACTCTGGATGTCAGCAGAAGAGGAATAACTAGGAATTGCCATTGTTTTTTCAAAATGAGGTTGAGTGGATCCCAGAACTCTCCCCATGTCTTTGCTCTAGCTGGCAGCAAGAGTTGCTAGATGGCATCTAAAATAAGCTTTTGGTAAGACACCGTGTGCTTGATCAGCAGCATTGTCCAGCTGAAAGTTAACTCTGCTCCTTTATTCTGGTAACAAATATTTCTCGACTGTCATGTGGTAAGTCTGTAAGGAGGTGAAAAAGGTGCATTTTAATCTCCTTTCCCTCTGCAGCACATCCCAAGGCAAGATACTTATTTTCCAATGATGACAATGTCAGGAAATGCTGTTGGAGAGTAATTATATATATATAATTAATATAATATAATTTATAGAAATTAGCACTATATGTGCCTAGGGTTCAATCCCACTGAGGATCTTAGGGAGGTATGTGAAGTACATGTTGGAACTGCCTCACATGACTGCATGAGCTTGATTCTCTATTGACTCAGTCAATTTGGGGGGAGAGCATCTCAGGGCCATTTGAAGGTCACTTTTCTGTTTAAGAAAGAGCACAGGTTCTGGACCTTTGACAAGACTCCAAGCATGTCCACTCGAAAGCCAAGAGTGAGTGTGAAGTTAGCATGTGCCAATGGTGAGGCAAGGAAGAGTGGCAGAAGTTGGGGGCTCCCAGCTTGGTTAAGTTGGTAGGTGAGGCCTTTTCAAAGAGCTGACACGTAAGCAGATACTCGTGTCTTCTCTCAAGGATCGGAAGCAGGTTGGGGAGTGTAGCTCTGTAGAATAGAGAGTGCATAGGGCTCAGATTCTATACATACAGACAAAGATGCATATGCACATATACACAGACATGCATAATTTAAAAAAACAGATCTACGCATTCTGCAAGAAAATATGCTTCGGAAACCAAATAGAGTAGACTAGACAAAGACAGAGATAGTTTGTGATCCTCTGAAGTATTCGTTCTTAGAAACAATTTGATCATTTGCTGTTACTCTTGGCCCTCTCTTATTAGTGGAGTACAGTTTCACCTGGACTCATCTCTAACCATCAGAGTTCCACAAGTTCCAAAAGGAAAATCACATCCTTTTTTAAAGTGTAGAGAGCAGTGTCTGCTCATCCTCACACAGGACCCTTTCTCCTAAGTGGCAGCTGTGTGTTGTGCTTGTTGCACGTGTTCATCCATGGCTCACCTGGTGTTTCTTCATGTGGTCAACAAATGCACGCATAAAGGAATTGCTGTCATCCCCAAGATGGCGGGAAAAGGTAGTGTCGTGAAGCCAGGCCCTGTGCTCATCCTCGGGACCGCATGTTGGAGGGAGAAAACTGACCTCTTTGACCTCCACATAATCCCTTCTTCCCAGCATGCCTTCACACGGTTTAATAAAAATGTAATAAAAATGGAGAAAACAGCTGCTTCATTTGGGATTGTGAAGGAGTAGAAGCCTTCTGCATTAGAAACAAACACGATTCTTTCTTATTTGATGACACAGCAATGCAAAAGTATTGTTTAATGATGAAATGACTCCAGTGACAAAGTGACTCAGTTTTGTCCAATCAATATATAGGTGCTTCAATTAAAATATTGATATTTTATAAATGTATTTTCTGTCCAAAAAGACTGATGAATGGTAAATTCAGGAAAACTGGATTTTTTTTCCTGTTACAGTTTTAAAAAGCTTTAAAATTAACCTGTATTAAATTTTTCTCATTTCAGTTCAAGCCAATTCAATAATTTAAGAAGTCCATGTCTCCTGAAAGACTCTTTAACACTTCAGTGACCATAAAGGAGTGTGTGTTGGGCTGATTAAGTCAAGGTGATTTTCGCTGCTTGCTCATTGGGCGATTGCTTCATGTGTGATCCTTGTGCTCACTCAGGGCCTTGCTGTGGGACCTCCTCCGCAGTGTAACCTCGGGAGATTCTGAGCCTTCACTTCACTAAGTGAAGTGACAACAGGCTCCTAGGACCACATCAAAACAATTGCTTTTTTCCTGGAAACCTTTGGTTTCATTCTATTTGTGATGGTTTCAGTGAACTGTTCCCCATAGTCCCGGGCATTTGAATACTTGCTGTCCAGTTGGAGGAACTGTCTGGAGAAGCTTAGCAGCTGTGGCCTCATTGGAGAAGTATGTCACTGGCAGAGGGCTTAGCTCTCAGTTTGCTGCTCCAGGCCACTATGCCTGCCTGCTTGCTGCTGTACTTCCCCAATGTGATGGCGACAGATTCCTGTCTCTCTGGAACCATAAATTCCAAACAAACCTTTTTTCATAAGTTGCTTTGGTTATGGTGTTTTATCACAGCATTAGAAAAAGAACTAATATACCAGTTTTATGCTAAAAATGATTTAAAATTAAAATATCACTCTTAGCAAACTGACAGTTGAATGAAAAATTGCTGTTTCCATCAACTACCTGATTATTTTTAAAGTCACGTGTGTCTTGTGCTCGGACATGAACCTCTGAAGACCAGTCTTTTCAGACCCCACATTCTAACAGTCTTCTGGATTGTGCTAATGCATCTGGTCTGAGGGTGCCTTTTCAATCATTCCAGGTCGGGGCTGGAGAGATGGCTCATTGGTTAAGAGCACCGGCTGCTATTTCATAAGTCCCGAGTTCAATTTGCAGCAACCACATGGTGACTCATAAACATCCTTATATGTATCTGATTCTGTCTTCTGGATTAAGGACTTACATGCAAAAAGAACATTCATATACATAAAAAGAAAACTAACAAAAGGAGCCAGGTCTCTGGTGCTTAACTTCATATGCTACCTACCATAACTGGTTTATAGATTGACCACAAGTTGACAAAACATTGTTTCTGGGTGTGTTGGTGAAATTGTTTCTGGAGGCAATTAGCATGTGATCAGGTGGCCAAGTCCTGACTCTCATCTTCACCTTCATACACACGCATTATCCACATTGAGGGCCAGCAAAGAACAAAAGGGTGGAAGGAGGGTAAACCATGTCTATGTGAGCTGAGATATCACATTTTTTTGACGTTGGATTCCTGGACACAATTCCCGGGCTTTCAGATAGCTGCCCTGGATCTAAGGTCTCTGAACGTGGTTCAGATCACATCACCAAGATGTCTGGTTTATCAGTTTGCAGCAGACAGACTGGGACTTCCTTATCCATAACCACAGAAGTCAGCCAGTCTCTTTCTCTCGGATTCTGTCTGTTTCTCTCTTTCTCTCTCTGCCCTTCCTCTTTACCCACAGATGTATATATTTTATTGGTTCTGTTTCTCTGGAGAACCTCACCTAGTATTGTCTTAGGAAACTTGTTTTCGGATCATCTTCTTGGACTGTGGTTATATAATTGTCTTGGAGGAAAGATTGACTGCTGTGGAAGTCAAGGAGATTAATGTTTTTTTTTAAAGATAAAATTAGATAAATGTATTTCTAATGCAGACAAGCATTTTCTTATTTTTTTTCTTTTCTATTTTCCTCCATTTCCTTTTTCCTTTTTTGTTCTTTCCCCTTATGATTTCTTGAGGTATAGTCTTATTCTCAGACTGGCTTCAAACTTGGTAAGTAGATGAAAATGACCCTGATCCTGCCTCTCAAGTGCTGGGATCACAAGTGACCACGAGCAGACAAAGCTTCTGTGTCTGTAGGGAGGCTATTTTTCAAGGGTCAAGAGCAGTAGGCATTGTGCAGAAGGAAGAAGCTCCTGGCATTTCTACTCTGTTTTGAGGAACCCAAAGCTACTTTTCCTCTCAAACTCACAATTCAGTAAAGTTTATCCAAAAGTTTGGAGGATTTTGAGAAACTGAATGTTTTATTTATCTAGTAGAGGGGGTGGCTGAGCCTTGTTGAACTGTGTAGAAAGCAGAGGTTATAGTTCTACACAGTAGATGCCCTTCATGAGCAGGAAGAAATTGCAGAAGAAATTCAGGTAATTACAGAGGCAAGCAGAGCCCTCTTCTCCTAAGGACAGACTCTGAGAGAGGACCAGAGGCCTGGAATAGCAAAGGTCCCTACAGATAACTCTGTGTAGGCAGAGTCCAAAAGCAATTGAAACAAGTTTGCAATAATGACTTTGGGGACCGGAGTGCCCTCTGAATTAAATAGGAGGGCCAGTATTACAGGGGTGACCTCTAATTTTCAATTAAAATGACTGTTGACTATGCAGATGCACCTGGGTTGCAGGATTGGGTAATGTGAGTGCTATTCTGTGAATTTATGCTGAGCTCTGGATAGAGAAAAGGTTTCCTGTGCTCCATGCAATCAACGTTAGTACGTGGCTATTGTTTTCTTGATTGTTTGTGTTCCTAGTTGAGAAAAGCGATTCGGTATTTAGAATCCAGCATTTGGGGGGACCAGTTCAAGAAAAAAAAGGCAATGGCCGACCCAAAAAGAGGAACATGGGATGTACTCACTCATATTTGGTTTCTAGCCATAAATAAAGGACATTGAGCCTGTAATTCGCGATCCTAGAGAAGCTAAATAAGAAGGTGAACCCAAAGAAAAACATATAGGCATCCACCTGAATATTAACCTTCATCAGGCGATGAAAGGAGACAGAGACCCACATTGGAGTACCGGACAGAAATCTCAAGGTCCAAATCAGGAGCAGAAGGAGAGGGAGCACGAGCAAGGAACTCAGGACCGCAAGGGGTGTACCCACACACTGAGACAATGGGGATGTTCTATCGGTAACTCACCAAGGCCAGCTGGCCTGGGTCTGAAAAAGCATGGGATAAAACCGGACTCACTGAACATAGCGGACAGTGAGGACCGCTGAGAACTCAAGAACAGTGGCAATGGGTTTTTGATCCCACTGCACGTACTGGCTTTGTGGGAGCCTAGGCAGTTTGGATGCTCACCTTACTAGACCTGGATGGAGGTGGGTGGTCCTTGGAATTCCCACAGGGCAGGGAACCCTGATTGCTCTTTGGGCTGATGAGGGAGGAGGACTTGATTGGGGGAGGGGGAGGGAAATGGGAGGCGGTGGTGGGGAGGAGGCAGAAATCTTTAATAAATAAATAAAAACAAAGGCAATGGCTATTGTTATTCAAACAAAGGTCATGAAAAAAGAATACTTCTTTGACCTGTGCGTTTTATTGGCACCTTCTCGTATTAGCATTATAAGGTTGGTGGTGTCTAGCATAACATTTAGTAGTTAGGATCTTGGTAAGTGGAGGGTTTACTTCAGAAAGATACATTGAGTTGTAGTTCATGATCTGATTTCAAGACTAAAGGTACTGTTCTGATTTAAATTTTAACTTGAAATTCATTGGTTAGATAGAGCAGCAAAGCTGTTGTAGGGAACATAAGATATTAAGAAAAATTCTCAAGTATTAAGAAAAGCAGTAAGTTAAAATTTACCACAGATATAAAGTAACTTATTTACAAAACTCTTGGCACACTGAAGTAATGTGACATGCCTGGGGCTCGAGTAATCAAAGGAGCGTTGGGTTTGGGTTACTCCAGGAGCTTGAATAATTTCCTTTTTCTAATGTGGTAACTAAGATTTTTAAGCTTACGCATATGATTCACATCATACTTCTGTTGGCCAACATTGGTTTAGAGGACCCTGGTGCCTCCTCAGGACTTTTCTATAGAGAATACATTATCAAAGTCACTTGTCATAAACAGGAATAAAGACCAAACCTCAAACTGTCTTAAGAGTGCTTCCTTGTTTGAGATCTGCCATCCTTCAGTGCGAGTGAGCTTAAGACTGAATACTCTTGGTAGATATAGTAGGTCTCCACAGATGTTGGTGCAGGCTCAAGGTTTTACCTTATTTAAACCTTTCTCTTTATTTTGAATTTTTGACATATTTTATTTCTTACACAATTTATCCTTTCTTCATTGTAGACAAAATATGCGCAAGCCACCAATTTTATCTGACTACTTTGAAAACTTAACTGTTGCGAATTAGTGTGCACAGAGCACAGTTACTAGTAAATAGCCTCTAAAATCTGCTCTAAAAGCAGACTTAACAGTTAAATAACATAAAACAGGTATCATTATATTTAGTATTTCAGTAATTCATATAGTATTGGAAAAACAAAATGAGAGAAAAATCAACTTTTACACTTGAATCAAGTGCCTTATATACATACTATAAACCTGGATATATATATTTTTTAATCTCTACACCTTGGTTTGGATCTGTGTATCTTCTTGGAGAAAGTATGTTTCTCAAATATGGCTTCCCATATCCTATAACACAGTATTCTCAGATTATATTCCATAAAACAAAAATGCATGCTATGTAGACCTCAAGTGATTCAAGTTTCTTTTGTTATGTATAACATTGCTTTGTTCTGGGTCAGTGCCTGCTGACAATTATATAAAAAGCAAAGTTTTATCTAGGGACTGCCTGTTTGTAAAGTACATTGCCTTAGTTTCAAACAAGTACAATAAAAGCACAGTGAAGTAGAAGGAAAATCACAGAGTGCACCTTTGGTCAATATTTATCCTGCTATAATAATAAAAGAGAGAAGGTTTTGCGTTAATTAAATGGTTTATAATTACTGGCTTTCAGTGATGGAGTGGAGTTGACAAAGTAAATTGATTCTTCCTGGTTCTAAGTTGTCGGGGAGTTATTGAAAGGAAACTGCGGTCCTATTTCTGTAGCAGAACTAATGTGAAAGGAGGATGGCAAATTAAATAAGATCAAGATGATTTAGCTAGCAGCTTCAGCCTCCCGGACGATTGCATGGAAGATGCAAATAACTGGAGGGCTTTGTGCTATTAGACAGAGTTCTGCTTTTCAACTCGGAATGGATACTGCCATGTGGCTGAGGAGGCATATTAATGAGATATTTTTGGTCGCTCATTTGTCTTCTGGTATCCCAGTCCCACAGATAAGAGTGATTAACACCGTACTCTAATCACGAGCAATAGAGGGGCCAGGGTGTTGATAAATTGAAATCGAAGCCCAGGCTATGAATTATTAGACCAGTAAATCAAAATCGGAGTTAACATTTTATTTTTCTTGAAGGCCACCTTTGAAAATAATAGAAGGTTATTTTGAACCTCATTCAGCGTCCATGGCTTCTCAGCTGTGACAGCAGTTCCGTTCTTTGACGTGGTGGAAGGTGAGACAGGAGGATGCAGGGGACCTCTCATTCCATGCTGCTTATTGTTAAAGTCCCTCAATGTTGGTAAAACATCCCCAGATAGGCAGGAATTTTTGTTTGCTCTTTTCAGTGCTTTAAGTCGCACCCCAGAATTATAAGCAAGGAAGGAAACTGGGCCTGTTTGGGGCGGGGGGGGGGAGGATGTGAAAATGTATGTCCTTACCTTTTTTCTGTGCACCAGCCCCTCAGTAGTGAAGGGTTTTATTCACCAAGCACGTAGGCCGTACTGTAAGGGGGTTAGAAACACTGGGTAAGGGAGATTCGAGAATAAGCCTAAAGGACAGTATTTTAGATACTTGATTTCAAATGGACATGCTTAGTGTCACATCTCTAGTGCAACCCCAAGAACCACATTATGTTGCCCTTGGATTTCAGACTGCAGGAACCCAGAGGTCTAAAGAGAAGTTACCCCTCTGTGCAGTATGGTACAAGTGTTATGAAAGTAACCAACCAACCACTTTTTGATAAAATTTAAAACTACCCCAAGAAATGGGTTCCCATCCTAGTACTGTTAATGAGTCCAAGAAAGAGGGAGGTCATGGGCCCTAGAGGAAAAACTACTAGTATTTTCCTGTGAAAGGAACATAGCAATACAATGACCACTAATGACATACTGCCATACCCATAGATCATTCCCCTCTCAACAGAAAAACTTTTTGCAGCAGATAGTAATCAACATAGAGATCTACAACTAGATGATATACTCAAGAGTTAGAGACTTTGGAGCACTAAACTCTAAATGGAAGTGGAGCTGGAAAGATTTTTTTAAGAGCCAGAGGTAGTGGATAGCTTCAAAGAAACAGTGTTTTCCAGGCACAACAAGGCTGATGCATACATATATAAACTCATGGAGGCTGTGAAAGCATGCATAAGTCCCTGTACAAGTTCAAGCCAGCCAAAATACCCACAGCTATTTACGATTACCAGCTGCTGAGATAATGAAAACCAGTTTTCATCCATGGAATGAGAATCCTGCCACACTCCAGGGCAGGCCTGATGCTCAGGAGTAGTTGGCCAGTGCAAACAGGACTCTATTCTCTCTCTCTCTCTCTCTCTCTCTCTCTCTCTCTCTCTCTCTCTCTCTCTCTCTCTCTCTCTCTCTCTCTCTCTCTCTCTCTCTCTCTGTGTGTGTTTTCCCAAGACAGGGTTTCTTTGTCTAGCTCTGGCCATCCAGAACTCACTCTATAGACCAGGCTGGCCTCAAACTCAGAGGTTGCCTGCCTCTGCCTTTGCTCAAATTCTTTCTTCCCGGACTCAGCTCAAACTCAGGACCTTGTACATGCTAGGCAAGTGTTCTACCACTGAGCTACATTCCAGCCCCTCTGTTTTGTTTTTCAAAGAGAGAGAGAAAGAACGTTAAGTTGATGGGTGGCTGGGTGAGTGGGAATCAGTGAAGAACTGAGAGGGGAGAATTATATGGTCAAATATACTGTATGGAAAAAATTTTAAACAATGAAGAGAAGTTATTCAGTGTCATTGATAATTATGGTTTCTCTGGCCCCTCAATATGGATTTCTTTTCAAGCATTATTTAATTTACTACCTTGAAACACTAAGTTAACTTGATAAAAATGTTATTAACTATTAATATTTTTACTTTTCAAATTATTTGTGTGTCTGTGTGTGGGCATGTGCAACACGAGTGTAGGTGGAGACTGCTCGTTCATTTCCTAGCTGCCAAGACCCAAAAAATCACACAGAAACTGTATTAATTACAATACTAATTGACCAATAGCTTAGTTGTATTCTTTGCTATTTTTTACCTCTTGAATTAATCCATTTCTAGTAGGCTGTGGCCTACCAGTAAGGTTTGGTCCAGCATCTGTGTCCTTCAGCAGCTACATGGCGTCTCTTTGACTCCGTCCACTCTCTCTTTATCTCTGTTTGGATTTCCTGCCTGACTTCTCTCTGCTAAGCCATTGGCCGAAACAGTTTTATTCATCAACCAATAAAGCAACACATATACAGAAGGACATCCCACATCTCACGAGTGTATGGCCCACAGAAGCCAGAGATGTCAAATCTGGAGTTACAGTCAGTTGTGAGCTGCCTCACAGGGTTGCTGTTACTGAAGTTCATCTGTGATCACTGAGCTACCCCTCTGGCTCCACGAAGAATGGCTTTAATCTTGGCAACAACCTTAACTTTTTCAGAGAAAAGAGTAAAAATTTGTATTTGGAAGTGTAGCTCTTACATATTTTTGTTACTTCAAACAATTTATACAGTGTATGAAACTTTTGAAATTATTTTCCTTATTTTATGTCTTATCTCTTCATGTTCTTGACTGCATTAATCTTCATCTATTTACATTTCAATCGGGCTATTTATCCAGTGTTAACGCATTCATCTGGGTAATTCCTGTCAAGCTCAGTCTACTGCAGTCCATAGGGAGTATTATTGAACCAAAGTCATTAAGGGCAGAGGAGAGGAAAGGACATCGTGATTTTGATCTTTATGCAGAACTCTCTTTCTCCTTGATATACAGCAAATGTTCCAAGTGTTAGCTATTGAAAGTGACTGTCTGGCTTCTTATCTTATGTCTTCATTCTTCAAGGATCAGCTGCCCCTCATTGAGATAGCCTCTGTATTCCCACTTCTTCAAGAACCACATTCAATCATTAATTGCTTCTCAGACTAAGTGGATGTAGCCTCTTCAACTTTTTTGTTGCTACTTTTTAGCTTTGAAGTAGTTTCAGTTTCTTATATTCCAAATTTAGTCCATGAAACAGTCCTGATGTCTCCATTCATTCTGTGTACTAAACCTACAGCTTCTTAGATAATAGGCTCTGACTACCACTGACCAAGCCATGCTGTTGACTCATCTGGGTTTTCGTAGTAGCTGATTTCTGTGCTACGGTCATTCTCAAGCTAAGTCCTTCCAACCATAGGTCAGATCACCTAACTGTACTGTTGAAAATATGTATGGCTTCCTATTCAACCAGTAGAGACAGTGACGACCTGTCCATGATTTGGCTTTAACCATTCTGTTTTTATGTCTTTCTTAGTTGATCTGTTCACCACGCACAGTGCCCTCAAGACCCTTGCACCTGCTGAAATGTCTTGTGGAGCCCTCCTCCTTATTTTCATGAAATGCATTCCTGTCCTTCTCTCGGGCTTTTGCTCAGATGTCACTGTGTCCTCAGTACCATCCCGGGGGCCCTACTTATATTATAATAATAGTCACTAACTCTCCTTTTAGCTTGCTAGGAGCACGATAAATATTTGTTGGGCGAATTTAATAATTGTTTTTCATGGAAAAGCATTTAATTTCCTGTTCCATCCACGGAGCAGATAAGGAGTTTATAAATTAATCTTAGTGGCAGAAAATGAGACACTATCTCCACAGAGCGGTAGTGAATCAGGCATAGTTAAACAGTCTTAAGTCATACATTTGGTGTTCTTAATTTAAAGTATAAAATGTGTCAGAACAGGGGTCGAGAACTTGCTGAAAATTTGTGATCAAATTATTAATTTTTGTAAATATACTGTGGCTGGTTGGAGTAATTTTGAATCTCAGATTTATAAAATACCAGATAATTATTTGTGTTAAGTTTAAATTATTAGTGTACTTAGAAAACTGCTTTATATGATGAACCGTGTCTTGTGTATTGTATATTATTACATAGATATTGGTTCACTATGCTAATGATTTTGACTGTATTAGAGTTATTTCATATGATATAAGATTTTGTGATTGTTACCTCTAGATATGAGTGGACATATGGAAAGTTGTAGAAATGATTTTTCTCCTAGTGCTGGGCCATCTCTGTATTGCAGCTGTGTGGATTTACTCAGGTCTGTGCTTAAGATAGACTATATTAGTGATTTAAAAATGGAGCACTCTGAAATAGGGTAGATCTCAATGATTACACCATGTCAGGTGATCATATGTCTATTCTTTGTGTATGTGTATGTATGGTGTGTGTGTGTGTGTGTGTGTGTGTGTGTGTGTGTGCATTTACCAGTGGCACCAGAGGTAGACAACAAGTGTCTTCTTCTATTCCCTTTGACCCTCTTTTTCTGAGATGACTCTCCGTATACCTGTGTCACCAGAAATTTTGTGGAGCTCCATCTGGGGTACTACATGTTATTAGTGAAACTTAGGTTCTCATTCAGTGTTTTAATACCTAAGAATGGGCTTAGAAGGAAGCTTGGGAAGAATTTAATTAGATTTTAAAAGAAAAGTCACAGGATAGGAAAGCTGTAAATCTTGGCAGCTACTCTGAGTTGCACAGCTCTGTAGCAACTGCACAGAGGTTAGTTTTCTCTGAAGGAAAAAAATATGTTTTTTCCATTCAAGGGATAATTATTCCTCCCATTTCTTTAGCACTGTGGTCAGTGAATCTGCCTTTATGATGTGTGGTCCCTTGGCCAGGTGCCTAGCCAGCCCAACTGTAATGTTAGTCTCTATCCAGATCCAGACTTATTCTTTTGGCTAGGAAGAAATAACGTTCTCTTAGTTGACCTTCAGGTCTATACAACACTTGGAATTCACTCTTCTCTCAGGGTGTCTAGCCTGCAAGTCTCTTAGATCTACTTTTTTCCATTTCTTAGGAATGGGATTATAGACACATGCCACCACACCTATTTTCACATGACTGCTTAAGATCTGAATTCAGGACCTCATGATTGTGCAGTAAGCCCTTTACTATATAGACATCTCCGATCCTTGATATATACTATGATAAAAATATGAAGGAACTCTATATCCCACAGAGTAGTAGTACTCAGTGGGAGGTGATACAGAACACATTGTTGGGGGATTCAAAATAGTACAACTACTTTGGAAATACTTTAGTCGTTTCTCGTGGTTAAACATCTGGGCATCTAATCCAGAAGAGCCACTTATGGGTATTTATTTAAATGCGATGGATATGTGTTTATCCCCAAATCTTTTACTTAAATTTGTATTAGTTGCTTTATGAGCATCAGAAAGTATGAACACCTTAGATATCTTTGGAATAAGAAATGAATAAAAACAAGCTGTTCTTTATACAATGCAATGAGTTATCCACTTTGCAGAAGAATCAAATGTTGATGAATACATTCTCTTATTCACCACTTACCAGTGTGTTGTGCTGTGTGAAAGATCCTTGAATTAGTCTCAACGGATTTACATCAGGAAGAGACAGCAACTGATGGTTGTGTGGAAATTAGGGCGGTGGACGGGACACAAAGGAGCAACATGAAGTTGTTTGGGAAGGAGACGAATTGTTTTGTTAGTTGAGTATTATATGAGTTATATATATATTCAATAAAAACTGCAGAACTATACTAGAAAGAATGAATTTTATCATATGAATACACAATAATAATTTTCTTGAATTTATTATCTTTATCATTAATATTCTTCTTCAGAATCTAGACTTTGGTGAGCCCTGAATATCCCTCGTGGATGAGAACATCTAAGTGCTTCGCCATTTCATTTGATTTCAGTTGCTGTGGTTTCCTATAGTGACTATCCTGCTTCAGGTTTTACTTGTAGCATCTTGGGCTGCTTAATTGGTGTCAGAAGCAGCAGCAATGGAATCTTTCCCATGCTATTCTAGAAGCTGTTTCATATCACCTGAAGCTGACCAGTTTCTATCAGCAGAAATGATGCTAATAAAGACTAGGGCTTTTATATGTTTGAATCATACCTAAACCAGCTACTTAAGTTCCTACCAAGACCAACATGGTGGATAGGGAATAAAATAAGAACTGACTGCTATCTATTTACACCTTCAGGCCCTTCTTTTCAGTGTGGTACCTCTTTTGATGGTCTCATACTACTAGCTGTGTTCTCGGCTTTGAGAAGTTTAAAGTAGTCAAGTGCATCAGTAAAAAACAAATTATCATTGGGATCCAATGGACCAACTCACGATATACTTTCTCATGACGCAGATGGTTGATCAAGAGTGTGTGGCAAAAACGCAAAGCCAAACAAATCATATAAATACCAATCCAAGTTTAAATAGGAAAAAAGAAACCTGGTATAAGCTTTGCTGAACTCTGTATTTCTCTCAGGATGGAAGACAGTTTTTGCTTGTGAAGAATGTGCCCATAAAGAATCTCGAGGCCATGATTTTGTATTTCCTGTGTTTCTAGCTGATTTTTGTATCGTATCCTCAGGTGTTTCATATGCTTCCTCTGCCCCTGAATGAAGAACCCGTAAACTTAGATTGATGGTGAAACCCGTTTCCTAGCAGCCTATAAGAAGGGGAATCACTACAGGAAGCAGTGAAATGGTTCTTTCTCTCTGGCGCTTTTCTGGAACCATAGCTCTTGAGTTTCCCATGTTACTATTTTTAGTTTAATTTACACAGATCATTTTCTCCGTTCTCATAGTGATTTGACAGCAGAAATAAAGGAATGGGGGAGGACTGTAACCGAATACCCTCTCCAGGCAGCAGGCATATGATAGGCCTGTCTTGTGTACTATTCCACTTAACTTTACAACAATGAGTTTGGGAGATAATTTCGCTGCTTTGCAAACAAGGAAACTAGGTCCAGGAGAGGTTAATTGACTTGTATTCTCAGAGATAGCTCACTCTGACTCCCAAACCCTTTCCCTTTCTGCTCCTCCAGGCTCTGTTTGGGAATACTGTTTTCTCATTCCGTTCTCTCTTGCCAGGGGGATGGTGAGTACTCTGGTCATTTGAGATTGAGCCCCGGAGCTTCTGCTCAGACCTGGTTGCTTCCTGTTTTACCTCTCTGCTCCCAGGAGATTTGGCCTAATTCTATATATTTTTCAGAGCTTCTATCATATACTCGATCCCTTGTTTCTTTTTCCCCAGTGACTGTGTCAGTTCCAAGGCTCTTTTGTGTCAGTAATTCCTGTCTTTGGGCACTACAGTG
>NW_004949101.1:12089540-12097447 GCF_000317375.1 Microtus ochrogaster | reverse complement strand
GGAGTGGGAGAGCAAGGGGAAAGGCTCGACACAGTGACAGAGGGTTTGGCAAGTTAAAAATCACAGTCATTGAGCCCAGTTAACATACCATAGTTCCTGAAACTCTTACTAGTGTGATGTTTCTAAAGAGACTAGAAATTAGTTCCCTTTAAAAGAACTAAAAAAAGAAAGAAAGAAAGAAAGAAAGAAAGAGAAAAAAACCCAAAAAAATAAAACACCAAAACTGCAATCCAGTGCAGATTAAAGTTGACCCTGCCCGTGTTGTTCTCTTGGACGTCATCACACTTTCTGGTGACTATCCAGGCTTTAAGCTTTCATCATGAAGTGTTTCTGCAAGAGACTTCCAGAAAGAAAGATGTTGTTGTCATGGGACAGATGATGTGCCACTGGAGGGCTTTGAGGAGTGGGTGCCCTGCTGCTCAGTACTGGAAGCCAAGTCACATGTGATCACTGATCATTCCAAATATGGGTAATTTGAACTGAGAGATAGCACGTAAAGTCCAAAAGCTTGGAATGCCTCGAAACCAACAGTAAACTGTCTTCATTTTTATATCAGTTCCATGTGCATTGATTATGTGAAAATGTTTGGCAGCTAGTGGCTTACTTATAATATGTTCTAGAAATTGAACTCATTTTCTTTAACCTTTCTTGTTTTGCATGACTGGAGGTTAAACCTCAGACTTTGAGCGTGCCTTGAGTGTGTAAAGCAAGTGCTTCGTCATAGAGCCTCGGCCTTCATCTTCTCTTCCCAGTCTTTTCTAGTTCCCCCCGTTGGTGATAGCCTTAAAAATCACAGAACAGAATCGCAATTGTGAAATTTATAGAATTGTTCGAGCTCATCAGATTTCACAGTTATACGTGCGTGTGTTCAGTATAGCTGAAGCACCTGTACAGATCCCTGGGCTATCAATGCAGACAGAGCCCTGAGGACTCTGGTGCTGTCATTTCCTAGGGTCAGTGGCCAGCTCCGTTTCTCTCTTCGCTTTCTCAAGAAGAACTACCAATTTGTGCTTCATCTGTATAATTTACGTTATTTTAAGTTTGTCATATACATGGAGTTATATATTGTATATTCTTTTGAGGTTATTTCAAGTTTGTCCTATGCATGGAGTTATGTGATGTATGTTCTTTTGTGGTTAGCTTCTCTTGCATCACCCCTTAGCCTTCACCCTAGTTGTTGTTATTCAACAGCTCTTTGTTTTAACGCTGAGTGATATTCCATCTTCTTTGTACATTTGTATGGTGATGTTGGAAAGCTTAACATTGCATGTGTTACTTGCCTTTGTGGTCTTCCCTGGGTCGGCTGGACAGCGCTGGTTTCAGAGCATGGCCATTGGAAGCCATCCAAAATGCATGTTTCTATTGCAGCTTTCAATGTTGTTCCGGCATTCCTATTCTAAGAGGTATGTTTTTGTTTTGCTAATTGCTAAGCAGGTTATCTGGAGATGAATAGGGCTTTGACAATCATTTTGAGAGAATAAAATCGTGCCAGTGTCCTTCCCAATCTCTGTCTCTAGCCTGTGTGTGTGTGTGTGTGTGTGTGTGTGTGTGTGTGTGTTTATATGTGTGTGTGTTTCAGAAAGAAAAGCTTTTAGGTTTCTGTCCACAAAAGAAATTTCATAAGGTTAGCAGGAAGGGATATTTTATACCGCATGCCAGTGGTATTCAGCAGAATATTTTGAGACTAATTAAATGGCTCATATATATCACAGAATCTCCCCCTCCCCCTTAGGAACTTAAGAAACTGGTTTTTTTTTTTGTTTTTTTTTTTTTCAACTCAAGCTTCAAAAAGAGATCAGCTCAGTGAGCTCATGGTGAAAGCAAGAAGCAGGACACAGGGACGCTGCAGAGCAGATTAGAACTGAGCAACGGATAAAAGATAATACCATTTTCAATTAAAATTGCCTGGGGAAATTAGGTAGGCAGAGAATAATTACCTGGGTTGGCAAGCATCCAGGCTTGTGAAACTGAGACCCTGCTAGAATCTTCTGTGGGGTTCACTGAGGATCACGGGAAGCCGGGAATGCTTCATTTATATGTCACCTCAGACAGACATGAATGCTGTGCTGCATTGCATGGGATTTGAAGTCAAATTATATAGCTAGGGACCCTGTGAAAACCCAAACCACAAAAAAGCAATAGCACAATACATCAGGTGAAAGCGAGAGTTCTCTGACAAAATGAACTTGTGTTTTTCGGATTTCTACTAATAGCCAATAAAACACAGGAACTGAGATTAGAGAGTAGAAACTGAAGATGCCCAACTAACGTATAGTTCTAGCTCTCACTACCTGTGTCCAGAGGGCCTCTGGATGCTAATGGTCCTTGGTTACTGTCCCTGAGTCAATGCCACCCGACACACAGACTTGCCTAGCCTAGGGGGGAAGTGAGTCACCCAGATCACATCCACCTTGAATGCAAATGTTCTGATTTAATGTTGTGTTTCTCTTCACGGATCTTGTGGTGACTCAGTGCTACCTCTGAGCTACTGAGGTTGGTGAGCTTCCTTGGCATCTGTGGTACCCAGCCATGCTGTTCTCACTGGGTCTGGGTGTGATGAATGGATAAAGGTTTGAGATTACTGAACTGGGAGTCTTCTTTGTCTGTACCTTAAGGAGGTCCATGATCTTTTGTGTAATGGCAAAAGAACCCAAAGGCTTTTTTCTGCCTGCAGGGCTAGATTTTACTGTGTTCATTTATTTACAGTTTATCCATTCTGCCCGAGGCCATAATGGATGAGGATTTGAAGCAAATTTGAAGCAAAATTAGGAGAGATAGCTCAGTAGTTAAAAGCAGTTGCTTCATTTCCACAGGATGCAGGTTCAGTTCCCAGCACCTACATATCAGCTCTCAACTGTCTACAACTCCAGTGTCAAGATAGCCAAAGTCTAATCTAACCTCCAAGGGCTCCTGAATGCATATGTGTGTGTGTGTGTGTGTGTGTGTGTGTGTGTGTGTGTGTGTGTGTGTGTGTGTGTGTGTGTGTATGTATATATGTATATATATGTATATGTGCATATATATATTCTCACATAAAATAAAATAGAATAAGTATATTTTAAACATTCAACATGCTAAGGGCTAATGGATATGTGAAACATATTTTTAAACATTTTTATACTTTTACTTTATTGTTGTAGTGGCATATGTGTTGTCTCTGTGAAATTTCCACTAACCAGCTTAGTTGAATGAAAGAGCAGCTGAATTAGTTTATAATCTCATGTAATTAAAAAAAAAGCCCATGTTGTTCTTTGGACTCTATGTGTTAATAGAAGAAATATATATTTCCCTCTGCACACATCTTCTGGATGTCTTCTTTCCTTTGTATTTTCGTGTTGTTTTCTTTATCTTTTTTGTATGTGTTCACATGCTTCTCTGAAAGAATGTCAATTTTCTTGGTGTCTAATTTCTTAACATCTACGATAAAGGAGAGCAATGTCTTATATAGGTTTAGAACTTGGTACATTAGTGTATTCTTCGGGTTGGCGTCATTCCTGGGAGAGGAATGGGAAGATGGTTAAAGATTAGACCCGGCTTCAACTTTGAACAGTTTATCTGTGATCAGTGGGAAAGGGCCCTGCACATTTATTAGGTGGTGATGTGTCTGGGCTGGTGATCCTGGGTTCTGTAAGGAAGCAGGCTGAGCAAGCTGCAGAGAACAAGCCAGGAAGCAGCACCCCGCCGTGGTTGGCATTTGCATCAGCTCCTGCCTCCAGGTTTCTGCCCTGCATGAGTTCCTGCCCACGCTCTGTCATATGGAACTCTGAAAGAAATAATCTCCCCACCCACCCCAAACTGCTTTTGGTCAATGTGTTTCATGACGGCAATGTCATAACTAAGACAGCCAGTTACTTTTCCTTGTGACATCACTTTCTACCATGGCTTGAGGTACACAGATAGTAGATGTCTGACAGGCATAGGTGCCGTGCTGTAATTCCACACCTTTGACTCACAGACTTGGGCAGTATGTCTTAGCCCATTGGTTTTAGAGCACGCACGCGCGCGCGCGCGCGCGCGCGCACACACACACACACACACACACACACACAGAGAGGGGGGCAGATTAGATTACTGGTCAGAGCCTCTGGAAAGGAAGGAAGCAGGATACCAACTTAGTTAGACACCAAACACATAGCCCTATAATGGTGTGCCAGCTTCTGACTGACCAAACCAGGAACTAATAAATGTGTTTTAAGTCACTGTGTTTGTGAAAATTTGGTAAGAAGCCAAAGAAAATGAATACATGAAGGAAATCTGCCCAAAAAAAAATCTATGTTTCTGATATGAAGCTCCTAGAATGATTTCAAGTTACAAAGAACAAACATCTATGAAATGCCTCCCACAGCCCCTATGAAGAATCCCCAGTTTCATACTTCAGTGTGTTTAGCCACTGCCAATGGCTGATGCAGGGGCTATTACACTTCTTTGTAGCATTTAGGAGGTTTCCTCAGACTGGTGGTTTTAGACTTCGGGAGGGACATTTGGAAGGCTAGAGGCTCTCTGGGTAGACATTTGTTGCATGGTGGCAACAGGATAGGCGGAGTGGGAAGGCAGAGTCCTCCCTTCCTTCATGCTCATAAACCTTGCTGAAGACATAAACCTGCATTTGGAGATCCCTAATTCCAGGGTTCAGTGATGAAGTGGACTTGGCACAAGGGTCCAGGAGAGTGGAGACCTGGAGGTAAGCAGTAGGAAGGGGCTATAGTTTTCGGTCTGTGACGGACTTAGTGTCTGGTATGTGGTGTTAGGTAGCAGGCCACCTTCCTTGTTTTTCCCGTGAGTCTCTTTGTTTTTGTTACTTCTCATTGAGTATTTGATGTATATCAGGTTTTGTTCTATTAGCATCATTACGATATTGAGATTTGGGCATTTTGTTTAACTATTAAGTTACTTCTTACATTATAGGAAAACATATTTTTTCTTTTTTGAAAGACTGAACCACAGAGTGAGGACACACAGACAGTGCTGATATCTGTTCCTCTGCACCCCCCCCCCCCATCACATTGACAGCACTTCCTTTTCTAGAGACCACATTTAACCCTTCAGTACCCAGATTTATACTCCCTGAACGAGAAAGCTGACCAGTGGGCTATCACTCCCAGACCATAACATGGCCATCGTATGCCAGTGTCGGAACGGCTGCGATGAGCTGGTCTGTAAGAGACAATGCTTTTCTCCTGGGATGCCTGCTCTGCTGGGGTCCTAGGGGAAACAGAGGAAAGGTGGGAAAAGGCATGTCTAGTCTGTTAGTCTTTGTTTACAGAATGATAGATCTGGCAGGGAAATTAATTGATGAGTTTCCTTGGACCTAGGCTTGTTTCATAGTCCCAAGAAGTTTAGTGTCCCAGCTCTGGGGGGGGGGGGGGACACTTCATTATTTATTTCATTCAACAGAGGTTCCTCCCTTGTGCCCCTGAGCTCCTTTTAAATGCCAGAGCCTGTGCTAAGTGCAGGGGATCTCGACGGTGCTTTTCAGTACACACATAATCCGCATCCTCCTGGCAGCTACAGTCTAGTGTTCATATGCAATTACAAACATACATGTAATACAAAAAAATACAATACATTCCATAAAGGAGGTAGTACCATCAAGCTTAACCCTGATCCGGGTGCCATGTATCAACACAGCCAGTGTTGTCTAGAGCCTGGCATCTGTGGGAGGCTTTAGTATCTCTTCTTCGTAGTTTTGTCGTACGAAATCGGAATAGTCATAGGACACCATTTCAGAATCTCTGTGTGAGTTCTGTGTCTTTACTTTAGTTAGGGCTTCCATTGTTGTGCTAAGACACCATGACCCTAAACAACTTGGGGAGGAAAGGGTTTACGTTGCTTCCCCTTCCACGTCACAGTACATCACTCAGTTGTACAGGCACCCAGGACAGGAACCTGGAGGCAAGAACTGACGCTGAGGCCATGGAAGGGTTCTTCTTTTGCTCTCCATGTCTTGCTCAGCCTGTTTTCTTGTAGCACCCAGCGAGCCACCACCCACAGTGAGCTGGGTCTTTCCACATCTATTACCAATCAAGAAAACGCACCACAGTCTTTCCCATAGGGTGAAATGGTGAGAATATTTTCTCACTTGAGGGTCCCTCCTCCCAAATGACTCCAGTACCATCATGATTCAATTCATCCTTACAGTATGGCTTCTAGTGCATATTCACTGAGTCAATGAATTTGATGCATACAGTGCTCCACATTCTAAAATCTATACATTATATCCGAATGGAATGTTTCCATGTATAGTTTGGGGTGAATTCCATAGTTTGCGAATTTCACCTTTAAAAGTCGTATGTCTTCTGGCAAAAATAACATACAGTAGTTTAATATTAGATTTAAACCAAAGGTTCATTCCCCTTTCTCCGCCCTTCTCCCCCTTTCTCTACTTTCCCTTCCATTCCACTGTTTCAGGTTCAGGTTCTTGTCATGGGTCCAGATAATGCTCGCGTCCAGGCATTTGCATATGGACCGGGGACGTTTATTTAAACAAAGTGGGGTCACAAGTGCACTGTGCTGTTTCACTCTCCTGAAACGAATCCTGTGACCTGTGGATTTATATCCACAGCTGTTTTCCTAGATTTGTTTCTGTATCGTGACACAGCCTTTATTGCTGTCCCTGCCTGCCGTGCTGTAGACACTCCATCCATCCACAGAAGGTGATGGCCAAGATTTCAAATTCAAACTGTCATAGACACTGTTGTTTTTATTCCTCTACCTGCCTCCCATGTGCCCAGGAGTTCGTCTTCCTCCCATGTGCTTCTGATATCACCTGGAATTTTCCTGCTACAAACTGGAAAGGTCTTAAGATTAAACTCTAGCTGAACCAAAACCCGAGCATCAAACCCGGGCTTGATGGAAACAGCCTATCAATAAAGAAAATATAGGAGCAGAGAAAGTCGGCTCTTTGCTTCTAGGTGCAGTTCACTGTAAATCTGTAAATCCAGTTCCCCTGCAAATCTGTTCCGCTCAGCACTGTAGTACCTGGAAACATTTCTTCCAATGACAGTTCATCCAAGGACATTTGAAAGGTTCCTTGCAGTTACAGGTCATCTGAGGTCATTTTCCTATTAATCAGGAAAAGACAATCCAATTATTTGCGAAGATCTTTGATAGCTCTGTTGTTCAATTGCTGCTTAATTAGTTTACTAAATTAAGGGCTTGGTGGGAAATAGTACCATTGCAGAGCATGTGGAAAACCATGCAGCATGTAGCAGTGACTGTTTCTGACCTGATCACTTGAAACCATTATTGTCTAGATCTACTGTCATTAGTAATTTAATGCAGCCTGCTGATGTGCTTTAAGAAATATGAACTGGATTCTGATTGTGAAACCAAAGGCTGCTTACCTACGTGAGAACTCTGAAGGAACCTCACACTGACTTTTGCTTTGTCTGTGGCTGCTTTCTTTGCAGGGAACTGCGCACAGGGTTTGACCAGGTAGACGCCCCTTGCTGTTGTTCCCAGCTGCCCGGTGAGTACCCACCCTGGAACTCATGGGGACGAATTGTACTGGTGGCATTTGGAGTTTGAGAACTGTGAGACAAATCTTTTCATCCAGTGTCTCTTAAAATTGGTGCGGGACTGTTTTCCTTGGCCTGGTGGAGAGGCAAGCGGGATTTTCTGGGTTTTGCCTCACTAATTAGGCGACTGACTCAGCCCCTTACTGTATTCTTATTGCTTGTGACAGTGCTGCCTAACTTTAGAAAGCATTGAGGGGACAGATGTCTAACTTTACATCCAGTCCAGGTTCTTGTAGTAATTGTAGCGGCGGGCTGCGTCCCGGCACCCGGCTGCCCACATGGCTAGCTCTACCAGAAATAATTACACGGACACTGTGTTCATTTAATCACCGCTTGGCCCTTTAGCTCTAGCCCTTACTGGCTAATTCTGATATCCCGATCAACCCATCT
>NW_004949101.1:12083122-12086655 GCF_000317375.1 Microtus ochrogaster | reverse complement strand
CACCCACCTATGTTCTAAGCTATGAGCCCAAGCAGTTTGTTTATTACTTAACCAATGAAATCAACAGATTGATATATGACACTCCCACATCAGGTTCTGTTTAGAAGATTCCCACCATCATCAAAAATTGTAGCCCTCCTTGCTCACCAGTGAGAAGCCTTTATTTTGGGTCATCTTCCTATGGGAATGATGCCAGTCAGTTCCCTGTGCACCCTTCTGACTTTACCATCAATCCTTCAGGGGATGCCCAAGTCACCAGAATTATCTTCGCATGGCCCATTGGTTTTCTTTACAAATGGACACTGTCCGTGCTTTGTAAGAGGACCCGGTCCCAGCTGAGATGAGAGACGGCCGTCATCAATTTGAATTGCCGTTACCACATCCTTTAAGAGGCGCGAAGTCACTTTTCAGTGATTCCCGTGAACCAGAGTCTCCCCTGGTCCTCATGACAGGTGCACGCAGAGTCCCACGCTTTAGTAACAGTCTTCTTCAGGAGACTGCACCCCAGGGCAGATGTGTCATTATCTCCCGGCACTGACCCTGGCTAATTTTCTTCCGGCCTCTGTGTGAGGGGAAGGAAGAATTGCATAACTTGACCCATCTCCAAATGACAATTCTTTAATGACATAAGAGTATCAAGAAAGTAGATTTATTATTGAATGTTCCTATCTATTTTCAGTCCAGTGTACTATATTTTACCACCCCCAAAGGGTGACTCATAAGCTTGTCTTGGTAGGCACAGTCCAGTTCAGGATGCTGAGTAATTTTGGAGACTTTGTATCAGCCTAGGTACACCGTTTGCTTTCTATTCTGTTTGCATTTTATCTTTCTGGGCTGTCTACTCTTCCCATAGTTCAGTTACTGTATCCATAGATGGGTCACGTTTCTGCTCATTTTATCACACACACACACACACACACACACACACACACACACACACAACAAATATGTGTATATATTGTCTGGATGAAGGCATCTGAGTTTAATGAATAGAAATAACTAGCGTCAAGAGTCACAACAGCACCAGAATGGGGGATTGGTTTCTTCCGTGTTCTGGGTTCAAGGAGGAATGCTTCTGCGTCACATGGTCTGTGTTTGGCATTTGATGAGATGCAGACTTTCGTTGGCTCTAGGCCTTAGGACAGCAGATATCTCATGAGGCTTATCCCTCCCCATCCCCACAGCCCCTCGTTGGACTTGACTCCCTGGCTGTCAGCTGACATCCTTGTGTTTCTCTCGTCCTTAAGTGCAGATGAGAGTTCTTTTCAACTTCCCTACAGGAACTCCTAAAAAGAAAAGCATTTGGTCTCACTTAAGCACCACTCAGTGTTACATCTTATGAATTATGATGCTCTGAAAAATAGTGAATGATCTTGCCAGGTGTAGTGGTGCACTCCTTTAAGCCTAGCACTTGGGAGGCAGAGGCAAGAAGATGTCTGTGAGCTTGAGGCCAGCCTGGTCTACAAAGTGAGTTCCAGGGCAGCCAGAGGTGCACAGAAAAACCCTGTCTCAAAAAAACAAAAACAAACAACAATATTGAATAAGAGTGCTGGAGAGATGGCTGCTCAGTAGTAGTTAGGAGCACCAGCGGCTCTTCCCGAGCAATCACCAGCACCCACGTGGCAGCTCACAACTGTCTGCAGCTGCAGGACATCCAGCACCCTCACACAGACACACGTGTAGCCAAAACTCCAGTGCACCTAAAATTAAAAAAAAAATATTAAAAAATATTGAATGAATTCTTTGTACAATACAAAAACTGGAAAGCACTGGGCAGTAGTGGCACACACCTTTAATCCCAGCACTTGGAAAGCATAGACAGGCGATCTCTGTGAGTTTGAAGCCAGCCTCACCTACAGAGTGAGTGCCAAGACAACAAGAGCTGTTACACAGAGACAGCCTGTCTTGAAAAAATAAATAAATAAATAAAAATTAAAAAAAAAAAAAGAAAAGCATTTAGAACTGGCATCTGAGCAATGCTGATCGTGTTTTGGAATGTTGCTTTAGGCCCTTTGGCTCCAACAGCGAGTTATTTCATAGTACATAGTAGTTCAGTACTTTTTAGTGTATTTTGTGTCCACAGTGTGCATTCAGAGTGTATTTTAGTTCTCGTGGTGTGTTTTAGATTCTGCTTATTTATACCACATCAAACTTAGCTTATTACCAGTGTTAGTCAATAAAATTTAAAAATTAAAGACCTATACAGTTTGGTCTGGAGAGATGGCTCAGTGGTTAAGAACACTAATTGTTCTTTCAGAGAACCTGGGTTCAGTTCCCAGCACCCCCAATGCAACTCACAACTGTCTGTTCCTCTAGTTCTAGGGGAAGTTAAACCCTCTTCTGGCCACTGTAGGCACTAGGCATACAAGTGGCTCACAGACATACATGTGGACAAAAACCCCATACACATAGAAGAAAAAAATACCGTGAACACAATGATCATTTTTAGGTAAATTATCCTCATTTTTATGTTGTTAAAGATTTATGTCTAATCAAACTAAAGATAATTTGTAAATTTGGAAAGAGAAAACAACTTTGGTTCTTGGATTGTAGAGCTGCATTTTATTTTAAACCCTTACGCATTAAAGACGCTGTGATTCATGTGGCAGCAAGAATAGCCATGGCAGTCTATAGGCTACGGTTTTATATTTTCAGAGCGTAGCACTCAAGTCAGGATTCTCGTGCTGAGGCTGGGTGTGGTGGAACATGAACATGGGATGTTACGGCAGGAGGATTGTGGGTTCAAGGCCAGCCTGGGCTATATAGCAAAATCATACATCAAAAACAAATCACAACACCAATAAAATATATAGAACTTGACAATTTCTGCACAAGTGATTCATTAATCAGGTCTCTCAGGGAACATTAGTAAATGGAGCCAAGGGAAGAAGTAAGATGCTTGCCCAGCCCGATTAGGAGGTGGGGTGGAGGGATCCTCAGCCCAGAGATCTAGAGATTCTGCTTCATGGGGCAGCTGAGCTGGGTGACTCCCTTCCCCATCAGCCTCTGGCTATAGGCAGAACTGCTGCTGTCTTCCTCTGCAGGAGATGCTGCCCTGGTGGAAGAGGCTCTACTTGGGAAGTTTCAGTTATATCCCTGCATCTCTTCTGTTCTTTCCCAGTGAAAGTTAAGCCTTTCTGAAATTATATGAAATTCATTTTCTTCCCTTGAGAATGTACTAAACTACTCCTTCGTTCTCTAAGTCTTTATATGACTGCAATGTTGAAAGACACCTACGTACTTCTCAGCTAGTGGGAATTAGAGCTAGAAAAAAATTAGTATTTGAAAGTCTTCTTTAAATCATTGTTGCCATGAATAATGACCTCAGTGCAATGAAGAAAGAGACAAAGATACCATGTGATTATATGATTGAAAATCATTCTTTCCAGAAACAAATCCAAGTTTAATATTTACCACCACCACCACCACCAACAACAACAACCACATCACCACTACCACCTCCACCACCACCACCATCACCACCACCACCATCATCAAGACCATCATCACCACTAACAACCACACCACCACCA
>NW_004949101.1:11978004-12082482 GCF_000317375.1 Microtus ochrogaster | reverse complement strand
TGGAACTAGCTCTTGTAGACCAGGCTGGTCTCAAACTCACAGAGATCCGCCTGCCTCTGCCTCCTGAGTGCTGGGATTAAAGGCGTGTGCCAACACCGCCCGGCTTTTTATTCATCCTTTGAAAACATTTTCACAACCGTCTTAGGGAACAACTTGCATTTGCTTAGGCACCTTCAGTTTCAAAATGACAAAAAAGTTTATGTTTGCCTGCCTGAGCTCTGAGGTCACCGCTGCCCACCACGTGAGCTATGCATATCATTTTAAAACACTTGATTTTCTAGTCTCAGTAAAGAAAACAAACAGAGCATAGCAGCCAAAGCTGAAGGCTGGGAGTCTAACATGGTCAGTTAAATGAATATGAATGATGTATTTAGCCTAGCTTATCCAAATTATTATCGTTTGACATTTAATCAGTATAAACATTGTTGAGATGTCATACTTTTTAATACCGGTGCATCGTGTGTGTGTGTGTGTGTGTGTGTGTGTGTGTGTTCACATGCACATACAAGTGTACTTTTATACAAGTACATAGACACTTTTATGACTATTCATGTGTAGTCCAGAGGACAACGTAGGTGTCTGCCATCTACCTTTCCTTGAGACAAGGTTGCTCACTGAACCTGTAATTTCTTGAGCAGGCCAGGCTGGCTGGCCCGTGAGCCTCTCTGAATCCATGTGTCTCTGCCTCCCCAGTGCCAGGGATTACAAATGCACTCCACCCATGCCTGACATTTTTTTTTAAATATTTATTTATTTATTATGTATACAATAGTCTGTCTGTGTGTATGTCTCGGGCCAGAAGAGGACACCAGACCTCACTACAGATGGCTGTGAGCCACCATGTGGTTGCTGGGAATTGAACTCAGGACCTTTGGAAGAGCAGGCAATGCTCTTAACCAGTGAGCCATCTCTCCAGCCCCCATGCCTGACATTTTTATGTGGGTTCTGGGGATTCAGCTTAAACCTTTGTGCTCTATCAGTTGAGCCATCTCCTCACCCTACCCCATACATATCAAATCTCAGTTCCAAATTGTGATATTTTAAGGGTTCAGAAAGTGATATTTGGCTTTAGTAGACCAATTTGTACAGCACCACTTTACAGTGGCAGCAATTGTATAGTATAAGGCTTACCACTTTTAAAAGTTTCTGGTGCTGGGGACTCTCTCAGCTTGGACCCTACTCAGGAAAGATGTCAGCCAGTAATGCTGTCCAGATGAAGTGAGCTGAGCCACTCTGGTTCAGTCATTGCCTAGAGAGCCTTGCAGGCAAGAACTGGGGATCCAAAAACTGGACTTGGTGGGTGAGATGTTAGTAATAACTTTCAGGCATGGAGTCATCTAGAATTAATTTTAAGTAAAATGTGACTTGCATATAGAAAGACTAACAAAAAGGACAGTATTTCAGGGCTGAAAAAATATGTATGTGTATATGTTGTGTGTTGGGGAAGGTTCTAGAAAAGTTTGCAGGAAGGCACATTTAAGAGCAGTGGTAATTCTCATGCAGGAAAGGTAAGGGCTGGGATTTTTGTAGTTTATAAAGTATCGCCATAATCCAAGATATATTGGGGTCTGTTCTAGTTATAGATTGCTTTAAAATAAAACGTGGGGTTTGGAATAACAAACAGTGACTGGTCTCTTTGATACTACTTCTTGTTGGGGTCCACACTTTGAGAAGGCCTTGGCTGCTGACATTGGGGCAAGAGACTGGAGTAGCCATGGGCTGGCTGAGAATCTCCCTTGTCACACAGCCTATTTTTTTCCTCTGAGACTGCCTCTTCATGAGCATCTGAGCTGAGCTCTGGGCTATGTTTTCCAGTTGACGGAAGTACCTTCACTTTATGACTTGGCCTTGGACCTGACGCCTCGTGGCTTCCATCAGTGGGTCTTTCCTGCTCTGCTGTACATGTCGTGGTCTTTTTAGTCATGCTCTAGGAATGTTCTCACATTATTCCAGAACTCATAATTCTGCCCAGCCGTTCTCTCCTTTTGTTGCCCAGTAACTTAGGCCAGGTGGTCCTTGACAAAATCTAGCAGTGCTTATGGTTTGAGTGTCCAGCTGTGTCCCCCCCGTTTGTCTTTCAGTATTCTTCCTTCTGCTTTTAGAGTTGTTCCCAAGCAGTGGACAAATCCCAAATCCTTTTCTTCTTTTTGTAATTTGTTGAGGAATTATGAACTATGAGAAGATGCAGCGAAATGAAGAGGAGGGCAAATCTCGTTCCTCACTTCTCTTCCTATAAGGACATGCCTTTATCACCCGTGCATGTCATCTTCAGAGGACAGAATTCTTCACTTCGGCTAGTGCTCAGGTTTTTCTCCCTGTCTTCCCAGGGTGGCTCCTTTTTGCCCTATCTCTTTTTCTCCTTGTCCACCCTTTCCAGGCTGATTAGATGGAAGGGAAAAAGGCAGGAAGCAAACAGTGTAACCTTTGAAAGATACTTTTTGCTGATAGGAGTCAAGGTCAACATTGTGTCAGGTTCTGCTTCTCTGGTTTCACAGGAGTTTCCATACTTGGAAGTGTCACCTTTACACAACTTTGGGACTGACGGGACGTGCACAGTGGATGTCCCCTTGGCTCACCTTCCTCTGCAGAGTCACCACTGTCCCCTAGGAATGATTTAAATGTCAACCATGTAAACCTTTAAATAAAGTGTTCTCAGCCCTGGAACTTATTATGAAATGCATGAAAGTGCTAGATTTTCATCAAAGCTAGTGGGATGCAATGTTAGTCACAGAAATCTAGTTGCCAACTACAAGCTATACCTGCAAACTGTAAGAATATACGTGCTGTTTACAAAAGAACTTTAGTTTATTTTAAAATAAAGCCCTGGAGAAGAAATGCATCAACTAGAAATTATAGCAGGATGTATTTGAAAACAAAATGTCAGTTTTGTGCCGCAGCGTAGGCTTAAGCTTGTCCTGTCTCTCACTGAAGCGTGCAAGAGGCTGTATGCACGATGAGCTTTGTTCCAATTTCAGCTTCCTCTCAGGCTTTGAAGAAACAGGCGAAGGCCTGGAAAGCCTACCACAGGAAAACCCTCTAAGACTTCAGGTTTCCTCTTACAGCTGGTGGCTTCCTTGAGCAGTTGTCACCCACTCCATGACATGCTGAAGTTGTTGGAGTCACTGGGATGTGGCTGGTCAGTGGTCTTTGCGAGGCTACTTGCAAGTAAGAACATTATTATTCCAAAGGCCCGATTCTCTCTCCTGTTACCCATTTTACTGTGTCCATTTTAAGTGGGATGTTCACAGTCTTTTCTACCCTGAAGTATAGATTTACCAACAGGTGGAATGGTTCTTGTTTCTGGTCTATTTCTATGAAATATGAGGGAAAATTAGCTAAGTGTAGCTCAGTAGTAGAGCACTTGCCTAGCATGTACAAGTCTTGGTTCTATCTCCGGTACCATAAAAATAAAATAAAACCTGCGATTGGGGCTGTTGCTCAATGATGGAATACTTATTTAAGGCCTTAGACATTGTAGAGAACACACATACATACACACATACCACATGCACCACATACCAAACGCACCACATACACCCTCCCACACATAAACCCCAACACACACAAATAAACAATGTCTTTCTTATAACATTGTAGATATTGTTGCGTTTGAAGAGTTCATGCTTGCTTTTCTGTAGTTAAAGAAGAGCAGAGGTCCTGTCTTTGTTGTCCTCGGGTGGGAAGAGACAGCTTGCCCAGGACTGAGGACTGATGTAAACTTTCCCAAGAAAGGACCAACCAGTGACCTTGGGCCCCTACACCTGGAAGATCAGCTGTTTCCTTCCTTTGCAGAGAGTCAGGTGTCATCAGAGCAGAAGGAGATCAGTTATCACCTCCAGTGGCTCCCCGTGACAGTGTAACATGATCTTCTGGTTCTAGAGAATTTACGACTTTGCAACAAGGTTTCAGTTAGGTAGACAAGAGCAGCTCCGTGGCAAATAAGCAAGAAATCCTTGCTTATGTCCAGCACATTTTTTTTTTCCTTTGGGACATGCAAATATATTCTTTCTGACCTTATGGAAAAACAGAACCCAAACATAGTTTCCTAATGCAATTAAGTTTACTGAAAAACCAGTGATTTTAAATTTGTCACCTGGAGGGAATCTGTAAAGAACTGGAAGAAGGATGTGAGTCCTGAAGTCTCAACCTCAGTTTGGTGACACAGAGAAACTCTGTCTGGAAAAACAAACAAACCAAAACAGAAAAGCAAAACAAAGAAAAGACTCAGTCTATCTCTCCCTGTCTCTCTCCCCCTCTCACTTGTCATGTGCATCAGTGCATTTGTGCATGCATGTGTCTTTATCAGTTGATGGTAAAGGGGGTCAGGGAGACTCCTGAACTGATGGGTAACGCTCTAATTGCTAGACTGTGCTAGTTGTTGGCTGAATTCTGATTGTGAATAGCATCTACTCTTCACAGCTATGAAGCTATAATAGACAAACAGAGATGTGTTTTTCAATTTTGGAACAATGACCCCAGCTTCTCACGAGACCTTACATCAGCAAGTACAAAGTGTTCGTGACCATTAAAGGGGATTTAAGGTTGAAAAGATCTCCAGAATTTGTTTTTAAGCTGGATATTTCCTTCATTATGTGTGCAGTGCTAGAAACAACCATCAAGAACACCCAAGAAAATCATTTAAACTGATCACACTGCAAACTTGGCTCATCATTCAGCAAGCATCTTTTTCATTAAAACCAAATTTGGAGAATTTTTTTTAACAGAAGTGTCAGAAGCATGAATCCTTTCTGTCTATAAAGCATCCAGCTACCGTGGTTGTGGCAGCTGGTAAAGTTAGTAAATAATTTTTCCTCATTTGATGCAGTGTTTAGGCATCAAAGTCAATTTGTGGTTCATAGATTATGTATTTCAGCCAAGCAAATCTGACTTGGATGGAAACCAGAGCATTGAAAGTACTGATTGTTTTTGTGTGGAGTGAATCCTGCATAAGACACCGTACATAAAGACAGGAGAAGAAAAGAGAATTTTTGTAACATGACGTTAAAGAAACATATGGGTATGACAGTAGGTAATTTAGACGATATATGTGATGTCACTTAAATACATATATGTATACATGATATATATAGTTTTCCAACTTAGTACTTTGGATAAAATTTCACTCTAAATAAGTCAGTTTTACTGCATTGAAAATAAGAAGGAAAGGAGGAAAGAGAAACCTTCTTCCATGGTGTAGACTTTGTGCTTTGTGTAGTTCCCTACACACCACGTTGGCCAGTTTCTTTTCTGACTGTTTAAAAGAGCAATCTGAGAGGAAGGCTGGCATGTTGTGCTATATTTGCTGTCAAAGCCGCACGCAGCATAGTGAGGACAATGTCTTTTTTCGAGCATCAAAGAGTCTCTTAATCCCCAGATGTCACTTACGCCCCCAGAGCACTGGAGACAGTGATTATATTGTCAAAAGCTGGTGGTGCTAAAATGGAAAGCATATTGTGTTTTACCTCTTTGCCGAATTATAGTCTACTTGGAATGAATAAAATGTATCTGTTTAGTTTTATTCTGATTATCTAGAAATGACTTTCAGATTTCATCTTCTTAATGGCTTAATATTAAACAGAATGATACTGACCTAGAAAAAAATTATTTACCCTGTTCACTAATGTTTTATACATGGTTGCTTTCCATATTTGTATCTATTGTTTATTTACCCATTTAGTAAATATGTGTTGAATGTGTGGCATGTACCTGGCACACATTTGGGGTGATGGAATCTTGCACAGCATACATAGGTGATTTGTTTGCACTTGGGGTCAGACACAGCTATATCATGAAGGTGACCTTAAAGCTGAGATTGAAATGATGGAAAGCGAAGACTATGAAGAACGGTGGGCAGACTTTTCTAGACGGAGGAAGAGCATTTACAAAGGTCATGAGTAGACATGACCATCTTATTGTGGTACCAGCAGTCAGAGGAAGGAACACAGGGAGGCCATGGCAGTAGCCAACCTCCTGTTACCTTCCAGACCTAGGTAAAAACTGATTTTTATTGTTGATGTTCCCTGTTTGCTTATTTTAAAAGCAATTATTCTTTGACAGGCATGATCAGCTTCATATTTTCATAAATTACTCTTGCAGTGATAAATTAATTAGAAGTGTAGAGCCGAAGATGTGAGTGGGGACAGAAAATCTAGTCATGAGTCTCTTGTCAGTGAGGAGGGGGAGAGTTTAGGCAGGATTTGGAACTAACCTGAATTCTGCAGATGAACTGGACAGGGAAGGTCATGGCGAAAGAGACATTGGGATTGCTAAAATGAGCAATGGTTAAGACATTTGTGGAGATTAGAGATCCTACAGGGAAAATAGAATCTTTTAGAAGCTACTCATCTTTAAGCTTTGCTATTTAATGTATCTGTTAAGTATGCAAGTGGAAATGCCAAGTAAACCATTGGGTCTTTGGTCAGAAGCAGGTGGATATACGAGAGTTCTGGCTGGAAGGGTGGGTAACGGAAATAGAGATGATATTTATGCTTTGGTCCATGTGGGTTCATTTAGCAAGGGAAAATGAACACAGGAGGTCACTTCAATGAAAAGGAGTCAGGGCTGAGGACAAATAACTGACGTAGTCAGAAAACAGCTAGGAAAAAACAGAATCGTCATAAAAACTTGTTCAGGAAGGAGCGAACCTTCATTGGGTTAAATGGCCATTCCTTGGTGGGGTCAGGAAGGAAACTTTGTGGCTCACTACATGTAACCCTTGTATCTCACAACATGAAAGCCGCAGTTGTTCCCCCCCCCGCCCCCCGCAGTTGTTCTTGACAAGGAGGAATTCTAATCAGTGTAGTCTGGAGCAGGGGTTGGGAGCAGGAGAGGTGAAGAGCTCAAACCTGTGTTCCTTTAGAGGCAATGTTGTTACTGATAAAGACACAGGAAAGAGAGGCTAGCAAGGTGGTTCTCAGTTTTCCTAATGTTGCAACCCTTCCATACAGTTCCTCATGCTACATTTGTTTTCGTTGCTACTTCATAATTGTCATTTTGCTACTGTTACGAATCATACTGTTAAGTATTTTTGGAGAGAGAGAGTTTTACCAAAGAGGTCACAACCTGCAGGATAAGAAATATTGGGTTAGCCGGGCGGTGGTGGCGCACGCCTGTAATCCCAGCACTCGGGAGGCAGAGGCAGGCGGATCTCTGTGAGTTCGAGGCCAGCCTGGTCTACCAAGGGAGTTCCAGGACAGGCTCCAAAGCTACAGAGAAACCCTGTCTCGAAAAACCAAAAAAAAAAAAAAAGAAATATTGGGTTAGAGGTTTAAGGAAATGGAGTGAACATATTTCAGATGGGTTTGTGGACAGTGTTAAAGTGTTCCTTTGAAGTTGTAAGGAATGACAGCTGGTCAGTGTGACTGTGAAATTTTTCTCTAGTCTAGATCAATTCAATGGCTGTAATCAGTTATAAGAACAATAAAAATAGGTCAGAACACGGAGGAATTAGCTAAGTGAACACAATGAAGGGACGGAGGCCAGGACAGGAAGCGTGACTGTAAGACAGTGTAAATGAGGCAGTAAGGAGAGAGGGTTGTCCAGGCCGTAGTCCACAGGAAAGGACCGACAGGGTCTGGAAGAGTATATAGGTCTTGAGTGAGAGTCAGCATCGTTGGGTCAGGAGTTAGTGCATGTTTAGCAAACTGAATACAGAAACTTCAACTCTGAAAGGCTTCAAAATCTCCACCGTTTTAAAGCACTGCCTGATCTAATTGGGAAATTCCAAACCCTGACGTCATGTGACAGATGGCAGTCAGATTGCAGACATCCAATGACATTATACATGCTTGCACTCAAGCTACGTGCACAAGGCTTATATGAAGGACAAATGAGTTTGATGTTTAGACTTAGGTATCTTAGATGTCTCCTGTGTATGCAAATATGCCTAAATAACAATTTGAATTCTGAAACCCGCCTGTTCCCAAGTGTTCCAGGTAAGGGAAGCAGAGTTAACTGAGGATAGTGGTGTTTGGGCAGGGGACAGGTGGTTGAATGCAGTTTTAAAAGGAGTGCAGTTTCTGGTTAAGACAACATCAAGTAAATGCACATAGACAGAACTGACAGCATTTGATGGACAGGGTAGCACTGAAGGCTGAAAGTTTTTAATCTCACAAACCTCTGTTTCTCATAAGGCCATGCACGTTGTGGTGCCTATGATCTTGTTCCAGAAATATCTGATAGTACCTGAGCTCCCCCTTTGGCTATAGATAATATAAACTGACTATTCCTGCAGACCAGACTTCTCTGTTCGACAGGAAACCTCATTTCTAGCAGCCAGTGCATGTTTGTATTGTACCATAGGCATTTAGAAGGATGAGCTGCTTCCTAAAATCTCTTGGAAGACAACAGATGGAATTCATTGCTCTCAAAGCCTATATGGGACCAGGGTCCACTCAGCCCTGGTTCGAAGAGTCCTGAGATACAGAGATGGGATGTTGGACAAATAATCCCATAAATGCCCTTCACAAATGCCAGCTGGTTTACATCATGACTTGAGCAAGAAAGGCTTAGGCAAGATTCTCTTCCTGAGCATATTCTTCTTGAGGAAGAATGAAATTTAAACTCCTCTCAGCTGCTTTTGGCACTTTTTTCTAGCAGCCTGGATCCTGTTATTAACTTACCTTCCCAGTAGAGTTCAAAGGGGGGATTTAACAGGCTGGAATTACCTCTGTGTTTCCCGGCCAAATATTTTGGTTGCCTGGATGCCTTGGCTTCTCTGTTAATTGTATGTAAAATTTTTTTATTGAAGTGTGTTTCATACACACTTGGAGAACTGCACAAATTGTAATTGAATGAACAGCTTCTTATATTTTCAGGAAGTAAATGCTCCCTGGTAGGACTTTCCCAATACCCTGTGAGCTTCTTAATGAATTCTTCTAGTTACTGCCCCTTCCATTAGGGTATATTAATTGCTTTTCATATTACTGTAACAAGATACCAGTCAGAAACAAGTTAAGAAAGGAGGCCTATTTGAGCTCATGGTTTCAGAGGGTCTCATTTCCATCATAGTGGGCTAATCATACCAAAGTCCACGCTTGTGAGAATGCAAGATGGAGACACTTTATATGGTGGTAGCCCCAAGAAGCAGAAATAACAAGATTTAAGGGCTGAGTCATAACCATGTCTCCATACCTAGCAACCCACTTCTCTTAGCAAGGCCTCACTTCCCAAGGGGTCAAAAGCTTTCAAATTAGTGCCACAAGTTCAGACCAAGCTTAAAACATGAGCCCAGGGAGATGTTTTGCAAGCAATAATTTAATTTCTCGACTTTTTAAACCACAGCGTCTTCCTGTTTGCACCATGGCACCGTGGAATGATGTGCAGATATGCTAGCAGAGATAAAACATTAAAATGATCTGTAGGTATCTGTCGGTGATGCCTTAGTCCTGAAATTCTTCCTGCTATTCTTCTCCCTCCCAGAACAAGAAAGAATCTTCCAGCAAGAATGACATCATCCCCACAGGCAACTGAAAGTTATATAATACTCCAAAGGGATCCTTTTTTTTTGTTTTGTTTTGTTTTTTGTTTTTAAAATCCGAATCTCAGGACATTTATCAAAGAGTTCTGTGGTGAGCTGTTTTCTGAGACTAGAGCTAATTGCATTAGGCGGCGTTTAATCTTCCATCTGTGCATCGTGAATCGAGATGGCTCTTCCGATGTAGGCATCAGACATTGGATAAGTGCTCCCCTGCCCTTGCAACAGAATGACTGGGCAATGTCAGACACCCAGGCAGGACTTTCCTGGACTCATTTGGAATTTGAGGCATTTACTCCAGGCAAGCAGACGCATGCTGTGTAATTCTGTATGCAAATTCATAGTTTCACACGAGATCAATGGCTGAATGTTCTTTCTTTTCAAGGTTTTTTAAGTTTTATGATTTTTGGGTAATGGTGTACCTGAAGAAAAATAAAGAATAAGATAATTTCTTTCACATAAACAGGTCAAATATGTTTTATTTTCTCAATAGCATGCGGATGTGTGTTGTGATACACCGTCCCATGTTCCAAACACTAGAAGACAGTTTTTATTCTAGTAAGGTCCATAAATAGCATCTTAATGATACATTTACTATATCCTCCAAATATAGATCATCACATCATCTCATGAGAGAGACAGAATGAAAAACAGCTAAATAGGAATTTTTCAAACATCAGCATTTCTATACTGTATTTTCCTTCACTGTTTTATTTCTATATGACTTGCATATGGAAGAAATGAAAAGAAATCTAGTTTTTGGATGTTTCTAAACCTATATAATCCCCCCATGATCAAGATGTTTATGCTTATATTCAAATGAGCACACTCACGTCAAAACACACATACTCATGCATTCTAGAGGTTAAATGCTAAGAATCATGTCTCTGCATTCCTAACCTGGGCTTTCATGTATCGTTCATACTATACCCGATGGTATGTAAGTATGTACAGTATGAATATCTTTGTACATGTGAGGTGCCCCTGTTCTGAGCTCTCAGAAACACTTGGTAGATTTTCACTGAGAATTCCCACCAGTGCATCGCCTGCACATGTGTCTTGCAGTGTGGAGTGAGGAAGGAAGTCTCAGTTCAGATCATCACTTCCAGTCAACATCTGTTTACTCAGATGAGTGAACCTGTACTTTCACATCCTATTTGTTTTATTTGAAAATTTTATATGGTTTATTTTGATCATATTCTCCCCAACTTTTCACCTTAACCATTCCTAATCCACCTATGCCTTCCTATCTCCCAAACTCATGTCTTATTTTTTTAAAAAATTTAATAACTCTTAGACTCTAGTTTGTGGTGCCCATATACACATGGATGTGAGGCCATCCCTGGTGTGTGGTTGACATGCCAATAGCTGCACCCTAAACTGACTCTCCTTTCTCCAGGAGCCCTCAGCTGTCCATAGCTCATAAGTTAGGGGTAGGGAGTCATGGACCATTTCAGTTCCGAGTTACAATGTTGGCAGCTTTGGTTTTGTGGAGGTCTCAGTAGTTAACACAGCTGGTGTGAATCTGTTTTGTTCATATGCTTTCTAAAATTTTCTGCCAGATATTGCCACCTATAAACAGAAGCCTAAGACAGAATCTATCAGCAGCACACTAAAAGGTGTACAATGCAACTGCATAGTTAAAAACCAGGATGAATGGTCCTAATGTCTGTGAAGTCTGAAGCTAAAGATAGTGAAATGGCTAAGGATTTGTTTGAACTGATTCTAACTGGTGTGGGTTAACTTGATGTAAATTATTATTTCCACCCAAGTATGTCATACAATATGAGGTTTACAAAATTCTTTTTCCCCCTTTTTTGTTTCAGTGTGTGAGTATGTGTTCACGTGTGTGTGTGTGTGTGTGTGTGTGTGTTCAAGTATTGAAACTGGGTCTGACTCCATAGCTCAGGCTAACCTCAAACTTGCAGCAATCCTCCTGCCTCAGCCTCCCAAGTGCTGGATTTATAGGTATGAGTCATCATGCTTAGCACTTTCTTAATTTTTTTAATGATCAATTAATAGATGATTTATCTTTGCCTGGAGAACACTTGTTTGGACAGCGTCGAGCAAAGCAGTCATCAGGAGTGCAATAGCGCAGGAGCCACACTCTATGAATGATTCCAGCAGCAGTGTTGATTGTCACTGGGTCTGGGCTAGAGGGAATGATGGGCTTGGGCGCGGTAATGAGTGCCCTGTGTAGCCCAGGTCACAGTGTGCAGCAGCTGGGTTAGCGTGGAGGTGCTATGGCGTGTGGAGACGAGACTGGTATAGAAGGGCTAGCCGTCTGTGTGTATGCCGAGCAATGTGCTGTTTTAACGTCCAGCTGTGGAACAGTTTGCTGTCACCTTCAGGTTAGGCGAACAGATTGGCACTAAGGAGGATGGTTCCTCCAGGTCCAAGTGAGCTTTCCTCACAGCGCAAGCTAACTGTGGGGACCGATGAAGGTTGCTGCTGATGTTGGATAGGGAGAGGCAGGGTAGAACTACCCTAGAGTCATCCACTATGTGCACATCTCTGTGTGCATTGCAGAGCTGGGGGATAGCATGGCCCTCTAGTTCCAAATCTCACCTTGCCGCACTGTTTGTTTGCACAGATGGCGGTGTCACCAGGCAATGCCACATTTCTGGAGAGCTGCTGTCTTGACTGCTTTTCATAACACATTCCATGCCACTGTGATTTTCCAGGGCATAAAAGGAAAAAGGAAATTGTTAGTAGTTCCTTGTTACTGAACCATTTTCTATGCTATAAATGGTGGCACTCGAAGGCAGATTATATTTAAAGGACTTTCTGACTCATCTTAAAAATGTGCCCTCCTGCCCCTCTACATAGCCGACTTGATCACTTAGGTTGAATAGGTGACCTTTTGACAGGGAAACATTTTTATTTTCTACATAAGAGTAATATGTGTACATGACTTTTTAAAAGAAAATAGTGAAGAAGTCATAATGCAATGGACTGATTCCTGTCCCCTGTGCTAATAATCCTCATAGGTGACTGACCACTATAAATATTTCTGTTTGGAAATCTTTTTGTTAGTCATTGCTAATTTCGGTTGTATCTGCCTTCTAATACCTATCAATTTGCAGATGAATTTTGGATCTGTTTAATGAATGACTGTTTCATGTTAACCCTACATAGTAAGTCCTAGGCCAGCCAGAGCTGTGTGGTGAGATCCTGGACTTTAAAAAAAGGAATGTGATCTAATGATAATCAACCCCAGAGCTTAGCAATGCTTGTTTGCTCAGCGTCTTCTTGTGCGCATGGTTCAGAGAACTTATGACTGTGCTCTTGGAGAAAAAGTGGGAAGATGTCAGGGAATGTCCCCAATGATACCGCGTTTGTATGTTCAGTGACTTGACAGTAATATTGTCATGTACAGCTTATAATATACTCTTAAGAATACTATTTTTCTCCTGGTGGAGGTGGTGGATGCCTTTAATCTCAGCACTCAGGAAGCAGAGGCAGGCAGATCTCTATGAGTTCAAGGCCAGTCTAGTCTACAAAGTGAGTTCCAGAACATCTAGAGCTACACAGAGAAACTCTGTCTCAAAACACTGAAAAAAATTGGTATTTTCTCTACCCCTTTTCTATCTTGCTGGCTCTTGTATTGCTGTCTGAACAGTCAAGGAATTGAACCCAGGCATGCCCGGTGTACATAGCTTTGCCCCTCCAGTTTTGTTTTGCTTTGTTTTTGTTTGTTTGTTTGTTTTTTGCATTTGCTGTCTCAGAAGCATAATGAAGTATTCTGCACTATCTCTAAGCTTTGTTCTTGTTCCATTGCTAGCTCTAAGGCAGGCCCACCCACTGTAGCCAGGTCCTGGTCCCCTGGTTTCTCTGCTTTGACTGCTCTGTAGGAAGTATCACCCTGATTTTCTGACTTTGTCTTCTGTTCTTGCGGGCCATCGATACTTTCTCATCCTTTACATGGCCTGTCACTTCTCTTACTAATTAATTATGTTTTTATTTTGTTGAGGTCCTCACAGAATGGTATTAGAGTAAAGGAAGGCAAAAATATGAATTCTCTCCAACAACCCTGGACACCTGTGTTTTGCCTTCCTGTCAGTTCTGGTGGACCACCGCACATCATTTTTGTTACCGTGTGTCCTCCTGGTGGCTAAGGATTGTGGCATTCACAGACATCCCCTGAACCAGTGAGAAACTGTCCTCTATTTCCCTTCTCTTTGGGTTGTAGAAGAAAAGATAATAACCTGTAAAAGAAATATCCAGACATAGACAGCTTTCCATGAAATATAAGCAAAATAGAAAGTAAATAAAAAAAATCAAGACATTTCTGGTGGTTTTAGGCTTATTATTTAACTTCAGAGGAGACGTTTCCTTGAATGACAGTTGTCTGATTTTCTTGTCTGATTTGGCTTCAGTAAATACAGTTGCCCCTTCCCTCTGCCTGCTCATCTTGCCCTTACCCATATTCCCTCTGCATTTCTTGCTGTTGGGGAAGCTGGAATCGGAAAGTCAGGCTGTCAGTCATGGTTTTTTGTTGTTGTTGTTGTTGTTTTTTGTTTTTTCTTGTTGCAAACAGTAGCAGCATACATATAACTCAAAACCTTTAAAGAGAAACCAATGAGCCAAAAGCAGAATGAGAAGCAGAACTGACCATGCGTGAAAGAAAAGGAAATGAAACAGTGTGGCCCATGCTGCACACGGTTGTCCAAGACAGGGCTGTGGGGGGATGAGTCACGGGATGCCTAGAGTAGCCTCAGAAATGGGCAGCGGTGGAGCAGGGCAAAGCCTGAAGGAGCCTGAAATGAATTAGCTCCTTCCTTAGAGAGCAGGGCTTGGTAGCAAAGAGGCATATGGATGCCGCCTTGACAGTCAGTAAAATCGGAGTTGGTGTAATGTAGGTCTGCTCTGTCAGGACTAAATTAGTTAGCTACGTCCGCAGGGATGCTATATCCTCTTCCCTCTAGAACCCTGGTTTGTAACTATAAACCCTTCTTTTCTGTCATAAATTTCTGGATCAGCTGAGGATTTTTCCTGCCTTAGGCTCTGCTCTCTTGGGCTTCCTTGTACACTTGCAGTCAGCTAGAGGGTTAGTAGGGGGCTGGCCAGTATGGGGGAGTTCCAGTTGTGATGGCTCAGCTCTATTCATGGGATCACTTCTGTTTTATCAAGTTAGGCTGAGCTTCATGGCATATGGACAAGGTTGCAAGAGAAGGGATAGAAACATGCAGCGGGGACTCCTCAGGTTGTCAGACATCAGCACACAGGGCCATCAGACTAAAGGAAATCTGCATGAGAAGAGAGTTAGGTATAGGGGAGAGGGCAAGAGAAGTTGTCAGCTGAAGACAGCAGATGTGCCCTCAAGCTGTCTACCTAGTTTTTGTCTCTGAAGAACTCGGCGGCTATACTAACAGACTTGTCGAGCTGGGAGACTTACCAGGGCTCACAGGTCAAAGGCAATTCAGAAGTTGAAACAGGAATTGCCGTTAAGAGAAAATCCGTCTTAAGGAAGGGGATGTGGGATGGAATCCTTTTCCAAACTTCATCCCAAGGATGAGGAACAAGTTCTCTCAGTGGAAATGAAAGCAGAGGGATGAGTTGTGGGTCACATGACAAGTCTGTTTGAAGGTGATAATCCACTTGATCTTCAAGAGTACTCGTCCATCCGCTCCTCTTGAAGTTCAGCCTTTTTCTGAGATCAGTGAACACCTGCTCTTCACTGGGCACTGTCAGGTTTTCTGGCTTTTTAAAATGTGTTGGGGGTACCTCTTCCTCATGTGCTATCTGAGTTAGGAGGTGAGAGTAGTACTTGGCAAAGTGTAGTGGTCCCAGATGACCAGTGTCTGCAATGCCTGCTACAAACAGGCTCGCACATACCCCCACCTCTACGAGGCCCTACCAGGAACAGAAACGCTGGGCTTGGGATCCAGTAGGCTCCCAGTAATTCTCATGCATGTAGCATTTTGAGATCTGAATTAGAATTGTGTGAGTTTTGACAAGCTTGAAAAGTTGTTTTGGTTTGTTTTTGTGCTAAACAAATTTAGAAATAAACACAAGGTATTCAGTCATATTTGAATTTCGCATCATCAATACCTCAATTACTTTGTAGCACAAATAGGCTCTCTATAGTATTTAATATGTATTTATTGATGCTCTGAAAGGAAATTTAACTGGTGTCATGTGTTTTATGCCACATCCCTAGCGAGAGATATTGGAAATTTACAGAAGATTCAAAGAGCAATCAAAATCTTTAATGGAATTAAAATTCTAGAAGCAAAGGTTAAAAATGGACTTGAGGATCCCAGAAAGGAGTACATGGTGGGGATGAATGAGTTAGAAGATTTTATTTAAAGGGACTACTGCCTAGCCATTCCTTATGGCTGATCAAATTAACCTAGAAGAGATTTCTCTTAGGACAAGGCAAGACTTCCCACCAGTAAGTGACTTCAGTGGGGGTCTTGAGTGAGTTTTGTGTGCACGATCGTCCTCGGATGCATCTGGAAGTTTTTATGTGATTGGAATGCAGCTTGGCCTCTAAAGTCTGTGCCTGAACAGCCGAGAGAGATGTTGGCCAGTGGGAGGTCGGAGCAGATAATTCTCAAGGCCTCTTATGACCGCTTGAGAGTGTCTGGAACTTGGCTATTAGGGGACAAAGTGGACTTGTGAGGAGGATGCTGAAGAGTGGCACTCCATGAGTTCGGAGCCCATCTATGCCGGTCCCAACTGTGTGCTCTTTGCTGAGTTTACGCTTTCTCATCTATGAAATTAAAGTTCTTATTAGCAGTTATCTCATGGGTTCCTGTGAGGTTTAATTGAATTTATCCATGTGAAATTTGAGAACGGAAGCATACACTTAAGTATTATTTTTATCTTTTGGGGGACTGAAATCTGTGTATCATGAGCATTTGGTGGTGATAGCCGAAAACTGGTGCTGAATGGAAGTTCATTGTCGCGCAGATGAGGAATTGTCCCTTGTGAGCAATCCCGCTCTGTCCATGTCTGTGACCTTTCATCTTAAGGTGTTAGCTGGAGCTTGCTTGGGTGTTGCTCAGTGCTGCCACTCCATCTAGCCATGAATCTGTCCTTTCTCTCTGCTGAGATGAACTTTCCCACATTTTCCAGAAACCCCCAAGAGAATTGGGTTCATTTCCCATTGCAAATTGAATTCAATTAAAATGCTATAAAAGAATGCCATATAATGTCACGGAGAACAAAATGACATTTTCAAAATATTTTTTGAGAAACTTGAACTCCCAGAGTCCATTTAGTTCTGCTAGTAAGGAAACAGATATAGTCATGGAAAAATTTTAATCTAGCAATGAGTTTAATCACAGTTATGAATCCAATTGAGATTAGGTGCTTTCAAATTTCGAAGATGGAAATCAAATATTTTTGGCACAGGGAGAAGTAGCTAATACTGGCCATATACAGCACAAAGTTTCTGCCCACACTCGATTGAAGACTCGTGTTGCTGGTAGAACTTCTGTTTAGCCAGTATCTTCAGCACCTTTTGGATACATGTGATAATTAATAAAATGAGTGTTTAAGTAACTTCTTGTTATTTCTTTGAAAATTTTAACTTTTGCCTTAAGTGAAGTTCCATTTTGAATCAGTAGAATGGTATGCGCCCAGTCTTGCAGGGCTTCAAAACTGACAGTAAGTGGTAGTGGTCGTTATTGTTCCTTTAGCGAGGAGAATGGATGATAGTACTTCTACGAATGGATTTGAACATTATCTATTGTTCTTCATTAATTTGAGTGGGTTCTGACTAGTTGTCAAGCACAGAGGCCAAGCTGATTCAGCTGGCTCATTTGCATGCCAGTTGGTGCATTGACTAGTAGGTGCTTTGTTTGGAAGAGCCATCTCCTACATACCTGAGGATTGGTATGGGTTGAAGGTGGGGTTACCTTCCTCTCAAAGAAAAGTGATCCAGACCTGTTCATGTCATATAGGCACAGTTTCAAGAGACAACAAGACAGGAAAGTGGCTCGCTCTTCTGTTTTTCATTCACTTATTTGTATTTTACATGTATGGATGCTTTTCCTATATGTATGTAATGCACCACGTGCATACAGTGCCCATGAAAGCCAGAAGAGGGTGTTGAATCCTCTGGGAGTGGAGTTACAGAAGGCTGTGAACCACCATGTGCCTGCTAGGAATGAAACACAGGTCTTCTAGAAGAGCAACAAGGGCTCTTAAATGCTGAACCTTCTCCAGCCACAAGAGTGGACTCCTTTGAAACAAGTCAGGTGACCGGGTACAAGACCACCTCTTCTGCATGGTAAGGGCCAATGAAAGCTCCAGAGATAGTGCAGATCATGGGTAGGAAAATAGATTTCATTTCTTAATTGGAAGAACCATAAGTTCAAGTCACAAAAAGTATCGTGTTGGGTAAAACTTTGCCTGCAAACCATGTCTGACAAAGCATGTGATTAAGGGTTTTGAAATGATCACTCTTTGTGGGGTGCTAAGTAAGTCATCTCTGTCTATATAAGGAGAGGTGGAGGGAGTTTCAGGGAGACCCATGGAAGAGAGGACGGCAATGTGATGATGGAAACAGAGATTGCACTGATGTGACCTCAAGACAACTGTCTCCAAGGACAAAAGTTGGCAAGGCAGGGAGTGGAATCTCCCTCAGCGCCTCTGTAGAAAGAGTGACTGTCAGGGTTATTGCTTTGACTTGGGACATCTGGCCTTCAAAACTGCAAGAGAATCAATGTCTGTTATTTTGTCTTTAAGCCAGCCAGTTTGTACTAATTTGTTGTGGCAGCCACCAGGAAACTAGCAGGTGTGACTATGAGGACAGATAAAGAATTATAGTCATCCGTTTGTAAGTGTATGCAACTCAATTTGTGCCTTTTACTTAGTCTGAGGAAACATTTCTCTGTACTATTATGCCACTGTTGAAGAGACTTTTTAAAATTACACAATGCATGGTGACATTAAGCTGTTCTAGTTAAACACTTTTAGATGGAGCCATTGCTTGAGACAACATAGCTTTGAGTCCTGGACCACCATCCCCTTGGTCTCTGAACACTCGGCTCTAGCTCACCCACAGTGTCTCATTAATGATCTTGTGATGGTCTTAGCATCATCCTTCCAGGAAGTATATCTGGAGTAAAAGATGTCTGGAGTAAAATTGCTCTAGAACAGTTGTCTGGTGCCATAGCTGCTGTTATTTTCCTGTGAGGCTGGCTCACTGAGAACAGAGTTGATTTCTCCAACTTGTGTCTTCTTCATCGTCTGCCATCATACTTTGAAGATGTGGTCACTTTGATATCTGCTGTGTGAGAGTTCATAAGTTAGAAAGGTGAAATATCTCTACTGCCTTGTCTTGTCATCTGATCTGATGTATTCGTTTGACCGAATCTGAACTCTGGTAGGTGAATTGATGCCTTTGAGCTGAGGGGGTGTTTGACATTTTTGTCCATGGAGTTATTGATTTCTGGGGAAATCTGTGGATCCTCCTTAGAATAATACTTATGAATGCATAAAATAAAAATAGAATTGCCAAGGAAATTATCTTATAAACCAGCCACAAAAGTGTTATAAATTGTGATAGATTAGTATTTCTGCATCTTTAGATTCATGCATTAAACACTTGAATATCTAGCAGTTAGCTCATTCAGCTCCTAGCATTTCAAAGTAGTGCCACAAAGACAGTGCCATAGTGTAGCACTGACATATCTGTGGTTTCTGCAGATGACAGAATCACAGGTTCCTTTAGAACTATTGTGGTCTGTTGTCCATGCCCTGAGTTGCAAAGAGTCCTAGACTTTAAAGCCAGATTGGTTCAAAGACGTAATTTTACTCCCATTAGTTCATTCCTAGGTCAAAGTGTTCCTGCAGAGCCCAATTAGAACTAACTCTAGGATAAGTCACATCTGGAGGTCCCGAGGAGGCAGGTGCTCCAGGCACCCATGACCGGTTTCCCACGCCTACTTCCAGGCCTGGATTCATTACCATGGACTTATGTAAAACAGGAAGCAGCTTGTAAAGCCATCCTCTAGTTCCTGCTAATAAAATTTGTACAGAAACACTGTGGCTAACTCTGTATTAGTCAGCTTTCTGTCACAATAACCTGAGCCAATCCACTTGTGAAGAGAAAAATTTTATCTTGGCTCACGACTTTATAGAGGTTTCGGTCTGGGAGTGGCTGACCCTATTGTTTATGGCTAAGGCGTCCCTCGTGAGTGGAAAGCAAAAAAGCAAAAGTGAAGAAGATGAACGGCTGAAATCCCACTGTCCCCTTTGACCTTTGTTGGGCCCCACCTTTTTTGAGTTCTGCCACCTTCCAGTAGGCTTGGGCTCAGGACTGAGCTTTGTCTTATTATTAATTTTTTTTCATTTATTTTACATTCTGACATCAGTTTCCCCTTCATCCTTTCCTCCTGATTCCTCACCCCACCTCCCCTTTGCCTCTTCACTCCATACGCTTCTCCTCTGTTTCTGCTCATAATGGGGCAGACCTCCCATGGACATCAGCAAAGCATGACATAGCAGGTTGAGGTCGGACTAATGGGGAATAGGTTTCCAGAAGCCAGCCAAAGTGTTAGTGTCGGTCTTGCTCCTACTGCTGGGAGTATCGCAAGCAGACCAGCTACACAACTGCCACACGTATGTAGAGGGTCTAGATTGGCCCCATGCAGGTGCCCTGTGTGTCAGTCCAGACTCTGTGCTCTCCTATGAGTCCAGGTTAGTTGTTTCTGTAGGCTCCCTTGTGATGACCTTGACACCACCTCCCCTCCCTTTAGCAGGGTACCTGGAGCTCAGCACAGCGCTTGCCTGTGGCTCTCTGCATTTGTTCCATCAGTTACTGGATGAAGCTCTCTGATTGACAGGGTAGTCACCAATCTGATTACAGGAGATGGCCAGATCAGGCACTCACTCCACTATTGCTAGGAGTCTTAGCTGGGGTCATTCATCCTGGGAGTTTCCCTTGCACCAGGATTCTGCCTAACCCTGAAATACCTCCCCATTAAGATATCTCTTTCAATACTCTCCTCCATCTCAGCTGACTGCTGCTCATGTTTCCACGCCCACCCTTATCTCAGTTTACCCAGGGGAATCCACGAGCCTCTCTTTAGGCCCTCCTTGTTACCTATCCTCTCTGGGGCCATGGACTGCAGCCCAGTTACCCTTTACTTTACATGCGCATCCTCTTAGGAGCTTTTGACACGTGGCCTGTAGACAGTGTTTCAGATCCAGACTATTCGATTTCCTCGGCTTTTGCTTTATTGCAAGGAGACACTGTTGATCTCTGTGTTGTGTAAATCACGGCTTCACGGCACAGAATTAATGTGCTGGCTCTTGAGAAACTGGGGTGTGCTTCAGCTCTGCTAATTATGAAAATGAGAGGAATGTCTGCTGGACGTCCGCATTGTGTACTTCGAGCCATCACCGCAATTCTGTGTGCCTATGGACACCCACAGTAGGAGAGAGTTCTGTGATGCATTCATTCGATGATAGGACCTATGAGAAGAAAGGATTTTTGTACTCAATTCTGTAACCACCAATCCTGTGAAAATTATATATATAATCCTATATATTTTATATATACACATATATACTGATTAAAGCACATGTGAAATGTATACACTTGAACCCTGCCAACATTCATGTGGTTGACATGTGCACTTTTCAACTTCCAAGCCCTCTAAGTCCTCTTGACTCTGAGGCTCTAGCAAATTTGGTTATATTTTAATGTGCCAGATTAACAGGAGTAGATTCTTGATGTGGGACAAAGGAATAGTTGGTGAGATTGGGAATAGATGCTGTGGCAGTTAGGCACACGGAGCAGTCCATTGATGATTATAGTGAGACTGGGAATAGATGCTGTGGCCAGTTAGGCACATGTCCATTGATGATTATGGTGAGACTGGGATACGGAGCAGTCCATTGATGATTAATCTTGGCACCTCTCACGTAAACACAAATCATTTTGTTTTTATTGCAATTCTCTTGGCAAGTTAGAATTTGTGTTATTTGGCTTTGTGTTTTGTATACCAAATAGAAGAATTTACTCTGACCTCGTGAATGTTCTAACCCTGAAATGGACTTCTAATAGGTATATTTCAGAACCACTAATAGGTATGTTTACTCTTTTACTTAACACAAAATTTGAAGGTGGAATGTCTTATTTTAATGGCAAGCCCATACTAGAATCAATGACCCTGGCTTTTATATCCCCTTAGTGGTAAAATGGTTGTCAAAGCTCTATGCATTCCGTCTTCTGCTGGCTACAGAATTCCTTTAAATATGGAATGGGAAGAGGTAGAACACTTTTTTGTGAGTTTCTTACATTTTCTTTATGTGTGATTTATTAATTAATTTGTTTGTTTGCTCAGAAAGATTGCTTTCAGGTTTCTCTTTAGCTCCTACAAGCTATGTCTTGGTTGCCTATCTACCGAGTAGGTCATACTGGCATAAAGTGATACTGGCTTTTCAGCACCTATGATTATGTTAGTGCCTCGGTCACACTTAGTCTGGGGTAGTACTCACTAAAAGTGCAGGTTAGCCACATAGGCCTTTCGGTTCATATTAGCTACATCTTAAAAAGATGAAAAGGAAAATAGTAAAACTCAATCTCAACAGTGCTTTGCCCAAAATATTTTATACTAATATCATTTTAACATTTAAACCATGTGCAAGTACCCTCAATAAGATGTGTTATAGACTTGAATTGACATTGAGTTAGCAGAAGCAGGTCTATCTAAGCTGACACCAGATGCCCCATTTAGCAGGTATACTGGCTTGTATTTAGCCCTCAGAAGAGTCACAGGAGAAATGGGGTTCATAAACATAAACAGCTCCATATGTCACTAAACTGAAAGACTTCTAATACTGTACATTCAAGCTTCTAAGGAGCAAGTCCTCGACGATGGTTATTTTATGTATCAGCTTGATTGGGCTAAGGGGTGCCAGGCAGCTGGTTAACATGGTTTCCAAAGACGTCTTGTGGGTACTTCCCAAAAGAATCTAGATGAGTGTTGGTCATGCTCCCTATTATGAGCAGAAATCACTGTCTAATCCAATGATTCTCAATTTGAGGGCTGCAACCCTAAAAAAAAAACCCATCAGAAAACACAGATATATTTATATTACAATTCATAACAGTAGCAAAATTACAGTTATGAAGTAGCAATGAAAATAATTTTATGATTGGGGTCACCACAGGAGGAACTGTATTAAAGGATCACAGTGTTAGGAAGGTCGAGAACCCCTGACCTAATCCAATGTAAGTCTATTTAAATGACAGGATGGAAGAAGCACGCATACCCTGCCAGAGCCAGTGTAGCCACTCTCTGTCCTTCGACAGCAGCATTGCTACTTCGCAGTTCTTTGAACTTGGATGGAGACACAGATTCTGCTTCTGGGTCTCAGGCCATCGTCTCTCCTTAGTTTCAGCTCCAAGGCTGTGGAGTGTGGGGCTTCCCAGCACCTATGATTATGTTAGTCAGTTTCTCAAAGTAGCTTTTTCCATAGCTGTCCATTCGATTGATTTTCTTTGTCTGGGGAAGGCAGATTGACATAGCAAATAGGTTTGAGACCCAGCAGCCTTGCTGATCCTCATCTCTTGGCTCACATCACCAGGCCATGTTGTGGGAAATGCTCTTGAAGAAGTAGCCAGCAGTGGCCTTTTCCAGAGAGCAGATTTCTGCCTGGGTGTTCTGCACCTTAGAGTTGCAAATCCTGTCCTTACTCCACCTACTCCATCCTTGCCCCAGTTTCCTTCCTATCTGTACCATGTCTCTGCCAGGTGGGGCTTGTATCCTGCTGAGCTTCCCTAACCTGGAAGCCATCTGTGCCACCAGCCAGCCCCTTCTTGGTCCTCATTCCTAGTGTGGCTGCTGTGGAAAACGTACCCCTCCTGTGTTGCCTTGCTATTCCCTGACGCAGTGACTGTGGTCAGTACTATGTCTGTCTCTCAGTGCTTTTTTCCTTACCCAGGCTGGCTGCTTCAGGTACTCCTAGCTCTGCCGTTGCTTTTCTAGTTATATTTTGCTTCTTCCTTGATGCTAAGGTCACGTGAACCTAGGCCTGCCATCTGCCCATTTAAAGCATCTCTGGCTCTTAGAGGCAGAGCTTAGATGTGATTTTTGACCATAATTGGGTGTGTGGTAAGCTGCCCATGTGCATGTTTCTGGGCCCCTGGGGACTGAGAACATGCACATAACTTCGGACACAGACTTGCAGATTGACACACTTCTTTGGCAAGCCCAGCAGGGCTTCACTTCGGAGGAGGGAGCTTTAGAAGGACATAGTGAAAAGGATAATTACTTTCCTGTTAGGAATTCCCAGCAGAGGCTTTTTGGTGTAAACATAGTCATAGTCGAGCAGAAAACCAGTCATGTCCTTGAACTTAAGAACACAGGGACTGAGTACCTGTCTCGGTTTCTAACCTGGGTTTGGTAGAAACCCAGTTCTTGTCACATTCCTAGCTCGTGAAATTACATGGGCTTGGGTGAAGGTCTCTGTGAAATGCGGTGTAATTAGCGTGGTAACTGTATGGGACTTACATCTTAAGAAAAACGATTACCATTATCCCAGGTCTATATCTTTTATTTTAAATTGTGCTTTAAAAGCTTCTGAAGACCAAGCACTAGCAGGAATAGTTTCTTCCCAGCTTAGATTTGGCGATGAGGTTAGGATTTTCACTGTTTAGATCCTAACATAAATATGTCTCAGATTAGACAATAGAATTTTTGAAACTTACATGTCATGTAAGACTTAAAATATTTTTTTCAAACTAAGCTTAGTGTGCACAGACATACTCCCAGCACTCAGGAAGCCGAAGCAGGAGGACTGTTACAAGTTTGAAGCCAGCCCAGTCTACACAGAAAGTTCCAGTTCAGCCAGGAGTACATTGTAACATCCTGCCTCAAAAGAAAATACCTAACATGAAAACATAGAAATCTTGCATAATATTTTAACAGCAGCACAATTGAACATGGTAAATTCCTCATGGGTTATTTGGAGGTTCATTGAGAGAAATCCAGTACCCAGTCAACGATGCTCCCAGAAATGGGTTCAAGTGACTCAAACTGTGTGTGGATTGGCAGACAGAAGATGGATATCCCAGCTTTAGGAGAGGTGAGATGAGCTCATTCCTGCTGGTCACGTGGTGAGATTTTCTCCAGTGGGCCTCTATTTCATTTCTTATTACTGTCAGTCGAAGGACATTTTAGGCATTCTGAATTTTCATACATTAAAGAACTTGCCAGATGCTGCACTGTGCGTGGCCAATCAGAGCAGCCTTAAGAAGTCTTCTCCCCCCACCTCCCCAGCTCCATGGCATCATTTTCTTTGTTCATAATTTTGAAGACATTGAAACATTGAAAACTTAGTTTTTTCTCTGTTTGGCATAAATATAAAGGCAAGATAATGTTTAAACTAATAGAAGGTTATATATAGAACTTATCTACTCAGTGTGAATAGCCCTAGATTTTGTTCCATAAATAGTTAAGTATTTGAAAATCAACATCTGTAAGTAATATATAGCTCACTGTCTTTGTTGCAACATCTCAGCTCTGTCACTGTCACCAAAGCAGCCATAGACAATCTGCTAATGACGGTGCTATTGAGTTCCAGTAAAACATTCCTTACAAAAGCATATCACATACCTGATACTGGCCAGTTGGTCCATCCCTGGACTATAGGGTGGTGCAAAGATCAGTGAGGACCATCCCTTGATTTTGATGTTAGCACAATATTAACTTTCTACATTTGAAAATATGTCAGACCACTAGGTTTTGTTGTTGTTGTTGTTAAGGTTCTGGACTCATTTTTTTTAAGATTTATTTATTTATTTATTTATTTATTTATTTATTTATTTATTTATTTATTATGTTTTCAATGTTCTGCATGCGTGTATAGCTGCATGACAGAAGAGGGCACCAGATCTCATTATACATGGTTGTGAGCCACCATGTGGTTGCTGGGAATTGAACTCAGGACCTCTGGAAGAGCAGCTATCTCTTTGAGCCATCTCTCCAGCCCCTGAACTCATTTTTAAGATTAACAAAATAGTATCGTAAAAGAGAATGCCATTTCTGACATGGTCAATTATTGAAGTTTCTGTATATCTGTGACTTGGGATTAGAATCAAGGTTCTAGTATTGTTAGGGCATTCATCAGAGGGAGCCCTGAGCCACGGTGTTTAGCACAATGATTCATATTTATTTTCGCATCTGGGTCAGAGGTAGGTCATGCGGAACTGCGTAAGAGCCAGGTGAACCTAAGGAACCCACACTCTGTCTTGATTCATTCTCTAACCTTCTTACCTGGACTTTATCCTCATGATTAGGATGGACTCGCCGTCTTCGGGTATCACATGTATATTCCCAGCAGGAAGAAATAGAAGCAGGGGGAATTATATCATATTTGAAGATTCTAGAGCCTTCCATATCTCAGCAATCTTTGCGGTCACCATTGTGAGAAAGCTTTAGGAAGCACAGAATTTTAGTTGAGATCATCGTTATCACTCTCCAAAATGAGGAGCAAGAAAGTTGGGTAGGCACACTGCACACCATCTGCTGAGGCATCTGTTCTTGTTTTGGTGGCCTTTATATTTCATTACAGATATTTAACATTGTATCATCATCTCCCCTGAGTAACATATCTTTTTAACCATCCCAGCACTAGCAGCTTGTTTTCCTGAATTGGAAAATTAAATAACATTATTCATATTTTTATGTAAATGTTGTCTAAAACACATGTATAATTACTCGAGAATGATTTTCTTCAGAAATCCATTTTCCTAAGGATTTAACTTTGAAACTTTGATTAGATGTGACTCTTAGTATTTAGTTAGAAAGGTTAGTTAGCAAGGTTTAGGGAGAAAAGCAAAGTTGAAATCAATGGAACACGGTCCACATGCTAAGCTTCATACTCAAGGTTTTTCTCCTTGGGGATGGCTGCACATTGAAGTAGGATTGAACTCAGTACCAAAAGAAGGTTACCCCTGCAGCTTTGTTATAATGGGTCTGATGCGAGCTTGCCTGAAAGACAAACGGGCACTTGGAGCCCATTTTAGATATCACTCCTGTGTCTTGAAATTCTTGTCGTTGCTCTGAGGCAATAGTTATTCTCCTTCTGGTGGTAGCACCCTTCACTCGCTGTTTGTCAGAGACTTCCCATTAGAAAGGATGAGGTAGCTAAATACTCATAAGTGTGTCTTTGTCTTAATATGGTGCCCTAAAACGGCAGATGTGCGTTCACTTGCTGTGTGGACTTGAACTGTGAGATAAATTTTGTCTAGCTGCTTCTGTAATACGGAGTTAATCCTAGAATCTGTTTCAGTGTTGCTGTTGTGATGAAATATAACCAAGACTCTTTCTTTATAGGTCAGGTAAAGCCTTACCTAAAGTTATGTATATGAGACTTTTGAATGTCATATTTTTTTAAAAGTGTCAGTAAGAACGCCCACTCTTTTTTAACTCAAAGGTTTCTAGGGGTGTTGAGTAGTCAGTTTTAAGTATCCACTGATACAGCCTTGGAAGAGAGTCTTCCTGATAGAACTGTGCTGTGTGAATGGAAGAGAAGGAGAAGGCAGGGCCCCTTGCTTATCCTTCTTAAGACCATCTCAACATGGTGAACTAATAAAGAGGTATAAATACAAGGCTCCAGACCAGTGGTTCTCAGCCTTCCTAATGCTGTGACCCCTAAATATAGTTCCTCGTGTTGTAGTGTCCCCCCAACCGTAAAGTCATTTTCATTACTCCTTCATAACTGTGATTTTTGCTATTATTATAATCATAATGTAAATATCTAGTATGCAGATGGTCTTAGGTGACACCTGTTAAAGGATCATTTGACCCCCAAAGGGGTCACGACCCACAGGTTAAGAACAGCTGCTCTAGTTTTTGTTGAAAACATAGTTTTGAAAAAAAAAAAAGATACTTGACAAATTGGAGAGCAGAAAAGGAGGCAGTGTATAGCATAGAGTAAAAGATAGTTCCTAAATTGACAAATCAAGAATAGTTTCAATGGTAAAAATAATATTCTTTAAAGAAAGTTTTTAAAGTGTATCTTAAGGTTATCTTTCTGTGTCTGTGTGGTGTCTGTGTATGTATGTGCCGTGTGATTGAGAGTGCCTATTGAGGCCAGAATAAGGTTCTGCCACTGGATGGAGTTTCAGTGACTGTGTGCTGCCCTACCTGGGTGCTGAGAACCAAACTCTGGTCTTCTGGAAGTACCATCATCTATCTAGATCCTAAAGAGCGTTTCAAAGTAAAAGGCATCACATGTGGTTTTTATAATTTGCAAAATTTGGCAGTATGAAGTTAGAGTGTGTATGTGATTTGTGTGTCCTGAACATGTAAACTGCAGATAAACATATGTAACATATATCTTGATGCCATTTTGAATTTTATAGAGCATGTGTTTATACATTTTTATACTTTATGTATACATGGCTATATAATCATTCTCATATCTTATAGGAATTATACCTGCACATATGGGCACATGTGTATACAATAGCTAGTCAAGTTAGCAGCATCTTGGAAGTTAGTCTGCAAAGCTACAGGGAATCAATTCATACTCTTATTTCAGAGATGTTCAGAGAAAGATAATCATTATATAATTTGGATCTTTATCTGTCTAGTTTTTATCATTTTTGTGTTTTACAAATAAAAATTCCTTCAGGAGATAAAAATAAGTTAAAAGATAAGTTCAGTTGATTTTCTTAGAACAGGACACATCACCTTAGAAGGAAGAAAGAAACACTTTTTATTTTTAGAAGTAAAAAGAGGATAAATTGCATGAGAAACATAAAGCCATCACCCTCCTCTCTCCAAATTATTCACTGGACAGGTAAGTCTTGTCCCTTTGGGCCAGCCCTAAAATTAGTTCTTTACCTGGTCCTTGGAGCCCAGGCAGGCATCCACCCCTGTGCTCCACTACAGCAGTTTCTGAGCATTGAAGCAAATCACACCGATGTAAAAAAAAAAAAAAAAAAAAAAAAAAAACCTGTGCTTCAGGCAGGACAAGAAGAACAGAGGAGATCCATGAGTCATTTTATTGACTGAGTGTAGGATGTACAGCTCTGTTGGGGATGTTTGCCTCACTGGTCACCTCTATGCAGTGTGTTACAAAGCATGTAGCAAACTCAAAACTACAAGGAAGAAATCAAATGCTTACCTACTTCTGACATCTTTGTGTAAGTACTGATAATATTTTGTTGTACTTATTCCTAGTATGTCTAGATATATTTGTATAACCATTTTCAAAGCTGAGAAAGCATGGAGTGTGTATTTATCCTGATTTTCCCAATAAACATTATATGGTGGATGCTTTTCACAGCCTTGAATGTTCTTCATATGTGCATTTGACTTTTAACTAGATAGTTTTATAGTAATTAATTAAACAATCAGAGTTTAAATTGGAAGTGAATAATCTCCTGGTTAGAATTGAATACATTTACTCCTATACTTGCTTCTGATTGTATAATTGATCCTGTAAGTAAAAGATAATAAAATGATTACCCTGTCATAATCAATGGCAATTTCCCAAGCTATTGATATTAGGAGAATGGCATTGCCTATGGCTGTGCAACGTATGAAAGCCACATCTTTAATGAGAGGGGACCATTCATGCACTTCTGTGCCCACTACAGGTGAAAGACAGAGCTGTTCTATGAAGGAGGCAGAAGGCTGCTGGCTCCTCTTGGTGAGCTTGTTTACCTTTAATGAATCATTTGGCCTAAGCCAGCATTATATCTAGGTGAGTTCCACCTATAAGGGTCTCACCTGCATCATAAAAAACAAAAGGATATGGAGACAGTTCTGGAAATCAAGTGTTCATGTTTGTATCTTTTGTAGTCACATGAATGAATATAAGAGGGGAAGGGATGCTTTTCAGATGTGGAAATCCTGGAGCAAATGCCTTCCGAGGATAACCATTAAACATTTGGTACTGGAAGACTGGAGGAATTTCCAAAGACTGTAAGAAGAGTGTGATGAAACAAGATGCATTCCCAGTATGCTGGCCATCCCTAAACAAGATCATTCACTCCCTAGGGGTGGGAGGTTCTACTCACAAGCTCTTCCCTCATAGCATCTCAGGGATCCCTGGATCTGAGATCCCTAGAAGGAAGGCTTTTATAACAGAATATAGGCTCTCTTAACAAAAGTCAGTGGTGTAAGGGGCCACCTTTCACCTTCCACCCCCTCCGGAAGCTCCAACTTTATAGGCAATGGCATCTACTTCATGCAAACTCTCTCCCATACAACCCAGTTTGCTCCTAAATCTTACTCGTTCCTTAGGGAACACACACTGGGTACCTCCTGCACAAGGCATTTTCAGCCCTGCGTTGGTGATCCTTGTCCTTGTGGAGTGCTTCCCCTTTGATACCTGTTGTCACACAGTATGTCCAAAACGTTCTGCTTATGTAAGCACCCGAGCAGGTAGGCAAAGGGGTTGAGTTTGCTCGCAGATCATCCCAGGAGATGTCACAATGCAGTCTGCTCCGTCCCTAGGCATCCCAAAATGAGGTTTATTCCTAAGACTGCAGGCTACGTTTGCCAAGCCTCATGGGAAATTTCTTCTTTAAACAAGTCTACAGTGCTTATTTGAAATTTAACTAATCTAGTTACATGCTAATGGAGAAGGAATGATACATGATTTAAAGCATCATGTAATAGACAACAGAAACCCTATGAATTTGCTGACAGTTGACTAGTAGATGAAGGGTTTTATGTTTTGTTTTCATGAGATGTAACCTCCCAGAGCTGGGAATAGAGTGTTCTTGGCTTGGGAGTAGACAGAGTATCCAGACCTGACTGGTAAGAATGAAAAAGTTCAATCCTGAGCTTTGCTGAGGCTCCCAGAAGGATTTTTTCTGGCGCTAAGGATGCTACTACTGTTACGTATATGACCCTGAAGCTGTCACTGTAAAAGATACCTTGCTAAATTGACTTGAGTCATCATTTCAAGATAAGAGTGGGTGACCATGGAAAAACCTAGTAAATCAAAGAGCCATGTCCATGGAATGTTTCTGACTCATGGATTATTTTACTGTTGGGGACCAAGGCATGGGGCATTTTAAAGTGGCATTTATCTTAGTAGAGATAGATGAAAGCAAGAAAAGAGACCACTCTTGGTGTTTCCAGCAGAGAGGATTTAATATAAGGATTGGGATGCTTTCAAATTGGCCAGAAATGACAGACAAGGAGCAATGGTGAGGTCACTCCTTGGCTTTTGAGTTCACAACACACAGCTGTTGCTATTCCTACCTATCCACTCTTACAGTTTGATTGTCTACAGCGGCATCAGAAGGAAGATGGCTCACAGTTTAGTGTTAAGCTTTGTGGCCCCTCTAACTGAGGAAGATTGAAACAGAGGTTTTAGGAGACAAGGCATTGTTCATACACCAGTTATAGAAAGTGTGTTCTCCTGAAAGTTTCTTCGGCTTCTGTTCAAGATAAACCACCCGTCTATGGCAGCTCAATGCCCTGTTAAATCTGATGGTTGTTAATCAGCGGATCACTTTTTCCCTTTAGAGATTAGTTTTTAAATGTGCAGATATCTGTGCTCGTATTTTCATGTCAGTTACACGTGTTTTGACGAGTGTGTTGTGTCCTCCAGCCTCTGCTGCTCTAAGGACACAGAGCAGTTCACCACAGCAGAGCCTTCCCATCGTCTACTCCTGTGTTCACTACTTCCTGGGAACCACTGCTCCAGTCTTTATCACCTCGGCTTTGTTTTCCCCAGACTGTCATATAAAGGGAATTACACAATGCACATCCAGTCAGACTTAGTGGAGTGCATTTGAGTTTCATCTGTGTTGTTAAACATATCCCATGTCTTCCTAATGAATGCTGTTCTCATTTGTTTGTATATAGCATTTACGACTTGTATTCTTCCTCTTTGTTTAAAATTTTCTATTTTTATTTTATTTTTTATCTTTGTAAGTCCCAGGACTTGGCACACGATAAATAATTCCTCCTCTGCTGAGCAGCACATCAGCTTTTGCAGATATGTTTTAATTAATTCAAGTGCTAGGACCTCTGCTTTGTCTCCTACTCATAATATTTTTTAAATGAAGTAATATGAATGTCCTCTGTTACCTGGGTGATTCAAAGCTTGTGTTCTTTACTTATGGTTAATAAGGTTTTGTAGCCTGATTATTATTATATACTTGGATTGGAGCCAAATAATTGGACACATCTCAAGAAATAGGACTCTTTCCATTCTAGCATTGAGACTCTGTATGGTGAGAACATAGTAAGTGGCCATCTTTAGCCTTCAAGATGTTTCCAAATGATGCAAATAATTTTCTGATGAATCACTGTTTGGTTCCAGACTAGAGTAGAACAGCCAATGAAGGTCATCCAGATTCCCACTGAAATATAAAATAGAATCCTTGTACTCTATTCACAGAGAGTTTTCCTCTGCAGATTTTCGTGATTCACCGTAGAAATTAGTTTATCGTTTACCATAGGGGAAGCACTATTAGCCATCAGCTAAGAAAAAGAGAATCGGCAATTCTAGTCTCAGGTTTCTAGTCTCTAGTCTCCATATTGGGTGGGATATAATTACCTAGCTTTGGATTCACACGTCTCTGAGGACTTGTCTCTGTTTCTCCCAAAGGGAGATAGATGGTCGCTATCTCTGGGTATCTACTTGATGAGTTATTTAAAAGCAGATCCCTGACTGTGCTGCGTTTCCCCAGGCTCAGCTGTACTATTTGGGGAAAAAAAACCATTATGCTTGTTTTGCTAGCCCCGCCCCAGTACCTGAGTATTGCTTTCACTGTCTCACAACCCCATCAGTAGCCAGTGTTTTATCACCAACAGTGAAGGAAGCTGAGATCCAAGGGAATTATGGACCTTTTCTCAGATCCACAGTTTTCATTCACGAAGAACTCTGGTTCTGAGCTGTCTAGTAACAAAGATTGCATATGACTTCAGAGCATTAGTTTTTCCTTTGCATTTAGGTTTACTGTTTCAGGAGATATGGACTGTCAGTGTTATTATGTGTACTTATGTGCGTCCATAGTTCAGTGTTTCTAATAATTAGGATGATGCTTGTCTGGATTACTTACCTCCAGAAATTATTCTTGAATTCTGTGAATCATGTGAAAGCAATACTTCTTGCATAGACTATTTCATGGACCAGTGAGGTTCTTCTAAGGAGGGTTGCTGAGATGCCAAATGCTATGACATTCTTTCTAATGTTTGTGCCTAATGGCACAGGTCACAGTGTAGGGTAACTAAGTTAGCCAGGCCTCTAGGACATGGACACACTGGATTTTAGAGCAATGTGATTTTTGTAGTACTATTTTATTTGTATTTTAATAAATAAAGCTTGCCTAAAGATCAGAGAGTAAAATAGTCACATTGGTTAGCAATACAGACCGGGCAGTGGTGACACCCAACTTTAACCCCAGTAGCCACACTAGTTGTCATAGAAGCTGTGCAGTAGTGGCACACGCCTTTATTCCCAGCACTAGAGAAGAATGTAAGACGGGAGGAGACAGCTTTCACTTACAGTCTCATTCTGAGGATTCCTGGAGGCAGGATCACCATTTTCAGACTGAGGTAGAGGTAAGAACCATTGGCTGGCTGCTTTACTTTTCTGATCTTCAGGTTGAACCCCAATATCTGTCTCTCGGTTTTTATTATTCATGCTCCAGATTTGGCTTGATGCATATGAAAAAATTTAACACAACTTTTTGCAGCAAGGTTCTGTGTATCATTTGAAGGCCTTGTCTGAACTCACCACAAGTGTTTCAATAAACACACAAAGATGGTCTGCTAAAGAGTGTGCTGATGGCCATCTGAAATCAAGATACTGAGATACTGATACCTACCAAGATGTTACAGTAGCTGCAGATCTTGCACTGTTAGTATTCTGTGTCTCTGTCCTTGTGGCCTCCTCTTTCCTTAGAATCCCCCTCCCCCATTCCCTGACACATTAATACAAGCTTGGAGCACTGTTTTAGACTTCTTCTCTGGGAAGTTTCGCACTCCCTTTGTCCTTGGGTGCAAAGCAGGTGTGCTTAGATGCCAAGACTCAGATTTTGTTTGAGCATGTTCTGCTCCTGAATGTGTGGAGTAGTCGTGGCAAATTTGTTAGTGAGAAAAAATTGGAATAAGGAGAAAGCTTTTTCGACTTCAGCCAAGACCCACTTGTCCCTTGGTTCAAATAACAGTCTCCTTAGCTGGATCACTGTTAGTGTTCAACTTGACTTTCCTGTGAGTGCTGGCAATAGAGATTGTTTCTTCCTTTTCGCTTTGCTTCTCTTGGATATATAACTGGTGATTTCTTTTTTTTTTTCTTTTCTGTTTTTGTTTTATTTTTCGAGACAAGATTTCTTTGTGGAGCGCTGACTGTCCTGGAACTTGCTCTGTAGACTGGGTTGGCTTTGCACTCACAGAAATCTGTCTGCCTCTGCCTCCCGAGTATTGGGATTAAAGGCATGTGCCAGCCGGCTAGCTGGTGATTTCTATATTTTGTTTTTAAGAAAGGCTTTGGGGTTCTAGGGAGAAATGTGTTCAGAGAGTTCCGAGAAAGCTGGAAACTCTACAGGAAGGTAGGAATCGTTAGCTGACCTTAATCCTCTGAAAAAAATAATGCACTGAATATTAGACCCCCATCAAGTAGTACCAAGGAATAGTGAGGATAGAGTTGCATTTAAAAAGCATCAGGGGTGAATGATCACCAGACTGAAGACAGTGTGACTTTCACAAGACATCAGACTCCTAAATCATTCATATACCAGCTTTTATAATCCTCAAAGCAGGTCTGCTGAATTAGGGACGATGATTATTCCCATCGTACTAACACGAGACTGAGGCACAGAGACATTAAATTACTTACTAATGATAACATAGCCCTCAGAAACTGTGCCTGTCATTTCAGTTTGGCAGTATGGTTCCAGAACGTGTGTATGTGTTGAGAAAGCTTCTCCCAGAATCAACAATGCCCATAGATGATGGGTAAGAATTCAAAAAAAGCAAAGAAGACAATAGAATATTTTATTTGGAGGTTAATGTCATTCAAACAAATGGTGGAGGTGGTGGTATTGTGTGTGTGTGTGTGCGCATGTGTGTGTGTCTGAGAGAGAGAGAGAGAGAGAGAGAGAGAGAGAGAGAGAGAGAGATGCTAGAGTCAGTCTATGCAAGTCTGTCAAACTGTGTTACTAAATATGGGTTTCTACCTTGTGCATGACTGTCAGTGACAGGCTTTATCAGGTGGCATGGCAGAACTGCTGTTGGCCTTCTGAGTAGAGATTGCAGAAAGAGTCCCAGGAAAACTGATCTGAGTTCTTAATTTGGAGGTTTGGCAACAGCCTACGAAAAGGTGATACAGACTCACTCCAGGCTGAATGAAAAACTGTCAGGTACAGAGAGCTACAAAGGTTAAAGTCCTTAGGAGCTCAGGAGAGAAGAGATAGAGGGAAGAGTGTCTGCCATTCTTATAGTATTGCAAGGCATGAAATTTTCATTTCATGGTTTCTGCTCCACGCCAGCATTTCATTGCTGCTGTTCCTGTCTCTGCGAAGAGGAGAGGGCATGTTAAGTGTCAGAGAAACAGATACACTTACTTCCCTTGGACTCCTGGCCCCTTTGACTTTTGTAGTGTGGTGGTTTCTTGAAATCAGGCAGTTGTTTTAAGAAGTGTTTCCTGTAGGCCGTCTTGTCAGGGCAGCAACTGTGATCCCTCTGATTTGTATCAGGCAAGAGCGGAATGCAAAAGAAAGATGAGAGAGAGAACTCAGGCCAGGCTTTCTCTTATGAAGAGTGCCTTACTTCTGAGACAGAGATGGGACATGACCTTTGCCCTCTATATGATGAGATTATGAACCTTTCAACTTGTACCTGTAACTACATGTTACAGATTGCATATATGATGCACACATCGTGGTGCACATCTGTAACCCTGGTACTGCGTAGTTAGAGGCAGGAGGATCACAAGTTGGAGGCCAGTTTCAGCTTTGTGTGTAACAAGCCTGCCTCAAAAAGAAGCATGTAATTATAACTCTTTGTGAGTGTTGTATGTGTATGACTGAGAACGTTAAAGCCACTTCCACTGAGTTTTGTTAATACACATTTAAAATGGGTAGTTCTATCTATAATCACGAAAAATCTTAAAGGGAAGCTCTGTTCTGTCCTAAGAACTGTGCCTTGGGCTTTTCCTCTGCTCTTTCATACCCAGCTGGGCTATCTGGTGACAGCAGCTACTCCTCTCCATAAGGGCTTCTCCTTTGCCTCATAGGTTCTGTCTTCAGGGCAGTGAGGGTATCATACAAATAGCTTTCCTTGACTGACCATCTTGCCTTTTCTATATAATTCCGGTTTTCAAGAAGACATAGTCAGTGTCTTTAAGATTTTAGAAATCGGACCAGGCGGTGTTGGCGCACGCTGCCTTTAATCCCAGCACTCGGGATGCAGAGGCAGGCGGATCTCTGTGAGTTCAAGGGCAGCCTGGTCTACAAGAGCTAGTTTCAGGACAGGCTCCAAAACCACAGAGAAACCCTGTCTCGAAAAAAAACCAAAAAAAAAAAAAAAAGATTTTAGAAATCTCTGTTACTCATTTACCCCCCTTCCCCCTGCCCCCTCACCTTGTAGCATTCATCCAGCCAATTGTAAGAAGAGAGAACTTCACATATGATTCTTGAAAGTTCTTTTGTTATGCCCAAGTTTCTGATCCCCAAATTAATTCACGGAGCCGGATTTCAGATGCAAATTACATGAGGGTTTTTAATAATATTCAAACGAGTTTGGACCACACCTCCACCATGCCAACGCAGTGGGTGAGAGAAGTGCAGCCCAGAACCCGGGAAAAGAGCAGACTTTTAAAGGGGAAACACCATAATCAGGGGAATCCGAATCCTGTCGTCTTGGGATTGGGTAAAAAGTACATAGGATAAGGTAGTTTCTGAAACCATTGGTCAGTTTTTGGGAATGAAAACCTAACAAAGAGCCATTAATAACCGACAAGGTATCTTCAAGGACAGGACGCCCCCTAAGAACATCTGGACCTCATTAAACTTTATGGCCCTGCTCCCTATCTTCTTAACTGGCCATTTTTAGGGTATTTGTTCAAATTTCTGCTATGGCAACACATTTCTGGAGCTGAGATCGCCCCCCCCCCCCAGCTCAAGATGAGGCCCCTTCTTTAAAATGGAGTTTGCAAAGTCAGGTGCCCATACTTTCAGTTTGGAATTCTGAGTACAAAGATGACTTTTTAAATTGCATCAGTTGTAGGGTAATAGTTATTTCTGCAATCCTATAGACAGAGACTTGCATTTCTTATGAAATAGCATTACTTGGTGAGTTTGAAGCAGGAGGCTTGTTATCAAAAGAGATGCTACTTATGTGGTAGATGGGTTAGAAGAAAATGAGGTGCCATTTACCCAGGACTTACTCAGTCCTCATGACACGATTACTGCTAAATGCTCATTATTTCCTTGCCCTACCCAGTGTTGGGCAGAGATATGGTCGGTTTTTTCCACAGATGACAGAAGAGCGATCTGGGAACATGAGGCTCATGTGATGTTTGGATAGAAAATGGACTTGTTACCAGCCACCGAAACCTGTGGCTTTCATTTCCTTGTATTTCAAAAGAAATCAGTACAGAGAGATTGGTAGAGAAAAATGGATCTATTTATACTTTTGCCAAACTAGGCATAGAGAAAAAAATTCTGATTTCCTCTCCAGCGTGCCTGTGGCAATCTTATAACTCATAGAGAGGCAAAGGCTAAAAGAAATGAATATTTGATTATGGGAGGTTTAAACCAGCCCTGTCCTTGAAGGAAGGCCACTGGGCTCTGGGTTGTCTCCATAGATTCCTTTCTCAGCATGGAGGGGCTTAATTTGACCCCTTTGAATGGTCTCTTCTGTTGCTGTCCCCAAGACTGTTAAAAGTGTAACCACACCCCCACTGCACAGCAGATGACTCTTTTAAGACGTGATTGAGTCCTGAGAAGGCTAACTTCATCCACAGGATAGGCTAGCCAGTTTTTGAAAGAGTTCCTAGATGAGGGGCTGTTACGAAGAGAGGACTGGTGGTTGTGGTGCTTGACAGAAGACGAGCCCCGAGGGCATACCTTGAAGAAGAAATCGTTTCTAGGTACCCGTCCTGTCTCTCCTTCTGTGGCAAACAGCTTTCCTTGTCAGATTGCTTTTGTCTAACCAGTCAATGGACTGAAAGCTCTGAAATAATGAGCCCCAAATAAACCTTCCTCCTCTACATTGATTTGCTCAGGTGTTTTACCACAAAAACCTGGGAAAGAGACAACGGTCATAGCTCATTTGTCCAGTACTATATGCAGATATGTATGTACAGAAAGGAAAGAGGTGAATTTGGACTTATGTGATCTGACTTCCAAGGTTTTTTTGAGTTTTTGTTGTTGTTTGTTTTGTTTTTGTGGTTTTTTTTTTTTTTTTTTTTGGTTTTTCGAGACAGGGTTTTTCTGTAGCTTTGGACCCTGTCCTGGAACTAGCTCTTGTAGAGCAGGCTGGCTTCAAACTCACAAGAGATTCACCTGTCTGTCTCTTGAGTGTTGGGATTAAAGGCGTGTGCTATCATCGCCCTACCCAGGTTTATATTTTAACCCATAAACCACACTTTAGGACCCCAGGAGAGAATGCAGGAGATGTGGAGGGAAGATGGAGGAGGAAAAGAAAAGGGATGGGAAGTGTTGCCTCTGTGAGTTAGCTGCTGGGGAAAGTGTTAGGATTCAGGCATTATGCTGGCCCTGTCACCTGGCAGGATGAACCCAGGCAGTACCTAGCCAGCCCAGAGTCCTGTGGCTGCTGCATCACTGCGAAGGTGCAAAGATCCCTTTAAGAGACAAGTCCCGCCTACTCCTGCTCTTTTCCTGATGTTCTTCTGAAGAAGCAAGAAGGATTTTGCCTCTCTCCCTCCTTCCTTCCCTCACTCTTTTTCTCTGTCTCTCTCTCTCTGTCTCTCTCTCTCTCTGTCTCTCTTTCCCTCTTCCCTCCCTTTTGCCCTTCTCTCACTTAAGCTCTGCCTGCACGGCATGTTTGCCTCTCTCCTGTAGCCCTCACCCGACAAGGTCCTGACTACCTCTTTGATCATAACAGAAAGAGGGCCGCATTAGTATAATGGCTGAAATATGGCACAGGATTATGCAGGATCATGCCTTGCGTCTGAGGATATTGGACAGCAGAAGGGGTCAGTGGGGCAGCTACATGCTCTCAGCTGTTTCCTCTGTTCAGGAATCCAGGCTGATGAGCGTGCCATGATCATGAACGTTTAGTTTCCAGTTCACCTGAGGTGCGCTCCAAAGGAGTAGGGCACAAAGTTAGAGAGCGACATGGATCCCTTCCTCGCAGATTTTAGACGCCCAAGTGTGGCTTCAGAGAAGCGGGGGCACGTGGGCATTGCTGACCTGTGAGGGAATAGTGGGTCATGAGCTCCTAGTAGAAACAGGACTGTGTGTACAGTTACACTTTTTATTTTCCTTTGAGAGAGGGATTAGTGCCTCACTAAGCAAAGAATTGAGAAAACAGGATTTGCCTCTGGACATGTGGCTCTTAGCCCAGTCTGTGCTCTTCCTAGTATTTCTCGCACACAGTTTTCTGCCCGGGATCTTTACCACAATCTCGTGGATCTGTGATAGGAATCCCAGAAAGCGAGATGCAGGTTCCAAATGATTCTGTTCTAAGTCACATCATGGCCACGAGCTGGCACTTTACAGTGAGCGTGTCGGAAAAGCGCCTCTTCTATTGCTCTCGGAGACCTGCTAAGTCACTATGATCTTTTAAAGGGACCACTTGAAATCTGGTCCGTGGTCTGAGCCGCCCTGCATCAGACTAGCTTCTCACCCTGACTGTGTGTGTAACCATCACACACTCACCCTCCTACCCCTCCCATTTTTCACCCCATGCCATGTGAAAGAGGAGAAACACGGCATGTTCCTCACCCAGGGTTGCAGCCCTTTGTGTAAAACTTCAGCATTTATGACTAGTAAACGTGTTTAACCTAGAAGGACCACTTAGCAACACAATATTGAGTGGTCCCTCCCTATTGTCTTTTGTTAAACTGAGAGTTCTTTCCAGAGATAAGCCAAAGGCAGAGAAAGAAAAACTTAGCTGTTCTGCTGTGAGGACAATGATTTGATTTTCTGAAAAGAGCAGCTTTGTTTCCTTCTGTGAGAACTTAGAATCGCGGTGTTCTTACTCTTAGCCCACCGTCACTGGAAAAGAGAAGGGAGACGGTGTACTTACTTCCCAGTGCTTGACCACAAGGCTGAACAGCCTCAAGCACTCAGAGGAATGGACCCTATGTACTTAGTGCAGAGGCACACAGGGCAGACAGCTGTTGGGGTATTCTCAGGCTTCTTTCCCTCTTGTATCCGAGGTTTCCCTAGAATGAACAAACGAGGTGCAGACCTCTCAGGTTCAGTGCATGAATGACCCCATTCACCCACCACATGCCCACTGCCTCAGAAGGTCACCCGGTGCTATTTTTATTCACTTAAATATCACAGCCATTCAGAGCAAATATTTCTATCTTGCCTTCTGGACGATTTGAATATTGAGAACAGAAACATGCTTAGAGTGAGAACAAATGATTGCAGGCTTACAGACTGCCCCACTCACAGCTTTGCTCCCTAGCACGGGAGGAATGTGGCTTGGGAGCTGCAAGTCTTTAATACATGCTGGTAACCTCCTATAAGCTTAAATGCTCTGTGAAGCAAGGAAGGGGTTGGCCGTTCTTATGCTGGATTTCATTGTACTCAGACTGAGAAAGAGTTGCTATTGGCATTTTTATAGGCAGAGGTTTGAATGAGAACATCCTCCATTGGCTCAAATGTTTCAATCTTAGACCCAAGTTGATGGCACTGTTTGGAGAGCCTTAAGAGGTGTGGCTTTGTTGGAGGAAATGTATCATTGGAAGCTGGCTTTGAGAACGAACAAAAAGACAAACACACCCTCCATTTCCTCTGTTTCTTGCTTGTGGTTCCAGATGTGAGCCCTCAGCTTGGACTTGAACTACAGTGTCTTGGTGTGGGAGGCCCTTCTGTCTATGTGTTGATTTCATTGGTTAATGAATAAAGAAACTGCCTTGGCCTGCTGATAGGGCAGAACTTAGGTAGGTCGGGAAAACTAAATGGCATGCTAGGAGAAAGGAGGGAGAGTTAGGAAGAAGCCATGTATCCTCCTCCTGAAATGGACGCTGGTTAGAATCTTGCCAGTAAGCCACAGCCTTGTGGCAATACACAGATTAATGGAGATGGGTTAAATTAAGATGTAAGAGTTAGCCAATAAGAAACTAGAGCTACTAAACTGCCTGGATGCTCACCTTACTAGACCTGGATGGAGGTGGGGGTTCCTTGGACTTCCCACAGGGCAGGGAACCCTGATTGCTCTTGGGGCTGAGAGGGAGGGAGACTTGATTGGGGGAGGGGGAGGGAAATGGGAGGCGGTGGCGGGGAAGAGACAGAAATCTTCAATAAATAAATAAATAAATAAATAAATAAAAAGAATTTTATCTGCCTTTTTTAAATGTTATGCTAATAAATATTTATTCCTCTATATATAAAAAAAGAAACTAGAGCTAATGGGCCAAGCAATGATTTAATTAATACAGTTTCTGTATCATTATTTTGGTTCTGGGTGGCCGGGACAAATAAGTGTCCTCCTCCTACAGTGTCTGTTGCCTGTTGCCACCCTTTTCCATGAAGGACTCTCATCCTTCTGGAACTGAAAGCCAAATAAACCCTTCTTTTACGAGTTGCTTTAATCATGGTGTTTTATGATAGCAACAGAAAACTAATGATATACATGGTTTCCAACTGCTTTTAAAACAATGACCTGATCCATAAAGGTGTGAATTACTTAGACAGGGCACCCAGAATCCAAGCTTGCAAGTATTTTTACTCAAGAAATGTATATAAAAAATATTTGTCTATGTAGTTTTAAGATTGCACATGAAACAAAGAGTCAAGCAAGGACCCTTGCTTATTAATTTGCCCATGTTTATTTCATGCACTGGTGACTTTTCATGACACTTACTGAAACCACTCTAACAAGTACCTAGTACCTCTTACTTCCAGCCAGAGGAAGCTGCCTAGACTCCCACAGCTGGCTGATGTGATAGCAGGGCTTCCACTGTTGTCTCAGGCAGTAATTGAGTAATCACTATGAGCACCAGATGGCAGCGGATGTGTCCTTAGGTGGCCTGACTTCCACGGGGTCTCTCACTCACTTGATGCCTGTTGAACAAGATGGCTAATAGCTTTATAAAACCAGACAAATTTTGATGTTTGTTCTCTGATTAGAGGACAAGAAAATCCCTAAGGACACACTTCAGACTTCAACCTAAATTCAAACGAATCTCTTCTTGATTTATTTTTTAATCTGTATATTTTGTCTTTTTTCTCTTATCTGTAAGTATATATTTAGTATTTCCTTTTGTTTGGGAGTTATAGACAGCATGTGAAAATGGTTCTCTCTCCAATGCACCCCAAAATTATTTCAGACATGAATGTGAGCTCAAAATAATTATAGTGCCAGAAAGAGGCGGGGAGAGAGCACTATGGGACTTAGGGAAAAAGAGAACTAGAGAATTTGAAGAGGGAAGTACCTTTGAGCCAGACTTCAGAGGTTGGATAGGGTTGTAATGTAGGGAGATGATTGGGACTGGGGAAATAGACAGTATTGGGGAAAATAGAAAAAGTGACTGGCAAATAGGTGAAGCAGAAATTAGAGACTTGAACAAATCCAAGGGTTGATTTTTTTTAAAGATATTTTCTAGGAGTTCATTGTCATTTTAGTAATTAATTAGGAAAATTTGCGTTTTATTATCCAAACACGATTTCATTTAAAAAGTATATATGATTTAGAATATCACCTTGTACCTCAATATCAAATACTGACTTAATAAAAATACTTTCTAAAATGTATTTGAGAAAGCACAGAAAGGAAGAACTTGATAAGAAATCTTTGCCGAGTTGAAAACCAGGGTTGCCACTGGAATATTTGAAAAGCTACTGCGTTTTGTTTCTGGGCATCCTTCTGCCTAGTTGGTATCATATATCACATGATATCTTTTCACTGATGTCGCTGATCTCACACATTCCTTATTGTGAGAAGCTTTTTGAAAGCTCTGTGTCTGACGACCCCGCAGTGCTTCATCTTGGGGCTTTGCCAGTTTATTGTGCTCTGCCCTGCTGTAGGTGGTTTGGAGGGGTCCCTGTGTTTTGCTGGTGCAAGCTGACTGACTTGCCAGCCTTCCTTTTATATGGTGCAGATGATGGCAAAGCATTTAAAACCCAGCAGAGATGAAGACCAACTTCATTAGCTGCTGGGAGCCAGGAGAAGCCAAGAGATTTCTGTGCCCTTAAATTAGCATTGTACGGACACTGTGGGACTTCTTGGGGTACCAGTTATTTAGCAACCTAGGTCATATCTTCAGAGAATTTCTGAGTGGGCCACTGACTGTAGTAGGAGGCCACTTGTTGGTTCCCGACTGCCCAACCCCGAAATAATCACACAGAAACTGTATTAATTAAATCACTGCTTGGCCCATCAGCACTAGCTTCTTATTGGCTAACTCTTATATTAATTTAACCCCTTTCTATTAATCTGTATAGCGCCATGTGGCTGTGGCTTACCTGGTAAAGTTCCCAGCATCTATCTATCTCCAGTGGCTCCATGGCTTCTCTCTGACTCTGCCTTCTTCCTCCCAGCATCCAGTTGAGTTCTCCCCGCCTAACTCTGTTCTACCCTATCAGGCCAAGCCAGTTTCTTTATTCATTAACCAATAAAAGCAACACATAGGTAAAAGGACCTCCCACACCAACTGACTTTCTGGCCCACAGGAAGGAGACTCACTGCATTTGAAAGCCCTCTGGTGCCCTCTTTGTCCTGTCAAAGTCGAGATCACTAGTAATGGACCCAGACACTGGCTTCTCCTGTCACATCTCCTAGTTGAGAGGAAGAAGAAGGCAAGGATATCATGTTCTTTGCTTGCCTGAAAAATGAAGTGGGTGGGAGAGATGGGGCACTAAAGACAGGGAGGAAAGCCAGAATTTGTCCAGTATCAGTGCGGTCCTCATCCCTTCTTACTTGGCATTAGTGCCAGCAAGGCATTCTCTCTAGGATTTAAAATCACTGACACACTGACAGAGAAGCCCTGGTGCCTTGCTTGAGTGTCCAGTGTGGTCCAGCACCTTTGCTGTGGCTTGACCTTTCGATTCTGTGACCCTGACATGCATTTCAATAGTTCTTGTCTTTGTTCCCGTTTGCCTTAATGTGATTTCAGTCCATGAAAAGATAATAAAGTGGAGGAAACACTGGTAGGTTCTCAGTGATCACGCCGCAGTAACTCCAGCCATTAGAATGTCTTCAACCTCCACAGAAGGTGATGCTGTAGCAGGGTGTTGACAGACTGCCATGCACTCTTGATCACAAAAGGCCCAGAGGCATACTTTGCAATGGTTCAGCAAAGGACTTTGAGCTAGGGTAAAGAGACAGCTGTCCCATGGGATGAAAAAAAAAGAGGCATATCACATTTTTCATAATAGATGCCGTTTTGAAAGTTTCTCTGGAATAATTTCTCATATTAAATCACGTCTCTGACTTTCCCAGGAACTTTCCTTTGTAAAGGACCTGTTAAATTTTGTAGCAGAAGTCAGAGTTTCATCACCCCAGTATCCTCATTCCAGTCAGGCCTGTTTAAATTCAGGCTCCACTGTTCAGTGCCGCTGTGATACAATTCCTTGGGGCCTCAGTTTCCTCCATCATATGCAAATCAGTCCCAAGGCCACTTTCTTCAGGTTAGGCTAGAGAGACCCTGCAGTTTTAACACTTTCAAACATGGCTACGAATCTGGAAATTACCAAGTCAGATGTCTGTAAAATAACATTTTTGGATTAGTGTTCTTTTAGCTGTGAACCATGTGCGTTAGGCTGGCCACACTAGCGTATTCAAAATAATCCATAGCGTATTAGGTATAAATGATAGGATGCTCTGGTCTAAGAGAATTTCAGAGTAACACATTTGAACACTGATGCTAAGTAGCTGTTAAAATGAAACTGAATTCTGAAATGTTTTACTCTTATGTTTACCACATAATATCTTAGTGCCTAAATTCTACTCAGGAAGTATATACTCATATTTAAACAGAGTCTATTTAGTTTTGAATATTGATGTGAATGCCTTTCCTTAATTAAATTGAAGATGAGTTGAAACCTAGGCTTCTTAGAAAACTGTATATAGAAAATGTATGACTTTCCTTCTGCCTTGGTTTATTTGGGAACGTTGGCAGATGGGACTGTGGGTAAAGACATTGTCACCTGATGATGCAAGGTTGAAGATCTGAGTTTGATTTCATGAACCTATGTAAAGGTGAAAGGAGAGAACTGACTTCATAAAGTTGTGTTCTGACGAATATATATGCAGTAGCATACATGCATTCCTGACCCTCATACCACACACACACACACACACACACACACACACACACACACACACACACACACACACACTCATGCATGCACACAGAGAGAGAGAGAGAAAAAAGATAATTACTTTTTTAATTTAAAGAAAAAAATGACATTGAAGCGTTAAACACACTACACTTTCAATAACTGTTCCATGATTGTGTTTTTTTTATGTAGCCAGTGGTTTACCAACAATATCAGATCCTCAAGTTAAATAATAACAAAAAATGCAGCTAAGTGTTATAAATTGCCATTAGATATTCCCTGCTACAGAATGCTGTGATAGAATCCAGATGCCCTCACCCAGAGCCTGCATCACTCTTAAAAACTCATGGTCTTCCCCTTACTCATTACTTGGAAGAAAAAAGAATCCATTAATAAAAATAATTTGGGAAAACACAAAGCCTGGCATCAAATAGAATTGAGAATAGGATGTAGACATGTGGCTTTGTTTTCATGGGGGAATAATGGCCACCATTTCTTTGCTCATTCAATTATTTACTTCTTTCTTTGATATTCTCTCGTTGCCTGCTCAAGTGCCTGTTACTGCTAGGCACAGGATGTAGAGAATGGAGGAGGGGTCACAGATAAAGAAGACTGGGGTCTTTCTCTGTCAGACTGCTCATTCTAAAGTGAACAGGTGTATGTTCATAGTAATTAGTGTCACCCGAAAAGTGATATTATAGTTTTATGTGCTTTCTTGGAAAAAAAAAAAAACACCACTGGTACCTGATTGAATTATAATATTCTCTATTCCTACATTTCTGCCAGGATCATTTTGCTCATTTCTACTTGCACATCCCCCTGAATACCCCTTCTCCTTTTCTGGATCTTTGTTTTTTCTTCATTTGCCTTGGGATGGGGTTATATGCAATCTATTCTAGCCTTATCTTTGCTACATCATGGGGATGACCATGGACCCTCGTGGTTGCATCTCCTGATACAAGTACTGGGATTACAGGCATGTGTCACTTGGATCTTCTTTGTATTCCTTAATCATATCATTCTGTATAACCTGATGAGAACAGGTTTCCAACTTGTAGAGTCTATAGAAATCTCTCTTTTTGTTCTTCCTTGTTCTTGAAGATACATAAGCTCACTTTTCCAGCAAAACAAAATACTCTAAAGTTGTATGGACTTAGAAAAACAGTCATGTTTTTCTTTTCTTTCATAACTTGGTTAGCTGGTTGGGTGACTTGGCTATTCAGACCTAATTCAACAAGGAATAGATGACAAGAGGTGGCCTTGTTCACAGATTTGGGACCATAGCTGTGGTGAGATTATTGAATAATTGAGGCTATAGGGTTCCAAACAAAAGCAAACAAGGATGCTCCAGTGGACCTGGCATGCTTCTAAGTAGGGCATATGCCTGAGCACATATAAACCCATGTATAGAAATACTCTCCCTGTGTTAATGGGAGGAGCTGCAGAAGCATGCAAAGGAGCATACCAGAGGGAAGGGACATCTGTGTAGCTCTTGTAGTAATACACTGCCATGCACTCCATCTTTACCACTGGCTAAAACAAGTAGTTCATTTCTGTAAGGGCTGGATGAAAGGGGGATGTCACAAAAGCCTCTGTACACTTAGGGATTCCATTTGTCTCAAATAACAGTTATATCTCACTTCTTTAACCTCAAGAGAATCCATTCAAACCCCTGAGAGTAGCCATTTTCCAACACCATGGCTCCCATCCTTGACCCCATGTGACCAGAAGCTAGCCTTCCAATAGGACAGGACTAGGAGAGAGACAGTGTGTGCATTGCTGGGGACCAGCCTCAACAAACATTTCTCTTGCTAGGGTAGAGGTGTGGGGATCAGAAAAATAAGGAAAGAGTACAGAGACAGAGTAAAATAATAAAACAGAAAACACACTATTCTATGTTTTCTGTATACATTTATATTCCAACACAGAAGGGGGAAGAAGGCAACAAAAGACTTTTTCTTAACATGGTACAAGGACAACCAGAACAGCTAATTGCTTCAACACTTTGAGACATCAAGTCATTAGCATTCTGTTGTTTAGGCAGTGAAGCCACCCTTGACCAAATATCCTGAAAGCAGCCATTCCCTAGATCAAGCCTCCAGTAACAAAAGAAGGAGCAGAAGTATGCTTGCATTTCCTGACTGTTGGGTCCAGGGGAGTTGAGCATAGATGGGGACAGACCACCAAAGTCTAATAATAAACCAGAAACAAACTTTATTCCAGAAACCAGAATCAAAAAAATTCTTTGTGGGGCACAAAAAGCTTATCAGCTAGCTGAGACCACAGCTGAGATGGATTTTGTAAGGCTGTGGCAAAGACCGGTTTCTGAACCCACCTTTTTTTTTTTTTTTTTTTTTTTGGTGAACCAACGAGTTTTTTTTATTTTTTTATTTTTTAAATTTATTTATTTATTGAGGATTTCTGCCTCCTCACTGCCTCCCATTTCCCTCCCCCTCCCCCGATCAAGTCCCTCTCCCTCATCAGCTTGAAGAGCCATCAGGGTTCCCTGACCTGTGGGAAGTCCAAGGACCACCCACCTCCATCCAGGTTTAGTAAGTTGAGCATCCAAACTGCCCAGGCCCCCCCAAAGCCAGTAGTAGGGGGATCAAGCATTACGTCTGAACAAAGGAATTTTTACAGTATTGAGGTAAAACCCAGATACAGATTTCCTTACTTTACAATCTCCATTAACTGAGTTTTTTTTTTGTTTTTTTGTTTTTTTTAGTTAAACTAGTGTTTGTGCTTAACCTGTTGCCTTCATTGGTGCTTCCAGGTGGTGTTGACTGAAGCCCTGTGCTCTCCCCTTTGATGCTGCCCGTTTCACATAGCAGGGATAATGCATAACCCAGAGGTTATGTATGTATCTCCTAAAAGTTGACTCAGCTCATATCCGTAGGCTAGCTCTCAGTTTGCAGAGAGATGCTTTGGCCTTGTAAATAGAGCTATGGGTTGTAAAGCAGAGTTACCCATTATTAATATTTAATCCTTAAGCTATTGAGAAAGCTGCCGACAGTCTGTTCTCCTAATCTGGCAGACTCTAATTCCATCTTACTTCAATAGTGCAGCTCTTTCTGCTTCCAGGCTAGATGCATGGGTTGCTCCCCAAAGCCTTTCTGCCCTAATCTTCCCTGGTGAGGGTCATTTCACGTGCCTTCACATGCCTATAAAATGTTGGGTCCCTTGAGAGGGATTGTCCACCCACAGTATATGTTTGCTGTATCTGAGATCCTGAGTGTGAGATCTTTGTCCAATCTTCTCTGGAAGGCTGCATGATATCTTAACTAACAGGGACAGCGAAATCATTAACAAACAACTACCTAGCAGAAGAGGAAGAGTCCATATTTAACTCTCATGTCTTATTTTATTCTTTTATACTACGTATTTTAATGTTCCGTTTAATTGTATTTGTTCTCTGGGTCACCCACACTTTAGGGCACTATCACAGAGACATTGCCTTATTGATTCCTTCATTGCAAAAAGATCAGAAACGGATGATCATCGGTTCCATTTAAGACAGTGTGATAGTCAACTTTGTGCCATGCATGTTTATGTGGCAAAGCACAAATGGAAAGCAAAATATGTGAAGTTGCTCTTCTGGTTGAGAGACACTTTGAACATACATAAAACTTATTGAATGTGTGGGTTAAATAGAAAAACAGAGTACACATAGGCCAGAAAAAGAGACATTCCAGTGGTGCTATGATGTCCTTAATGAGTGGCCAGGAGTGACCTCTGGGATGCAGTGACATTTAAACAGTGACCTGAAGGCAGTGAGTCAACTGTGCACAGAAAAACAGTCGCTGCCCTATGGGATAGGATATGCAAAGCTTTAGAAGCAGAATTATGAGAGCCTCTGTGAGTCACCAGGGAAAGCCCTAACAATGGGGGAAGCAATAAGAAGCAAGGCAAGACACTAGAAGCTACTTAACTTTGAGTACATTGTGTAGATAGGCTTAGATCCCAATGGAGGAGAGGACTCTGAAGTTAAAGGACAAAGAACAAAGTGGTAGTCATTATATGGGCTTCCAGAGACACAGGGAAGAGAGGCAAACCTTCTCTGTCCTACGAAATGTATATCTTTGCCTTCCAACTTTACGCTGGTTGCGTATCTGCTTCCCCATGTGGGGGGTCTTTATCTAAGATTGATTCTTCATTAGAAAATTCATTGCTGCGGCTGAAACTTCGCACAGTGACGTTCTATGTACAGAAATTCATACTTCCACACTAAAGATACAAGATCTAGAGGGTGTCCATCAGACGGCCTTTTCTGTACAAGATCTAGAGGGTATCCATCAGACGGCCTTTTCTGCACTTCTTACCATCCACCAGGTTAATACTCCTGTCAAAGGAGGGAGCCCCTTCATTGTTACATGGTTTTCATATTATTTAAGGTTTCACAAAGCTTAATTTTAGGTCAAGTTGACATAGCTGTGGTTAGGTGCTTTGGGAAAAACTTAGTAACTCTATTGCACTACAAAAATAAGCCACAGTTATTCAATCAACATGCCTTGGTCTGATGCAGCTCCACTTAAGAAAGAAGATGCAGGAGGCAGGAATAGGGTTTTCCATGCAGTAAAACAGCCTAAGCATTCATATTGCTTTACATTTATTAGCTGTGAAGATAGCAATTGAGAAAAACAAGCTTTTTGTGGGGGGTGTGGTAGGAACATTTAAAAAATATAAAAGTAACATTGTAATAAATATGGAAAATTTATACTCACTTCACAATGCCATTAATTTAAACAGACCAGTAAGACTTATCTGAGGATTTATTTTATTTTTATTTTCAAGGTTATTTGGGTATTTTTGACTCAGGGTATTTTTGTGAGGAACACCAGGCTCTAATATGCATTGTTGAAATGAAGACAAAACTAAATTATCTTTTTTTTTTCCTTTTTGTGGCCCTTGGAAAATACAGCTATATTCTTACCACTTTAATATAGTATAGTCTTCTTATTTCTAGAATTCATAAGCAAGGTAGAAGACTGTTTAGATTTTTTAGTATAATAAATTTATCTTAAAATGTATGTATGCTTATTACTGAGATAGAGAAATAGCTCCTTGGGTTTCCCCTTTGTCAGCAAAGCAGTTAAATACATTACTGTTCCAGAAGACAGTTACTTCTCTGGGTGACTCACTAATCAGCTTTTCTGGCCGAAGCTTCAAGATAATATGACTAACAAAGACTCTTAACTTTAGATTCAGGAAGAGTACCATGTAGTTTTTTTTTTTCCTCATCTATTTTTCTTAGTGTGGGGGAGGGGGTTTGCAAAGTCTGGTTCAAGTGTGGCACCTTGGAGCTGATGAGTCAGCAGATAAATTCCTTGATGGTATGGCCATGCCCAAATTCAACACTAGTCAGGGCTTCTTCTGGAGGTTAGGATGTTGTGCAGTTGCTAAGACAGTGGGCGTGCCTTGGATGGTTCTGAAGTTGTGCGGAGGAGCGTCCTTTCTGTTCATCATCCCTTCTACCTTGGAACCCTCTCCTGTATAAATTTATGGGTGTATCTGTTTCTGGTAGAAAACTCCTCCAGTATAGTTTGTAGGCTTCTCTGTGTTCCCACAGTAGCTAGGTAAGCCAGGTCTTTGTGTTCCCACAGTAGCTAGGTAAGCCAGGTCTTGGATTGGTTTTTTTCATCTGAGTGCACTTTTGCATTAAACTAATTTCCTGTGTCCTGGAATTATGAGATACCATAATTGGCAGGTGTTTGAAATTATCCTGGAGTTTAGAGTAGACATTTCCCCTATTTATTTATTGAACATGAATGTCTGTATTCAGATCATTTGGCTATAATTTACAGTACTGGAAATATACATATTTGTAGATTGTTTTTGCTTGCAAGCCTTCATACCTTATTGGGAAAACTCCTTCCTTGGGGAGATGTAGCAATGTCTATCCCCTTCCTTATAATATCCACCAAAAAATCCAAAATATGATTTCATTAGGGTTTACCCTGGGGAACTGACAAGTTTATCAGGCTTACATAAAGAGCATAAATGAAGGCTTGCTATAGGAACATAGGTGACCCAACCCCAGAAAGTCATGACTCCTGCAGTGGCTACCCCACAACTGCGTAGAAGAAGTGCCCTTCAGTTACTCATGTGCCCTAGTCTGTCCTGAGACTTCCACAATTCCAGAAGCCCATTGGAATTTAGCAGATTTGCATACAAGTATTTGAGAAGTGAGGAGCCCGACTCTCAGGTGACGGTCCAGTAACCTTCCCTATAATTTTCTTCTCTGAGGGAAGGTTAACAATAAGCAGTTCTACGCATGATGGTATCTTGCTGGCAGGCACGGATGAATAGATGAAAATGGCGGCCGTGTTTCACAGAGGACAACATTTCTGAGCGGATCTCTTTATTTAGTGTAACATCTCCTGAGACCCATATGTCATCTAACCAAAAAGACTTCTGTGGTCATTTTCCTGCACCTCTGGCTATGAGCCAAGGCCCCTAAAGCTCTTGCCAGGTGTCCTGTCTATGAACCAAAGAATAGTATCTTGCTTGGTGATAGATGTGTTGAGATTATGGGTCCTCTATGAACTTGAGGCAGTACCTTTCTTTCACCAAGAATCATAATGTTCCACTGTTGAGTGAGCTGCGGCCCGCAGCTCACTCAACATTCCACCATGTCTTTTATCAGTGGGATTTCATAGCTGGAGAGATGATTCAGTAGATAAGAGCACTTGATGCTTTTTCAGAGGACCTAGGTTCCGTTTGTGACACCCATAATATTCACAACCATCCATAACTCTAGTTCCAGAGGATTTAATGCTCATGGGCACTGAACAAACATTGTGAATATACATAGAAAGACAACACACACACACACAAATTAAGTTCAAACATACACACACACATAATTAACTTAAAAATGGTTTTATTTGGGGAAAACAAACAATGAAAAACATGTGACAATGAATTTCACATACTGCCAAACACCAGGCTTTGTCTTCCTGATCATATTGGATGTGTTTTTACAATTTTCCTAGAAAAATTAGAAAACTCAAGATGGCAAACTCGGGGTCATGAACCCACAGATTGGACATGACTCCACCTAAACTATCACTCAGGTTGCCCAGGTGAATCTCAGGAGAGAAGAGCAACTGTGAACAGCACCAAAGGTATTATTGGCACTTGCATTAGACTTTATGTGAAGAACTTTAGCTCATTTTGCTATCTCCGGAGACCTTAACCTTTGTTTTCATCTTTTTCCTTTGCAAAGGGAAAGTGCCAATACAGAATGCGCTGTTTAATGACCCTTCACAGTGTTGGGGCGCTTTTAAAATTGCTCTCTTAGAACTAATAAGCAGCGAAGCTGTTTTCCTGATTTTTATCTTTATGAGCCCCATTTTTATCTCCCACTGCTTATCTGATGTGAAAATGGTTGTAATATTTGTAGAAAACTTAGTTAAGTCATGCCGAAATCTTAATAACTTTAGACTTTTCTAATATTTCAGACTCTTGGGGGGAATCTCTGTATGCTAGCATAGATGCTGATATTATAGAAACGCAGCAGTGACCTTTCCGTAAAGCCTTCACAGAATTACTCTGCGACACAAGCTGCCAGAGAGACGGGACTTCACATGACTGATCTGCATTTTGTGGTTTATCTTGTATCTGATTTTTTTTTTTTAGATCCCTTGTATTTTTTCCCCCTTAGGCCAAACAACAGACATTTTCATATTTTTAAGCTGGGGGAAAAGCCAGGGCTTTTTTCTCCTAAGTTATGTTTTCATTTCGTGCTGGCTCATTTGACTGTGGTCGATGGGGCTATTGTCTTGATTTTAACAGACTCCATGTTTCAGAAATGAGTTGAGAAGATAGGAAACTTCAACAGTTTGTTTTAGATTTTTAATTTTAAGATACCCATTTTGGGCATGGGGGCCTGATGCAGCTGCATGTAATGGTTTGTGACAAGTATTAATTCGGGATATTGTATCCAGTTTATAAAACAAAATGATTACTATTTGGCACACAAACCGTGACTTCCCAGAATTAATGTTGGCTGGAATCCTGAAATCAGAGTTCTTTGTCTTCTGGAAACTGGCACAGAGATGGCTAAAAATGACGAAAATCTAAAGCTCTGAGCTTTGACTTTGAATTTGTTGTCAGTTCTAGTTTAGGGTAGAAAAAGGCTCAAGAGATGTAGTCAGTGTGAGCCATACTGCCCGCTGCCTTCTGTGCTATTCTTAATACTTTGACTGTTTCAAGTCCCTTTTAAGCCATGAACCAAAGTGACGATAGCTCCTTAAGAAGAAGGAGGCTGTCTTCTTCAGTAGCTCCAAGACTGTCGCAGATGGAAATCAGGCAGGCATTCCCCAACAGCCAACCATTCCGCAGCTATCTACCCACTCCTGAGCTGTCACTAATATTCTTTCCAGAATAAACAGCAGAGCACAGTTGACCATGTATCTGTGGTGAGGGAATGGTTAGACGCTGATTCACAGGAGTTTATAAGGCGCCTGTAGTGTCACCGTGGCTTGTATTAACCCAGCGTTAGTTTCTGAAAGACAGCAGAAGGGGAAATTAAGCACATCAGTCACCCAGCAAACAGTCTTTTGGTCACTTCTAAGAAGGGACCCTCCACGTCCTTAAGTGGATGGAAGTATCTGCTCTGTGAAACAACTCACTTCATTGTAAAATAATTTTTAGTTTCCTGATTTATTGTCTGCATTTCTGGCTGGGCTCATGGCCTGTATGATAGAGAGCTTACCAGTGCTAGGTTCCAGCCATGGCACTACAAAAGTCAAAAACAAAATAAATAAATGAATAAATACATAAATAAAATTATGTGATCCTGAGATCATTGGTCCTTATTTGCGATTTTTACTATTGGCTGAAGACAGACTTTATTATTTTCTCTTCCAAATACATGAAGAAATCTCTCTTGACTTGGCCTGAGAAGTCAGACTAGGGACTTGATGGGAGTCTTCTCAGATCTGTTGGTAGGTAATGGCACAGTGGCCAGCTTGCCTGAAGTTTTCTGGCTTCGGTCCTCACTCCAGTACAAGGACAGCTCATCTGAACTCTGTAGTCTTTAGAGTCTTACTTGCATGATAAAAATGGTTCATTTTCATATTGTTCCTCAGGTCACTGTTCTGTTCATAGGCCTCTGAAGATTGTAGCACAGGGGTCAGGAAATACTTGAATGATGGCATCTGGTGGTTGGCCGAGATTGTCATGTCTTTTAAATAGGGCACTCCTAAAAACTGATTTAAGTATTAAGCCTCTATATCTTTACCACTAGCTCATTAAAGGTGAAGTTCACTGAGAGTTTAGGTGTTTGTCATATGAGAAGGCCAATTTCCTTTGTCTCATGGTTGCTGTGTATAATAACCTCTGGCATGTCTCTCCATTGTGGTAACAAGTACCTGCAATAATCAAGTTACAAAGAGAAGACTTTTGGGCTCCTGTTTGTTGTAGGCTGGTTCAGCCACATTTCCTTGGGTCTTTGTTAGGCAGTGTGTGATTTTGTGGTAGAATGGAACCACTCAACTACTGGCCTGGCCTGGAATGAAAAAGGCAAAGAAGATGAGGTTGGAATAACACTGCCCTCTTCAAGAGCATGCCCCAGTAACCTGAAGACCTCACACCAGGACATACTTCTTAAAAATTCTCTTTTAATTTTTTTTTTTTTTTTGAGATAGGGTTTTTCTGTGTAGCCCTGGCTGTCCTGCAACTCACTATGTAGACCAGGCTGGCCTCAAACTCAGAGATCCACCTGCCTCTGCCTCCTGATTGCTGGGATTAAAGACATGTGCCACCACCACCCATTGCCTCTTAAGAATTCTGTCACTTCCGAGAAGCTAATCAGCTGAGGAAATGGATCTTAGGAGCAGCACATTAATCCAAAGCATAGCAGCATCCCCAAAGATCTTCTCATTGCTTACTGTTACTAGATTTTAAAAATTGGATTCATTTTTCCAAATAGCCCCTGTGTTAGTAATGGACTCAGCTCGGGGCATGTTTGGACACCTGACATCCCCAAAGAAGGCTGGTGGAGATGGCTGATGATGTGACGGAATGTACTGAATACAAGGCGCTGAAGTTCTAAAAGGGAGGCAAGATTGGTGATGGCACTTGATTGTCAAGGAAGGAAGAAAAGATAAAGAACAGAAGGCTGGGCAGCACTGGCTGCAGAGAGAGGATGTACAGGAGAGAGGCAAAAGGTGAGAGTCAAGAGTCATGGAACTTAAGGTGAATTGTAGCCAAGATAGAGATCAAGATGGAAGACTCCAGGCCTAGGTGCTCAAAAGCATTTGAGCAGAACATTTGAGGTGGATCCAATGTTTTAAGATAGTTAAATTAAATTAGTGGTTAGGAAAAGATAAAATCAATTACAACCCCTTTTATTTTTTTGAAACAAATTGGGCCATAGAAGGATACAACCTTGGTGGTTAAAATATATCTTAATTGTAAGCCTTCCTTTGAAAACTTTTAGTATCACAAACATTTAATGACACTAGATGTACTATCCACCAGACTTGATTTGTTCAAGTTATGATCAAATTGAATGTCATTTCCTTTGGTTTTGAAAAGAGAAGAATAAAACTAAAACACATGTAATGGTTGAATCCTCTTGTGGTTTTACCAGTATTAAATGTAGGCAACTACCAAATTTTGCTACAATGTCCACTACAGATAGCCCTCAATTAGCACTGCGGGCCAGTTAATGCAGCGCAGCAAACGCGTAGAGCCTGCTCTTTCTCCCTCACATTGAAATTTCTCTTTAAAATTTAGAACATTCTATAAACAAGCAATTTTTAAAAAGGGATTCTTAACAAATGAACAGTTATTTTATGAGTACATTTAAAATAAACTGCCTTTTCCCCAGGGATAATATAAATTTTTTTTTTCTATTGCGTGTTTTTGATGTAGACACTGCAAGAATCTGTCCTCAGGTGATGCCTAGGGAGGGGACTGGAGGGGGCGGCCTTCCCCACATTCCCTTCCTCCGGCGAAGCAGTCTTTAGTTTTCATTTAGCTCCCTGTTCTTAAGCAGCTTAAAGTCAACCACAGGAAAAGGTCACATTCGGTCACGCTGTTTGGAGGCCATTCCTTCAGAATGTTTCACTGCTATTGCGAATGGGAGATGCACATTGAAGGAGAAGCCACTGCAGGGTTAAATTTTAGTTCTAAGGGACTTGGAATTCTCTAAACTCTACTTTTCACAACTTGCTATTGGGCAGATGGTTTCTGACGGGAATGGAGTCTGTGAAAAGGCTTAGTCAAATATAAAGCCTTCCTTCTGCCTGTGATGGGAGTGTTCTTCAGGGGCAACTTCAAACCTAGAAGGATGGCAGTCAGTGGTCCTGGTGTCAGCACTCCCGAGCTAAGTGCTGTTCCAACTCCTTCTCTGGTTGTAACTTCAGGAAGTTGACTTGTCCTACGTACTGCAATTCCGTCCTCCTGGCCTGCAGCCTTGTGGCATTTTAGAGTCTGTTTGTTCAAACTCTTTCCCTCAAGAAACAGAATAATTGATCGCAGATGACACCAGGACCAAAGCGGTTTCCAGGAACACTGCTTATTCGTAGAGACACTTGGGGGAACCAGGGCCTCGTCTTACTGGGGGCAGTGAACTTAGTTCAAGAAACCCGGGGTTTGCTCTGTTTTTCCCAGCCTGGCTTGAATTAAATGTCAAAGACATTTACTAAAATAATATAGGATACAAATTCTTGGGAGAGACTTGACTTGCGACCGACCTCTGGTGTCTTTCTGTTGCCTTTGGGCCTTGTTAGAACGAAGGATTTTTTTAGTTCCTATACAAGCTGGAGAAGCAAACACACTTTAAAACACTCCAATGAAAGCACAGATCTTATGAAAGGGGCTATTATTTCAAGGTTGTTGACCTTCCCAGGATTGGGAAATGTTTGGCATCTTGTAAGTGTGCTTTGATACTAGAAGGCTGTTCTGGGAATGTCACCTTGTCATTTCTCTGTGGTTTGCTCTTCAATACACAATGACAACACATTGTCTAACATGTTACTTGGACCTGTCTAAGTGTGGCTTTCTCTTTGGGAAATAAATATATTCCAGGAAGGATATGTATGGTCTTAAATAACTTTGACACCATAGACTTTAATCTCTTCACATTGATAAATTATGCTTAGTCCAGCTAAGCTGGAAGAGCTCAGGAAAGTATATCATGTACAAACAGGGACACCCGAAACCCTAAAGAGGTTAGATGCTCCCTCGCCGCTCAGCTAATGGTTGCGATGGATCAGAGCTGGACTCACAGTCTGTTTGTTATTGTCAGCCTGTTTCCAGTTTGGAAGGCTTAATATTCATTGTGGAACTAGCTTAATATATAATTATAGCTAGACCCACTTTTACAGCTGTGGACAAATAGCTTATAGAACTGTAAAATTTGGCTGTCTCTCGTTCACTTTCTTAATGTCACAATGGAGTGTTTAGCTCGTTACACAAACGTGGGAGCCATGTGTCTAAAGTGAAGGAGGAAGACCCGGTTTTAGTCTCCCTGCTGGGCTATCAGACCAAGCCAGCAGCAGCACTTGCTGGGCACACCCTGGTCTTCGCTGCTTGTTTGTGGTTCTGAGGTGGGAACCTGGGACATTGTGCCACAACCATAGCCACAGCTACAGCCCCCACTCCTAGTTATTATGCCTATTCCTGAGTCAGGAGAAAAGAATTTCCCACTAACTCCTCTTAGTTCATGTGTCATCTGTTTGGCTTTCTTAGGAACCAAATTAATAAGACTCACTAACGAGAGAGAAGCACGGAGGTTTTAATTTATATGTAAATGGGGAACTTCACAATGGGGTGAAGTCTGAAGAAATGACAAAATCAAGATGCTTTTATATTTTCTAGACAAAAACATCTAATAAAATTGTGAGGCAATTTTAATACGTTTCTAGAGTAGGTTCCTTCTCAGAGATAAGGAAGAAGGGAGAAAAGCTAGAACAGAGTCACCTCACTGTTCACTAAGGATACAGCACACTTATGACCATGGCCAAGGCAACTCATGTGAAAGAAAGCATTTAACTGGGGGCTTGCTTACATTTAGAAGTTTAGCCCATTATTGTCATGGTGGGGCCCACAACAGCATGTAGGCAGATGCTGGAGCAGTAGCTGACATCTACATCTTGATCTGTAGGCAGTGAGGGAGAAAGATTCTTGGCTCTTGAATGGGCTTTTAAAACCTCAAAGCCCACCCCTAGCGACACTCTTCCTCAAATAAGGCCACACCTCTTAATCTTTCTAATCTTACCAAATGGTGCCACTCCCTGGTGACTAAGCATTCAAATATATGTACCTTTGGGAGCCATTCTTAGTCAAACCACCACATCCCCTCTCTGTATCCAGTGAAGTGCTTATGAAGGGAAAGACAGGATGGGTGACGTGTGATCCTAAGGCCTTAAAGAGATCTGAGCCTGGAGTGCACAAGATGACCCTGCAGCCTGTTCTGAGATGAACGTTCTAAACTCACTCACATACATGAACCACTTAGCTCAGTGGTGACTGTTCCAACTCCACCGAAAGAGTAGTTAAAAAGCAATGCCAAAACTAGAGGAAGGAACCCAGAAAGTCATCATATCATTTAAAGTAATATTTAGCCCTTAAATGAACTAAAATAAAGGATTTTGCATTTTTTTTCTTCCAGGCTCTTTACAGGTTTATGCATTCAAAGGTTAAAACCGAGCTAGAAGAGAAAGATTTTTCTGTTTTATTTAAGAATTTGCCTAGATTTAAAAAGTAGATGGGACTGGAGAGGTAGCACAGGAGTTGAGGAACCTAATACTCCTCCTGCAGAGGACCGTCCTTCAGTTTCCAGCTCCCATCGTTTGTCTCCTATTGTAAGAAAACAATGATCAGAAACAAGCTGGGGAGGAAAAGGTTTATTTCACCCCCCCCCCAACTGTTGCCTATTGTGGAGGGATGTTAAGGCAGGAACTGAAGCAGAGGCCATGTAGAAATGTAGTCTCTTAGCTTTCTCTCCATGGCCTGCTCAGCCTGCTTTTTTATACAACTCAGGATCACTTCCTAAGATTGCTATCACCCAGTGTCCTAGGCCCCCCACCCACAGTATCCTAGGTCCTCCCACATCAACCATCAATCAAGAAAATGACCCAAATCTGTAGGCTAGCCATATGGATAAATTTTCTCAGTTGAAGTTCTCTTTCTCCAGATGGCCTTGGCTCTGGGTCAAGAGGACTGCAAAACAAAACAAAACAAAACAAAAAATCAAAAGCAATAGCAACAACAACAAAAACCCTGAAACCTTACCAACATACCAGTGCCTAACTTGGATATCACAGCTGCCTGTAACTCCAGCTCCAGGAGATCCAACTGACCGCCACAGTCACCTACACTTATAGGCATGTACGTGTTCGTGCACATACACACGCACCCCAAAAATAAATAAATCAAGTTATTTTTAAGTAAAAAAATTTAAAAGTAGAATCAACATCCCTAAGACTTAAAATTCCATGTACTTTCTTCTCACTGTCTTAATTTTTATCAGCTGCATCACTGAGTTTAATTGAAGCATTCGAGGTGTTCACATTATACCATTTTGAACATACAATGTAACCTCTGGTGGGGTGAGTTTGAATTTATTTTTGCCATATTTCTTTAACTGATTATTTTTCAGCCACAGAGAAATACCTTTGTGGGTATGAACATGGGACAATTGTCGCTCTCAGACACATTTAGTGCCTGCATGTTATATTTCCCCATATATGGCCTGGACTCGGTTCCACTATGCATAGTCTTAAACTTTATTCTCCTCCTGTGATTCCTTTGTAATAATAGCATGGCCTATTTATAAAAAAGCTTAGCCAGTGTGTAACTGCAAGGAGTCTTGGTTAAATTTAATAGTCCATTGTGCGTGCTTATTTTAATAAGAAAATAGTTCTTAAAAGAAAGGATCCTTTGAATCCTTGAATTTGGGCCTGTCCTATCCACAGCCTATCCCTGTTTTATGCAATCCAGCCTTGTAGTCTTCAGACTTAACACATATTTATGCCTAAGGCAAACTTCAGAAAGATTATTTAAGGAAAGATAAAGTTAAAACCTTTCCTTTGAAATACTCTGATAATTAAAGCAAAAGTTGAGCCTGTAAAATCGTGTTTTTTTTTTAAAAAAAAGGAAGTTTGATTCATGTTGGTGGCATTTTTACCTAATTATGGGAGAGAGATAGTTCAAGGGCAAAGTTGGGAGGGATGAGCATCAGAGGTCTGTGAGGTCTTACAAGGGGATAGGATATCCTCTTAAAGCGGACAAGAAAGTTAGGCCTTCCGTAAGGATAAGGTCAGGGTATTATTTCTCTTCCTCAGGACTCGGGTGCCAATGTGAGCTCTATACACTTGGAGAGAGTGGGCTGAGGTGCAGTGCGGGGCTTCGGAAACTGTGGAGGAGATATCCGGCCTGCACGTTATTCACAAGTTCAGTCAGCTACAGAGCCACATGGCGAATGGAAACTCGTTTTGCACACTGCATTTCAGGCAAACAGCAGGGTTTGTCCTTTATAAACAGAAAGAATACTGAGACAATTGGAGATTCAGGAGGGAAGAACAGGTTCCTACATTAAAGGTGCCTTAATGTCATTTTGTGAATATTAATTTCCTCTGTCCCGGTTTGTATTTAGGGTTGGTTGGGAGTTCATCCAAAAAGAAAGGTAACCATTCATTGTATATTGATATCCAATATATTGACATTATGATCCACATAGAGTCTAAGGTGTCATAGAGTTCATGGTAGGTGAAGATGCTGGCTAACAAACTGTGTGTGGCAGTGCATCCCTTTAGAGAAGGGGCTACAGATTACCAGTGAACTTGCTGAAGGAAGGAAACCTGCCTCTGCTTCTCTAAGGGTAACCAGTAATTAGCACCTCAATTAACATAATCAAGAGAATCTCCCATAGACACACTCACAGGCAACCTGAGCTACACAGTCCTACAGTGAGGGTCATTCTAGAATATATCAAGTTGACAGTTGAAACTCAAGGCCATAGCTTCCTTTTTCACCCTTAAGAAGGAAGCTTTCAAGACATGTTTAAAGGAATTTTACACAGTAACTAAGGGACCTCAGTGTCAATCGAAAGCAGCTACCTATGCTCCGTCATCATGTCCCTGATTCCTCAGGTTGGGAAGATGCACATTATAGACAAATCTTGGTGACTTTCTTGCACTTTCGTCCCTGCTGCCCTTCAAGGGTTTTTCTCTCCTCTCAGCCTCCTTTTCTGTTAGGTAAAAACTCCATTAGCTGTTCTCAAGCTTTAGTCTCTATCAGAATCTTCTGCCTAACTGTGTATGCCTTGGGCTCCAGAGCCCCTTTCTCCAGGATTCTTATTTAGAAAAGGGCATTGGACCTACAGTTATACATGGGTAAGAAGCCACCAGTTGGTGGTTACTATCTAGGTACCTGTGTTAGTTTCATGGAAGGAAAAGTTGGTTTTGGTTCATGGTTTGGGGAAGTAAAGTCCATGGTGGTGGGAAAGAAAGATTCTGTAAAGTTTATGGAAGAGAAATCATATGGCTGGGCTTCCTCATATCTCAGTAGACCTGGAGGCAGCGAAAGGGTAATGTGTAGGACTTGCTCATTTTTCTCATTTTGGCCAGTCCAGCACCCAGCCTGTAGTGTTAACCATGTTCATGTTGAATCTTCCTTCCTCGGTTAAACCTCTCTGGAAACATCTTCAGAGACACCCCAAGATGTTTCCTAAGTGATTCCAAATCCCGTGACATTGACAGTGAGGATTAACCATCCAGTACCCTCTTCTGAGAAGCCCTGATTTAAGGTCAGCTAATAGCGCCTGAGTCTTCTTTGGACTCCCCCACAGGCTCCTTGTTTAAATCCTCTCTCGAATAGTGGTATCCAGAACAAACAGCTAGCAGCTTGGAGGGCTCTCCAGGGAGGACACTGAAGCTGAGCAGATGTTAGCCAAAACTGGTTTTCGCACGATCTTCATCCTGATGTCCCCTATTTTTCCAAGCACAAGAGTTCCTTGAAATTCCTGGTTAAGCATACCTGGAACCACCATGTGGTAGCCCACTTCTTTAATTCTGGCACTCAGAGGCAGAGGCAGGTAGAGCTCTGTGAGTTCGAGGCCAGTTTGGTCTACATAGTGAGTTCCAGGAAAGCCAGGGCTACACAGAGAAACCATGTCTCAAAATCAAACAACAACAACAACAAAACAAAATGAAACAAACAAACCTGGAACCAAGAGCCAGAAGGGCTTTTGTATAATGTGTTTATACCCTTTTCCCCAAACTGAAGGTTTTCTATGCATGTGGGCATTTTGTTTCACTTTTCCCCAAACTTAGTAGGATGTCCAGCTGTGAGAGCAAGGTGGTCCGTGTTCTTTCTTCTCCCAGCTGTGTGTGGCTAACACCTACCCATAAGGGAGATTTATGGATGGTTTATATCCACCTTAGTTCCCCTGCTACACCTGAATATTTGAGGAAGTTCTTTTGATTTTGTTTTGTTTATTTGTTCGGTTTGGGGCTTGTTGGGGAGGGACTTGGTAGGAGCAGGAAGGGTGTGAGGTTGGAGTCCTCTCTAAGCTAGAGGCAATGGTATGTGGATGTAGTCCGAAAGACTCAGGAGGCCAAGGCAGGAGGATGAATTGAGTCCAAGACTTCAGGGCCAGACTGGGCAACATGGTCAGACTTTGCCTCCAAAACAAATAGCAAACAACCCAATTACAACAGGTTCTTCACTGATTTACAAGTTCTTCAAGATTTACAAGTATCCAAGAGCCAGTTAATTTCATGTCTCAGGGCCACTGAGGTTAACAATTTTCATCCTAAGTACTAAGCCATAATAAATGCTGCTGGTGTTTACTGTACCCCACAGTCAGGAGGATGTATTTATTTCAGAGACAGAAGAGGTATCTTTACTCTGAAAAATGTTTACAATAGGTGGAAGCTCTATAAAAACAAATTGGTTATCAGTGAGTTAGAGGCCAGGTTTAATTATATCCTCCTTTCCTCCGCAGCTCCTCCTACACACATTCTCTTTCCTTCTTACATCTGGAGAGTCATGTGCCATGTTCTGAGAACTGTGTCTCACTCTGGGAAGTGTGTTGTTAGATGGTTTTTGGTGTGTGAGCATCCTGTAGTGCACTAAGGCAAACCCACGTGGTTTAGGTCAGTCACTCCACATGTTCTCTTGATGCAGTCCTGAGATGTGGCAGCCATGGGCTATACAAGGCACAGGTGAAGCCCAGCATAAACAGTAACCATTGTTGCTGATAGGAATACACTATCCCTCAAGAATTAAAAAGTATTGCTACTAAATACATACAATAGGAAAATTCCTCCTACTGTCATTGTCCACTTTTATGCAGTACAGATAATTTTATGTCTATACTTTTACATGACTGGCATTTCAGTAATTCTTTACTGAAATAACAAACTGAAGTAACTTAGTATCACCACAAACATATGAGCAATATGTGGTATTGTATTGATGTGGAGGCTTTATTAACACTAAGTTATATGAATTTTAGAATTCTATTACACTCTGATGGGACTGCCATCTCTAATTGGCCCATCATGTTGTGTATGGCTATGTGTGAATATTCTGATTGTTCTTATATATTTCCCTGTATCATATTAAATATGAATGCCTTCATCTCCATTTCTGTCATTCATTACTGTAAGGGGATTTGTTTTTATGCAAATGGCAGTTTAATTTCTACAATACCGAGATACTGTTAAGCCGGAGATGGACCTAATATGCATGTAGGAGTGCACAGCTCAGAAGGCACTGTGTAGGAGTGCCATGGGTGAGTTCTCCTGCCCTTCTTCCTCACCACTGTGCTTCCCCATCATGAGCTGTGACCTGCATCTTCCCAGGAAACTGAGCTTTCGCAGTGGATTATCAGACTGGAAACCCTCCGTCATGGACAACTACTTTAAGAGTTTCAGCCATTTAACCTGTTTAAGAGGATTCGGGAGGCCTAGATAAAACTTCGATGCCACGCGTGAGAAATGTTAACAGTCAACCAACCAACATCCCAGCAGTCTGGGGAAATGAATCAGCTCCCTTTAGGGAACAGTTGCACTTTGTTGTATTCTGTTTTGAAAACCGATCATCACAGACTAAATTATATTTCTGGGCTCAGAGCACACTGCCATAACACGTGGCACCTTGGCATACTATGTCCTGTAAGCTGAGGAAAACTACAGGAAGGTCAGTATCTGCTTTTCTCCTTTCTCTGTGGCGATCCTCATACCCAGGAACAAGGAAGGAAGACACAGAGATGACAGGAAGAATGTGAAAAAAACATGGTTTGATAACTTACTGAGATCGTACCCCATTACTCAGCTATTATAATTGCCACATGACTGCCCACTTAGAATGAAACCTGTGTGTAAAACACAGTTTTCTCCCATTTCTATGGGTATTCATTTCCATATCTTGTAAAACTTACTAAATACATTTATTATGCCTTGAATATGATCTGTCTTTTGCTGTAGGAGTGTCAGTTGTGAGCCTTATTTTGGGCAAGGAAAGTTATTCCTGTGTGCCCCTATAACATGGAGCAGCTATTCATTGTACTCAAATCAAGCTTGTTCTAAACTCCCCATGTTTCCTGCTCACCGTGGAACGTCCCCATATAATGAAGCTTGTATTATGATCATGAAGTTCACATAATGCATGTGTAAAGACAGTTCTTTTAAATTATGCATTCATCAGATTTTTAAATTATCACAAATCAAGTCCCATACCCATGCACATATGGGCAGCACTAATTGGGTGATTAAAAAGAGAGGGGCATGGAAGGGACGTGGAGTTTGTGGGGAGGGGAAGCATCGAGGAAGATCTTTGAAGAGTTGGGGGAAATCAGGTAGATACGGTCATATTTCCTTGCATACATATGTGAAATTCTGAAAGAACATATTTTTTTTCTGAAGTACAATATAGCTGTCTGAAATGTTACTGCAAATTTCGTCACCGAAGAGCCCGTTGCTAGGTGCTGAATGATGATTACTCACAGCCGGTGTGTGAGACCCTTCCCGTTGACAGTGAAGACTGTAAAGCCAGAAGAGGAAAGGAAACAGTTGACAGCTTTACTAGTCGTTTCTTAGTTTGTTCTTGCCAAGAACTCTGGTGGAAAATACAGACACTGTAAAAACAGATTTTTTTTTATGAAAAGAAATAATTTGTTAAATGTCATCTTTCTTTCAGTTTAGAGAATGTTTTTCCTTAAATATAAAATCTGTGTTGAATAGAATTTTCTGTATTTTAAAATAAAGGAAAGTATTTTTTAAAATCACTAAAAACTTGATCACCATCTCCTTTACCTCATGTTTGTGTTTAGATATATGTCTGTGTATACCATGTCGACTGCTTTACATCAGAAAGAGAGAGACAGAGAGAGACAGAGACAGAACCTAAAGGCAGAAAGCCTTGTTTTTGCTTACACTTTCATTAAAACCTTTGAGTATTGCATCATTTGGCCAAAGGCTGTGAGTCTGTGATGGGGCAGGACTTAGGACAGCGAGCACCCTGTGGGGCAGAACAAAGAAGCACAGAGAAACAGAGGAGTTTTTTAATAGAGCCCCTCCAAACCCAACAAGCCATGAATCTAGATGTGGGAATTCATTCATGAATGAGGTCAGAAGCCTGGGGAATCCATTCACCCCCTGAAGCTTAGGGACCAGACCTCCCACATACAAGCTTTTGAGAGACATTTAACATTTAAACTATACTAACAGGAAACAGTTTGGATCATGTTTGCTCTTTTATTTGCTTAACAACATGTTAGGCGCATTTATATTTGCTTGACAAAAGCTGTGAATATTTTTAGGAAACCTTCTGCTTTGCTATTGTTAAGCAAACAACCATACCTTCCAGCCCTGTTTTTAATAGGCCCGAGAGTATCTAAATATGTAGTGTACTTAAGTGATTGGTTGGTTACGATTGTAGACAGCCAATATTGTTCTACCTTAAATGGCACAATAGTATCTTTGTCCACAGGCTTTGCATGCATTGAGTTAGAAGAAATCCCGCTGGTCAAATTGCTACTCATTACTAGGGCCTTTCAAGGGCATAGGAATTAATTGCAAAATTCATTATCCCCAAGTATACAAGAATGCCCTTACCCTCACTTCTCAACACTATTGCCTATTTTCTTAGTCTTGCACTCCATGTGTGCTTTTTGAAAGGCTATTTAATGGCTTGATGAAGATGGAGGTATTTTTAGCAAATGAGGAAATTATCATTAATGATATGTCAGTGTCAAATTGGACTCCAGTTTGAAGTAAAGCCAGGCACTTGAGAGTTCAGGATGGCCCTAGTCTGTTTTAAAAACACAAGTGGTTATTATTTAAAGATTCAAGCAGTCAACTCATTTTTGGTCAGTGGAAATTCTGTGTCAACTTCTCTTCTCTGAAAAATAATCTTAGGGTTTTTTTTACCATGGATTTGAGTGGTTATTTGGGTCTGCTTCACTTTGTATGGCTAAGATGGGGATAGGGTTATTAATTCCCATGGAATGTCTTCATCACAAGGTTAACGTTGAAAGATAATTGTTGCAGTTAGTAAAATTCCTATGTGCCGCACGGTGTATTTGAATGAAAATGGACATGACTGCTCCAAGATATGTTTGAGAGAAGGTTTTCTATTGCAACAATGAGACATCTGGAATGGGGCAATGAGAGAGGATAGTGAGTGCTGGGAGGTGGGGTGGACAGGAAGGAAAGAGAGGACCAAGAGGGAGAGAACCAAGAGAGCACATCGTCAAATTGGCAGGGTTATTATAGGAAAGAGAAGCTGGGAGAAGGGAAGAGAAGCCTCTGGAATGGAGGGGTTTAAGGTCGGGGACATGGGCTGTAGAAGTGTTGAGGAGAGCAGAGAATTAATTGCCTTGTGTACTGAGTGAGTCTGGCATCCAGCATGCAGTTGGGTTTGCTAATCGACACCCCAGTTTCTTTGGGACCTTGCAGTATTGTTGTCCATTGAAAACTGGATGTTGTCGGGTCAAAGCAGAGTCAAAGCACCGCGTACTACTGTTTTGTTCACAAAGAGAAGACACAAAACAACAACGGTTTTGGCTAGCTTGGGGGAAGTCATGGGGCTCATTTCAAATTTCTATTTACTGTTTCGATACCAAGCTGTTGCGATAACATGGACCCTAGAAACACTCCAAGTCACATCAACAGAGGTGTTGCCTGTGCTCGTCTCTCGCTGCATCCCCAGTCCTGTCACAACTTGATAGACCTGTTGGAAACCCTGTGCAGCTTCCGGAAGCCAAGGCATGTGTTTCTAGACCACTGTAAAGAGTCGCTAAAGATGGGTAGCTGAAAGCAGCAGAAATTTTTCTCCTACAGAAGTTTGAACTGAAGGTGTCCTCAGGGCCACATTTCCCCAGGCTGTAGGGAGAATCCATTCCTGGCCTCTTTCACCTTCTGGTGTCCTCCAACACTCATTGACTCGTGTGTACATTGCTCTAGTCTCTGCTTTCTTGGCCACATGGTTTCTTTTTTTGTCTGCCTAATGTTCCTCTTATAATGGCTCTTTTGATATAGACCTCACAAGAATGATACAGAACTAGCTTCCCATCTCAAGATACTTTTAGCCCTGTAAGGTAACGTTCATAGCACTTAATATGTGAGTGTGCTGGGGGGGGGGGGTCGGTAGGTAGCCCACTGTGCCAGCCAGGTACCTGGAATAAACCTGATTTTATATCCTGTCCTTTGTCCATCCTATACCTAAAACTGAGTCATGTGCCCAATAACAAATATATTTGCCAAAGTTTTGGTCAGAACTACCCTAGGACTTTGGAGTGAGAGAGCAGTGTTTTGTAGTTAATCCTGCCACACTTGAGGTAGCAGTATCAAAGCCAAATGCAGTATGCACTCCATAAAGAATGAAGAGTGGTTCATCCTCAGATAAATATAAGTGACTTCAGCCTTTCCCTAGAAATGTGGACTCTATTTGCCATGAATGGCATTCCCCGACCCTCAGAGTGGTTATATGAACTCCAGTGGACACAGACCAAAAGACAATCATAAATCAATGTATTTACGAAATACATTGGTGGAGGCCGCAGCTGGTTTGGTTACAACAAAGTAAGAAAAATACTGTTAAAGGGTTCAGATGCTTTCTGATTGCATTCTCAGCTTTAGAGCTGGTGAAAGCCAATAGTCTGCAGACAGTAGCTCTAATAGTCAGAGGATGTTAGGTCAGATCAAGAGTTGGATGTCAATTGGCCATCAACATCAACATGGCTTTGCACCTGCAACATTCTGACACCATCCTTAGGAAGTCCTGATCAGTCTGTCAGTCTGCAGAATCTTCAACATAGCTATGGATTTTTCCAGAGAACATTAGGTGACGGCAGTCAGGCGAGCTTTGAAGATGATGTTATGTCCAAGGGACACATTTTAAAATCACATTGTAAGCTTAACAATCCAGCAGGTTTTTAGAAAAGATGCTGGACAGAGCAAGACAAACAAACAAGCAACTGTCTTCCTCAGTTTACAGAGCTGTGCTATATGATGTCAGGCCATCGTCACGCTGCTGTGCATGCCCTTGAGTCTGGCCTCTGAGCAATCTCTCTTGGGTCCTCTGTGTTCTTGTATGAGCTGCCAGTTTTTCTTTCTGTTCTCTAGAAGGAGTTTTCTGCCATCCCATCTCGGACTCCCCTCCTAGCCTGTTCCGTCTTAGCTCTCTGCAGTGTTGGGAGGTTGTCCTCAGTTGCCTGTGTAAAATAATCTGTTCAGTTGTGTAAGAACGCAGACAATGGGCCCATGCAAAGCCCACTGGCTTCCTTCCAGGAGCTGCTCCACTGTTTACACCAGAAAGGGTGCCTCATTGTGTCAGCTCTGTGATGGTCATTCCCTTGAAAGCCCCACCCTCCTCAGGTGCTTCCTTTCCTTTGGGGCCTGTGCAGTGAGGTAATGTCTTTCTAGCAGGATGGAGGATGAGGAGGTAGTTAAACCTTCTGGTTCTTGGAGGACTTCCAAGCCAAGCTGAGAGTTTGCATGGAAGAACTTTTGCCACAAACTGGAATCATTTAGCTGGGGGATTTGAGGTGGTTGCAAAAGGGGAGGAATGGATAGTCCCTTCCCCATCTCTTCAAAAGGTAGCTATTTCTTGTTTGGGATTTTTCTGCAGCCAGTTAGATTGTTAGACATACCTTGGTTTGCTTCTTATTTTAAACATGAATTGCCTGGGTCAACACCTTCTAGTGCGAGGTCATTGTTTTTATTGTCTCATTTGTGTAAAATAAACTGGCTGTTGCCCCTATTATCAAACCCTAAGAAGTATTTCAGAGAATGGTATCCCCCACAGTTTAAAATCAAGCAAATCTGGGGTACTTTACTGCCATTTTTCCCAAATACCTCTTTCCTTGGTCTGATCCCTAGACCTCTGCAAAAATTAAACCAGAAATGGCATCCACCAGTATGGCTGTTGTTCTCCCTTGAAAGCAGAGCCAGAGGCCCGCATCCTCTGGTTCTTTGTTCCCTCAGCTACCCCAGTCCCTAGAGGCCTTCATGTAATGAGGCCATATGGATGAAATGAGAACTTCAGTGGGAGGTAAACATCGCAATACTGAGAATAGTAGAGAAGGTAGAGACTCCACCCCTTTCTAGGTGCTTATGTCTGGGTTCTTGTGTCGACCCTGGGAGGATCAGAGATAACCCAGTGAAAACAAAGGTAAACTTGCAAAGGGTAGTTGGCCTGAGTTAGAATGTCCTAGAGCACATGAAACTATACAGGGAATCCCTTTCCTCTTTCTGTACATTCTGGCCAGTCCCCAAAGCTACTTGCTCTATGTTGTATCCTTTTGAGTTTCTTCCAGCCCTCTTCCTTTTCTTCCCTTTTCTCCATAGGAAAGGTCTTTCTTGGTTGCCCCTGGATGGCCTTGAACTCCTGACTCAGCTGTTCAAGTAGTTGGAATTCTAAGTGTGAGCTGCTGTTTCTGCCTCTCCATTACTTTTCCTTAAAAAGTTCATTTGTCTCTTTGTGTTTATAGGGGTTGAACCCAGGGCCTCACACAGGTTAAGCACACAAGTCTACTGAGTTACACCTCACCTTCACTATACTGCTTTTTTTTTTTAAAAAAAAAAAAAGTATATCATGCTGACAGTGGCTTCCTGTGTATGGTTCCTGAGGTGATCCATAGGACCATTTCTCTAAGCAGATTTCACAGGATGTAAAGTGTTTCTTCACGTTTAGAGACAAGGAGGAGGAATGTTAGGATCAGATAATAGGAGGGCATCTGGAGGAAGATAACATGTGGACCTTTACCACACATTTAAAGAAAATAAAGTCAAAATGTCTGAGCTTTGACAAGCCCTTGCACTTTAATTTTGTACACTAATGAGACTTTTGTTCTCCCTCAGGTCTTGAATACCAGCATGGCCAAACCTTATGAATTTAACTGGCAGAAGGAAGTGCCGTCCTTCTTGCAAGAGGGGGCAGTTTTTGACCGATACGAAGAGGTAACAAAGTGCTGTTATTTTTCGCCCCCTTCTCAAAACAGTCTAATAATTATCCACTTTTAATCATAGTACTGAACATTCTATCATATAAGTACCATCTTTGAGGTTTGCAAATTACAATGAAGGGAAGGTAAGTTATGGGGTTGAATAATGATATGCTGTCAGCAACTTGTTGAATGGTCACCATGGACCTGATAAAATAATAGCAGGGGTGGGTGTCATTGATTGAGGGACCTCCCTGTGCCAAGCTGCCTTCTCAGTACTCCATGTGTGTGATTTAATTTCACCAACAAGCTCCTTATAAGGTAGTTGCTACCGTTGTGGTTTTACAGATAGGGTTCATGCTGTAACGGTTTGGTTTAATGGAGTGTTTTTGGCAAGCTTTTCTCGTAAACCGTTCCATTCGTTATAAATGTAGCAGTGAGTGAGTCTTGCCTCTAGTTGTTTGTTTGCTTGTTTCATTTATACGGACCATTATGACCAGAGCCTTGCATACTTCTGCTGCTATGGTTTATTATTGGTGCCTTTGTAAAATATCAGTGGCGCCAGGCTCGCTATACAGCCAGGCATTGAGGCCGCCAATGTGCTAGCACAGCTGGGAAGGTGAGTTGAAGCCTTACCTTAAATGCTAAAATTTGAGATGACCTGTTGAAGGGTATATGATGAAAGTTGTGTTTTCTCTAAGGCAGAGGAAAAGGTAAAACTAATTCACTTAGGATTTGATTCCTTTCAAATCACGGAAATGTGGTAGCGAATGCCCAGTCCCCTGAAGTTCAGAATGTCAGACGCTGAAGTGCCTTTGCCCCAGGGACTCGGTAGTACTGGCTGATATGACTTGTTCTTTCCACCATGTAGATTATTATAAGGGTCACATTTTCAGAAAACAAAATTGAAAGCACAAATGTTGAGCCAAAATGTGGTCAGTGTTTCTTCCTTTGAGTTCAGCTATTGAAATGATAGTATTCATATGTCTGTAACTTTACCACAAACGGAGTAAAGGCCTTCCACTCTAAGATAAAGCAGCATCCGGTGACCAGAATCAATGGCTGATTTGCCTGGAAGTTTTCTTAAGAATTCAATTGGGGGCGTTGGGTGTGATCTCTGAAATGGTGGTAAACTGAAAGATTCAGCAAGCAAAACAGTTCAGATTCTTCTGTGTCCATCTTCCTAGAGTGGGATGTTCCTTTCACCGAGCTAGGGAGGACCCCTCTGGAATGAGGATCTTTTGACCTGTTTTATGTCTTCTCAGATACATTTGTATGGCCTGCTTCTGGCAAAGTGGGGAAAGCAGAAGTTGCAAGATGAGATGACTTTCCTAAATCTACCACTCTTGAGTGGCCAGGGGCTGTATTTTAGGGTAGCATATTCCAACCCCTTCAGTGGCTCTGTGCTGTGGGCTAGTGTGAGACATCACGTCTTTACTGTTAAAGTGACCCAAATGATTTTCAGATTTCTGAGGCACTTCTCCAGCCTTAGGAAATCTGTAAGATAATTTAAAAACACGGCTTGTTTTCTCATAAGCCAGAGGGTCCCCTGGAAGAGACTGAATGTGATCACTGGGCCTTTATCTTGAAGTGCTTTAATTCTCTCAGCTGCCACTGTTATTCTTAAAAAATATATGGGGGGTTCCCAGCGACAGCGGGAAGCCACGCGGCGGAACCCCCAATGCATTGGGGCTTGTGTGAGTTCCATTACCTAAACCTCCTGGTGAAGGAGCTGTTGTCTTTTGTCCCAAGGCGCATGTTCTACCTTTAAAATGTCTTAATTGTTATTAGCTTGTGTGTGTGTGTGTGTGTGTGTGTGTGTGTGTGTGTGTGTGTGTGTGAAGTCAAGGGATAACATGATGGGCTTGGTTCTCTCCTTGGAATCTGTGGAGGTCTGGGATCAAACACAGGTTGTCAGGCTTGGCAGCAAGTACCCTTACCCTCTAGGTCACGTCATCCCCATACCTTTTTACAATTAGTCACTCTTCTAGAATCTTTTTTTTTTCAGTTCGTTTTTTTTTTAATCTTTTTATAGATATGACTCTTAATTAGTCATAAAAGATGAAATTCCCCATCTCGACCACGGAGAGAAGAATTCTAGTCCCCTCATCCAGATTAAAGACTCTTGCAGACTTTCCGCCCTTTCACTTTACATTGGCTCACAGGGCAGCATTGCTGCTTAAAATTCCTGATTTGAAAAAGATTCTTGCCCTTCCCTTTGTCCTCTGTCTGCTGTCTTCAGCTGGCATTCTCCTACAGAACTTCTGTGCTGAATCTGGTCAGAACCCGCGCTCCCCGTGACAGCAAGCACTGGCCATGCATGGATATCATGGGCTTGGAATGTGGTTGGTGGGATTCAAGATTTGAGTTTTATTTTATTTTAGTTAATTTAAGTTTAAACTTACATACCTTCCTTCCTATAGCTCATGACTTCATATCATTGGACTATAGGCAAATATATCAAACTATACAAGCAGATTTTTAAAAAATCCTGCTCCCCTCCCATGGCAAAGAAACCACTCGCTTACCTTCATCTGAATCTGCTAAGTACTCCAGCTACTTCTTCCTAGGGACAGCCTGAACAGGGTTTAAATATTGCATAGTGGTCTCTTGCCAGCCACCAGTGCACTCTCTATACTTCAAATTTCCTTAATCTCATTCAAGAGATTCCTTGCCCTTGTTACTCTAGTGTCAATAGGCAAAAATCACACTGGTTTAGTTTTAGGGTCTTCATTGTTTTAATCCCCCCTTTCCCTCTCCGTGCTCCTCACAGATCAAAGGCAAGCACTCTCCCACTGAGCTGTGCTTCTTATCTGGCTGGAGTTTAATTCTAGAGTCAAGCAACACTTCATTCTGTGTTTTAAAGTCAGTGTTTCACCAAGCCTAGTAGAAAGACTGGCTTTGCAGACCAAAAAGGGGCAAAAAAAAAAAAACAAAAAAAAAAAAAAAACAAGCAGAAACAGAAAAGACAAAAGCACCGGGCCTTGCAGTTACTTCCTTGTAAGGATGGGAAAATGTCTGCTTACTATTATACTACTTCAGGTCACGTTTTCATGTGAGGATAAAGTCAGAAACCAGCCTGTCTAGGAGAGCTGGCTATTGCCTGTCTCTCTTGGGTTCTGGGAAGGTAGGATAACAGAGTTATATTTGGTAAGGTGGTACATTGGCATGAGGGATGCCATTTTGATTTCTTGTCTGGTCTGTTTTGCCTACCCTCAGGCCTCCTTTCCTACGGGAATAGAAGGAGTGGCAGCTGGTGGCAACAAATACTTCCAGAAAACCCAAAGCAGCTGTTGCTGGGGCAGAGGCAGAAGCAGGTGAAAGCACAGACAGGGGTCCAGGGCACTCTGTGGAACACAGCATGTACGTTAGGACTTGCCCTGGCAGCCCACATGACAGAGTTTTTCCCAACACAGGTTCCTTGGAGGTATTTTGATTTAACATCTAAGTCCATATAAAGGACAGTTCCGGGATGGAAAGCTAGTCATGAGGGCATTCTTTTACTACTAGACCCAAATCACATGATTCTTTACTTAAAACAAGTCCCTGAATTTATAATTGATACAATAGTGGATGGACAGCAGATCAAATAATAGTAAATCCTTTTATAAAAGTAAATCATTTGAGTTGGGCAGTGGTAGCACACGCCTTTAATCCCTGCACTGCAGAGGCAGGCAAGTGGGTCTCTGAGATCTATAGAATGAGTTCTAGGACAGCTAGGACTGTTACATAGAGAAACCTTGTCTCAAAAACAAAACAACAACAACAAAAAGTCATTTGAGAAAGGGCGCCTTTAATAGTGCCTGTATGACATTGAAAAAAATATGTTGTCATCCTCATTACTTCCGAACTTTGGCTAATACCTTACAAGGTCAGGATATTGGGTTCCAAGAGTAGTAGCACCTGATGTTGACATTGAAAGGCACACACAGAACACACGATGTTCACCACGATAATGCTGATCAGTTGCTCCACTCTTAGAATCAAGCTGAATATACTGTTTAATTACTACTGACCAGAAGAGCCACAGCAATAATAAACGAACAAAAGTATAAGGTTCTAGTGGGCGTTGGGAAGTAAAAGGGGCTGGGAAAACTGAGGGAGAATACAGGTTTATATGCTTAGGGGAGTTAAGGCTGATGATTGCTGTTGTTCCTAATTTCTGGCTGGCTTTCTTGTCTGCGGGGTTAAAGGGTAAAGACGTTATGCGGGAAAGGAGACACAGACACGCGGAGGTCCCACGTGGGTGCACTTTTAATGGGGGAGGGGTAACAGCGGGCAGGTTCAGGTGTGCAGACACAACAGGAGAGGCGGGGGAAAAACGGAAAAAGGGGAGGGGGCATAGCGACCCTCGCCTTTTAAGGAGGAATGCAAAGGCTTCTGGGAAATGTGTCCATAATCCAGGGGAACGCTGGGAGCTGTAGTTCCGCAAAGGAACAACAATTGCCAATGCATAAAATAGAACTTATGTCTAATTTTTAAATACAAAATAATTGAAGGCAGTCAATAAGAAAGTGAATTGTAATACATTCTCTATTTTAGAGTATATTGAGGAAAAATTTTAAAAACTCTGAATGGAATTAAATCTCTCATTTTGTTCTTTGGGACTGAAGATTACAATTTGTAATTTATAAATTGTAAAATTTACAAATTAGAATTTGTTCAGTTACAACCTTTTTTGGAGGGATATAAGTTCTATATTTTTCAATCTCTAGTCCATATTATATATAACCTGTCGTTTAAAAACACAACAAAGTTCAGATGTCACTTTGTTTCCCAGTATGAAATTTCAAGTCCAGTCCTGTGGTTCCCTAGGCTTCTCCTCTCTCACCCCTCCACTTCTCCCAACCATCATGAGAAAAACACATGGGAGGGATTTACTCCCATGGGATAAAAGGATGGAGCAATGGCTTCAGAGGGCTGAGCTGGAGACTTTAAAAAGGAAGCTTCACACAGCCAAAGCACAGCTAAAATGAAGGTAATCTGTGCAAAGTCTGGTGTGTGTGTGCCTGAAGAATACCTATCCACTGGAGGTGGAGAGTAATCTGGCTTGGGTCCCAAGCTGAGATGAACTTTCTAGCCCAAGACTAGGATTAGATCCTAAATGCCCCTGGGAGCCTTTGGTATTCTTTTGGTGGTAAACAGGAATGGTCTGGTTAGTGACTGGAAAGAGACAAGGTTGGATTCTTCGTGTCCACCACCAGGAAGAGGGGAGGTGGGTTGAAGGAGCAACTGGACAGCTGGTTAGACACAGGGAAAACCAGTGGAGATTTTGAGAACGGGCATAAAAAAACCATGGGATTTTTGGAGTTGGAGACTGGTGAGAGAGATAGGGGCGCAGAAGATGGCTGTGGTGACTGACACAGAAATTGGGCGTTATGACGCAAGGCAGCAGAAATGTAGGCAGGCGAAGGGAGGGGACCTTTGTGGATACGGTTGGGGTCTTTTTCTTTTTTTTTTTTTTTTTTTGCCTGAAGTGGAGGAAAAGCTGTAGACAAGGACAGAAGTTTAATCTGTGGCTTTTAAAAAAACAAAACAAAACTATTTTTTATGAACCAGAATCCATAGCATTTAGCCCAAATTAAGGTGAATAGAAAGGAAATGGAAGAAGGCAGTAAAACAGCTTAAAGAAAAAAGAATAAGTGTTGTCTCCTCCTAGCCTCCCAGGGTGATCATTGGTGTCCTGGTGGGATTAAGAACAGGCCTCTAGGACCTCCTCCCCAGGGCCTTTGCAGTGTGTGGTGGGCACCAGAAGAGGTCAGAAATGTTTTCTTTTTAAATGCTGAGGTACTGTTTTTAAGAAAAATGTACCATGTGGTATGTAGCTATTTTAGACTTTTTAAAGATGTTGTTGGCCCCTCCCTCTCCCCGTCATGAGATGGTGACCTGGAGGCCGAGGTTGGAACACAGACAGTCCTCAGAAACTTCCCCTTTACCTGTCCACACATTGCCAGTACCTGGAGAGCCTTTCCCATGCGGATTCCTGCTTCCTTCTAAGATTCTCACTGACTTAAGGCTCAGACATGAACAGAATTTAAAAGAGAAAATCTGTGTAGGGGAATCTTATGCACAGCTAAAATTAAGGACCATTGCCTTAAAGAAGAAGTCTTGGGGATGTTGATGTGGTGGTTGCTGGATGATGATTTGACAGTAAGCTGTTAATGTTGTAGATTTATCAGGAAGTTTCAAAATCAGATTCACAGGACCATTCTGAACAAATAAACTTTCAGGACTAAGCTCTTCTAATTACGATGCAGTATTTGTATACATGAATATATCAGACATTCTAAATACTGTGTGTGAGTTATTATGTAGTTCATTTGGCCATAACAGTCCCCCACTACAGCTTATCAGTGCTAAAAATCCCCTTTGGTACACATGACCCTTATGTGATCCAGAAATGTACTTTGCAGAGGTGCCATGATATCACATCTGCTCTCATGGCAAGGTTCTGAGAAAGAAATGAGAAAACATTTTCTTTGATGAGATTTGGAGTAGCTTAGAAGATATATAGGGCCTTTTCCTGAAGGCATTGCCAGTTATACGTAAATAGGATAGGTTCACTTAACCCACAGCACTGACTGGCCACTGTTCCCAAAACTGAGATAATACAGTCAACAAGAGAAAGTCTCAGCGTTGTTGACTTGATATTTCAGTGGCAGGAAATGGACAACAAACGGGTGGACACAAATAAGCAAGTAAAAGTCCGGCAGTATTAACTGTAACTCTGAAAGGCATGCTAGCAGAGATGGACCCTCAGGAGTACAGGAGGGGGCAATGGTATGGGCAAGGTAGGAAGGGGGACTTGATTCAGGAGGTGACTTGATGGGGCAGCTGATTGATAAGATAAAACCAGCTTGGCCGTGAGCTCGCGAGCTAACCAGAAAGCCTTCTAAGACACTGATCCGGTAGGTGCAAGGCTAGAAGGCAGAACAAATCAGAATATTAAACATTTGGACCAAAGTTGTACGAGGAGTCAAGAACAGTGGTATACTTGGAAATGTGCTGGGCAGTTGCAAAGTGAAGATCCCAGATCAGCAGGTTCAGTACCAACAAAGCTTTGAGCCTACTCAACATTCCTCCTTCAAGAGACTTCAGGGATGGCCTGAGCCATTTAGATCTTAACTCAGCCCTCAGAGAAAGCTGTTGCACACTCAAGTATGAGATCAACATCGTGGAACTAAGTCAGGAGCTTCCATTTCATCCTCCTTGCTGTGTGCAATGTTCTTTTGAACACGGACTGACATGCATCTTACATCTTGGAGACAGCTATTCTGGGCTATTTAAGGAATTTTCCATTATTATAAAATTTTCCATTATTAAAAAATAACCATATAGTTAACTGGTAATGGGTAAATTGCCCCTCTCTAATTTACACGCTCAGGAGGCTAGGTCTATATAGCAAGTTCTAGACCAACCTGTGTTACATATGGGGAACAGCAGTAGAGCAGTAATAGAACTCTTCCTAGAGTTTCGGGTTCAATCTGTCACACCACTAAAGTGATCAGGGAGGGGAGAGGAGGCAAGGCAGAGACAATTTATTTTGGCTCTCAATATTGAAGGGTCCAGTGCCAGGACAGGTGAACGTTTGGGCCTAAGGTGGCACATGTTGGAGCTGGCATACCCAAGTGACCTAAAGACATCCCATCAAGACACACTTCAAAGTTCTAGTACCACTCAGTAGTGTTACCTGGGGGATATTCAAATTCCAAACCATAGTAGGGGACCTGCAGGTTGGGAAGCACCAGGACTTCTAGGAAGGCGAGTTGGAGTCTTTGTCCTTCCTCTGACCTGCTATGTCTTTAGCTTTTTGTTTGGTGCATGTGTGTTTGTGTGTATGTGTGTGTTTGAGACATGTCCTTGCTAGGTTGTGTAGCCTGGCCTCAAAGTCCTGGTTGGAAGTTGTTGTACCTGGCCCAACACCCTGAGTGTGCCACCACCCCCAGCTCTGGGCCTTTAAATGCTAACACAGCCATGTCCCCTGAACTCACAGGCAATTTTTGAGCAGCACTGGGGTAGAAAATGGGGGTGTGAAGTAAAAGGGTCTGAAAAGCATTGTTTTTTACCCTGATTCGGGTTTGTTCCCATCTTCCTTCAGTCATCTTTCTTGTCTTCACAGCCAAACCACTTTTTCTTCCTATGGTAAAGGCTGTGGCCTAGAACTTGGGCATTACATCACTTGGCCCAAACTCCTAAACAACTCAGAAATGCAAGTGCTAATGCCTGCCAGGCTCTTGTCAAAACACCCAGGTCAGTTCCTTCCTCCAGACCAGCCTTTGAAATAACAATGTTGATAATGTTATCTGGGCTGTCCTGCCTTTAGGGCTCAGAACTGGCTCTTTTGTCATCTAAGCATGTGACATTTAAAGAAAGACTCACATGGTTTGGAAAATTCTGGCAAATAAGTGAGCCTGAAGACAATAGACTTTGGTGTGAGCCATAACCCTGACATTTACAAGTTAAGGCCTTGAATCGCTCCATTCACCTCTCAGGTCATTGGTCTCCTCTCAAATGTAAACAGTAAATGGACCCCAGAGGGTCATAGTCTGATAGCATAAGGACCCAGCATGTGTATGTATGTCTTCAGCTTGAAGATTCCATCACATGTGACACATTGTGGGGTTTCTTGTGTCTCAAGTGCTTACCCAGAATAAATACCCAGGCAAGCAGTCAATGTAAGAGCACAGTCTGGAAAGAGCTATTGCTGAGCTTCCTTAGCCTCACTAAGCAGACTCCTGAACCACACTCCGAAGGTTTGGTATAAATGCCTTTTGCCTCCCACTTACTCGGCTGCCTTTCTCGGTATGAGAAACTGATTGACAGAAACCCAGGACAACTGTGGGGTTTGCTGCGCACATCTTGCTTCTTTACTTATAAGATCCTAAGAGTGATTTCAAGACCCAAAGTTTCTAGCCCCACTTTCAGTCCCCCCCCCCCAAATCTAGAGCTAGAGATGGAAGGAGACACTCAGGAGTGGGGCAAGAGAGTGTGGATAATATGAAATGAGAGACATAGGAAAGAATGCTGAGTCACACGTCCAGCCATCCTAGAATGTGAAGAAAGGGAGGGCCTAAAACTGCAGGAATGAGCAGAGATGGTTGCCCTGAGGTAGAATTACAAATCTCAGGCTGGAATGACGGACAGGGAATGTTACAGAGGTTCTGAGAATGGGAATAAGACTGGTTTGCAGTCTCACATCTGTTGATGATGAGGTCTGAAAGAGAAGGAAGGAAGGGGAGGTGTTAGGAAGGCAAAGAGAAGGGATTTGAAAGAACTGGATTATTGTTGCTAGTCTCATCAACTTTTGCTGCTCAGCAAACCGCTGCAAGGATTAGTGACCTAAGACAGAAAACATCCACACACAAGTTATTATACACATTATTACATAGAACAAAATAATTCAGTGAAGAGGGAGAAAAAGAAAATGCACCCAGAGTTGTAAAAATGTTCTCCTAGAAAAAAAATGTTTTATAGAAACAAAATTCTTATTCCCTGAAACTGTAATTGCATAAAATGCCTATTATAGTCTGCCCTACATTTTTTCATTCATTAATATCTTCAAACCTTTTTTTTTTGGTGTACATCTCTTAAAAGTGAAAATGCGTACTGAATTGGGTGCACATGCGTGGTCTGTGTCAAGGTAGTGGAAGTGTAGATAGACACATCCCATGCCTAGGTCGTCACCCTGCATACTGTTGTTTAGTGTTTACCCTAGCAAACCATTCTTTTTTGTAAGATTTGTGTTTGTTTTTGGTTATGAGTATGGGTGAATGTCTGTGTTAATGAGTATAGGTGTCCTTGAGGCCAGAAGAGGGTGTCAGATCCCGTGGAGCTGGAGTTTCAGGTGGTGTGAGCTGTCTAACCTGGATGTTGGGAACCCTATGCGAGAACAGTTCTTACTTTTAGCCATTAAGCCACCTTGTCAGCCCTAAGCTATTCTAATAAGGCTCATTCATCACTTATAAATGTCCTAATATTCTTTGTACAGAGGTATTAATCATTTCATCACATCTTTATCAAGTCATATTTTACTATATTTAGTTATAAAAACAAGCTTAGTTTTAAATATCAAGTTGCACCTTCACCTTTTCTACTTGGCACTAAGGTTTGCTAATCACCTTGGTGGATCAATAATGTCAGCTCGCCTCACTCCAGGTGCGCCTTTAAATGAAGTACTTAGTACTAATAGGGATTTGTATTTTGGAGGTACTTGATCTAGCTACAAAGAAAAACTATCCCTCTTTCTACTATAACATGTCCTAAAAGTTTCAATTATGTTTATTTTTATACTATGATGTTAGACCTGTGTGTGCAGGAGCAATTAAGAGTGTTCACTATTGTTCTTTAAAAATTGTACATAGGAATTTTTTCATGGTTTCTGTAATATGATTCTGCTGAATGATTTATTTGTTCCCCATCCTTAGGCGGCAAACGTGGATAAAATTGGGTTAAGTGAAACACAAGATGGCGAGTGGTGTTTATGTGTTTTGTAGTTCTGAGTATCAGTGCTTTGACAAGCCTAAAGCTTTGGTGGAAGTAAAGCTACACTTCCATCTCACCCAGATCCTCTTGGAAGCACCAGGGCAGCTTTGTTCCAAAGTCCATCATGGTGCATTGTGTAGGCCACAGCAATCACAGGCAGCCCTGTCTCAGCACCGGAGATGGGAGACTACAGTACAGACGGCAAATGATTGGAAGCAGGGAGGTGAAGGATTGTGAGAGCTAACATCAGGTGCTCCCACAGACCCGGGTCAGTTGACCAGGTGGAGAGTTGGCTGGACACACCTTTTTTGTTTTTGTTTTTGTTTTTTTTGTTTTTTTTGGTTTTTCGAGACAGGGTTTCTCTGTGGTTTTGGAGCCTGTCCTGGAACTAGCTCTTGTAGACCAGGCTGGTCTCGAACTCACAGAGATCCGCCTGCCTCTGCCTCCCGAGTGCTGGGATTAAAGGCATGCGCCACCACCGCCCGGCTAACTCGACACACCTTTTTGTAAACAAACACCCAACATTAAAAGCAAACAGCGCATGCATGTTTTAGGTGTGGTGAGAGATGCTGTCACACTGCTGTACCTTGTCCTCTTAGACACAGGAAGTAGGCGCAATGCTCCCGCGAAATGGTGCTTTCAGAACTAGGTGGCAGACTAGATAGGAGAAATGATGACAGAGATGAAAAACAAGTCAGTTTTGATGATAACGCTGGGTGCTTTCCCCTCACTCCCTTACATCTAGCTCTGCATTTTCTGTCTTTGATGCATTTTGAACTCAGCCCTTTCTCTTCCTTTCCCCTTTGCATCTCTGTGTCGGCCTTTGCTTCAGAGTGAAGTCACTCCTGTCCTTGTTTCTTTGCATGCTCGTCTCATTTTCTTCTCCGGTTTCTTTGAGCTTGCTTTTCTTTTTAAAGAGGTAATTGTACTTCATCAGGTAATGGAAGCATCTCAACCACAGAACAGTTTGACAGTCGGTACTGGGAGCCATCCTCGCCACTCACGGGGCACAAGGACAGCTTGTTTGTGGGAAGAGGGGAGACGAGACGCATCCATTAGGAAAGTGTGAAGGAAGTCTGGGATGATTTTAATTTACACAGAACTCATGGAAACAAAACAGGAAGCAAGTCTGTAAACAGTGAGTCAATACAATTAAAATGTAAGGGATTAGCTCTGCTTGCTGTTCGGGCCTTGCACACGTGTCACTGAGCTGTGCTAAAGAATTTAATTAAAACTCTAATGGCAAAATTACAGAGCTGGATTCTCTCTGGGTCCTTTTCAGCCTGCAGTGTAAATAGGAGAAGCTTGACGTTACTTAGTTCAGGTCGTATGTCTGGGCTACAGGTGAATAGGGTAATGGTAGCAAGGGCATGCTTTTAATTATAGAGAGGAGTGCACCCCCCTGCTCTCCTGACTGGAGAGGAAGTTCAAATTCCACCCTGCTCATTTTCTAGGCTCCGTCAATGCATATGCGTTAACTATCGGATTAATAGCTCTCATCCGTGGGTGAGAGGATCAGCAGTCCAGTGAAATATATGGCACTAAAGAAAGTAACTTTAGCCGGGTGTTGGTGCATGCCTTTAATCCTAGCGCTTGGGAGGCAGGTGAACCTCTGTGAGATCAAGGCCAGCCTAGTCTGTAGAGTGAGTTCCAGGACAGCAAGAGCTACAAAGAGAAACCCTGCCTTGAAAAATAAACAAGCAAAAAGTAACTTTAAATCCTTTAAGAAAATTGCATGTGTTATTAATTTCCCATGTGATCTTGTGTGAATTAATTCTGTTCCTAAAATTTTAATTTTAGGATGATTTTAATTTCTGCCACTTGTTGAAGGTTTTAGAGGAGGCACTGAGCTGGTCAGGCAGGGTTCTCTAGCTGAAGAATTGGTAGGATATTTGCAATCCATAGGAAGAGGTTTGCTATGAGGGATTGGCTCCTGAATCCAGAAGCTGTGAAGTCTGTGGCCTTTTGTCTACATTATAGACTCTATAAACTGGAGGCCTGTCTAAACACCAGAAGTCTGAGAGCAGAAAGCCAATGTGTGTGAATTTCCTCCAATCCAAAAGTCTAAGGGCCAGGGCACCAGTAACCAAGACCTGGAAAGAAAGAACAGTTCCTTCCTCATCTGATCTGTGAGTCTTCCCAGAATCTTGGTACCATACATTAGCGAGAATAGACCATCCTAATCAATCTTCCAGCACAACGACTAATGTCTCCCAGAAATACCCCCACATCCATACACCAAAGAGATACTGTATCAAATCTCTGGGTACCCCCTCTCCCAGTTCAGTCAACATGTCTATTAGCCACCATGGGCATTTTCTCCTTTAATCCTTTCAGGAGAAATGTGTACCTTGCTGAGCAAGCACCCATTCCCACTAGATCTGGGCTCAGTGCTCGGAGAAAGGTGTGCAAAGATTTCCTGTAAGACTCATAACAGCCCTGCTAATTAGGTTTTTCAGCCTTATTGTGTGGTCTGAAAAACAGGGGCTTAGAGTGGTTGAACTCCTTGCTCGAGGTTCCAAAGACTGGACAGAGTCTGAGCAGAGGCTCCACGCCAGCCAGCCAGTCTGCAGTGGGTCTCCAAGTGCAGTGCAGTTATCTCCAGCAGCAGTAGCATCCACATGTTAGGAAAGCCGACTTTGAGGCCCTTCCTTGACTTACGGAATGAGACATTCAGTGGACTTGCTTATTCCAGTCTGTATTTCAACAACTGTCCCAGTGATTCTAAGGACAGCTAGAGCTCAGGCCTGTGAGCCTCGAGGCCATGGTAAGATGAGGGATTTAGACTAACTAGACAGTGATAGGAAATTAAATGCTTCCAAAGTTCTTTACTGCTAATCTCCCTCAAGCAGGAAGTTGTGATAAAGAAAGGAAAATTTCCTAGAAATAAACTTTTTTTCCTTGGTACATACAGATTTTTTTCAGTGTGTGTGTTGTATTCATGCATGTATTTATGTACTTGTTAGTACAGGTGTGTGTGTGTGTGTGTATAAGGCAGATGGTTTCTAATTGCTCTCCAGCCTCATTTACTGAGAGGGTCTCTCTCCTAACATGAAGTCATTCTTTTGACCAGATGTTGGGGACCAGCCTTGACAAAAATATCAGGGTAGGGCGATGGGGATTATAAGAGTCAGTAAAGGGCAAGAAGACATGAATAAAAATAATTAAACAGAAAACACAGGATACCATGGGGAGGGGAATTCCAGTGAATACTTAAAATCGTCAGCAGTTAATTTTCCCTCCTCTTTTATACCCAATACAAGAGGGGGAAGAAGACAAACGACCGCTTTAACAGATATGAAGGAAACTAGAACAGTTATTTGCTTCAATACTTTGAGCCATCAAGCAATTAATCCATGAGAAAAACATTCTACTGTTTAGGCAGTGAACCCACCCTAGACCAACTATCCTGAAGGCAGCCATTCCCAAGGTTAAGCCTCCTGTTAAAAAAGAAGGAGCAGAAGTATACTTGAATATCCTGACCACTGGTCAGGGTGGCGTGGATCTGCCTGAGTCAGGATGTGTAGCCCTGATTGTTGTCAACAATTCTGAGCAATCTCAAACTCTCTGACCATCAGACAAGGGGGAAGTAGGCTTACATATTTTGGGCCTCCACAACTAGGCTGGCTGTCCAGCGAGCTTCTGAACTTTCTGTCTCAGCCCTCTCCTGCACTGGGGTTCCAGGGCACATACACTGTGCTTGGCTTTTTGCTTGGGTTTTGGAGATCCAAACTCAGATCCCCATGCCTACAAGTCAGGCTCCTTACCAACTGAGCCGTCTTCCTAGCCCTGGACACACAGATTCCGTTGAGCCTTTTTCTGGGCCAGGAACAGTGTGTACACAGCATTTGACGTCAGCATTGAAAACCTCAGGATGCTTGTGAAGTGGTGAGGGCTAAATGAGGTTATTTTCCAGAGTTGATAAGAAAGAAAGATTCAGGTCATTTGAAGAGCTATGGATCAGACAGCAAGAAGTAACAGTGGATCCATGGTCCAGAACTGGCTTTTGGTAAGGAGACTACACTCGAATCACAGCTACATCTTATAACACAGAATGGCTGCCAGCACAGAACCATTTTCGCCTGATAAGTATATAAGTATGAATACAAAAATATATAATTAAAAGCAATCTTCCTAACATTCAATAAAAGAAGCTAGAATCAAAGATCTGTTTGCGTGCAAATGGATTTTATGCCTACCTTTGTGAACCCGAGGCCTCATCCTTGCCGAGCCGGCACTATGCAACCGCGCCACAGCCAGGTCCCACGGACCTCTTCTACTCTGTTGCTCAACATTTACTTTAGGTATTCTAGACCATAATGATAATGCCACCAGGTTTTTAATCCAATCTTTTTAGGAAAATAAGGACAGAATTTATTTTTTATGTAATTGCCACTAAGTGCCCCTGGCAGCACCAACCGGCTCCCTAATGATCAGTAAAATGAGCGGTAAGGGGAGTGAAGCCTTACCCAGGGATTTTACCGTTGCTAATTGTTCGGGGAGGGAAAGGTAGGTAAAATGAACATAATGTTTCCTTTCTATTGATGGGAGTTAACTTAATACCTTGTCAGCAGGATGCCCATCTTTTTAATAAACGACAGTGATCTTAGTAAATCATTAAGAGGTATGTGATTTCTAATATTCTTTCTCTGAAAGCCACAAATAATGAGTGCATGACTCAGAAGTGCACTTTGTCAGAGCCTAAGTGTTGTGGGGGACAGAGACACTTCCCAGGAGTTTGCACTGCCCTTCCCGTCTAAATCATCCTCCTGAAAACAGCTCCACAGCCCCTGCTCTATCTCCTGCCTACTGTGTCTTCTCACAAGTACTCAAGAGGGAAAGTGATCCCTGGGGTTCTGGGTAGGGGCACGGAGGCTCCTGGGCTGGTATTGCTCACCAGGGCAAAGCTGCCCGGATGGCGTTGGCAAATAAAGATTCTCACAGTAAGTGGGATTTGGGGTAAAAATTTTGCCAAAGGGTTCTCTCCAGAAGCTTAAACTACAGAGTTAGATAAGGGGTGGGTTTGGAGCTGCACAGAAATAGGCCTAAGTTTGGCTTTGCTGGACAGAGGTGTGACCTTGTCTATTTTAACCCCAATAAGAGTCAGCTTCCTTAGTTGAAAAATACCCACCTAGCTTTGCCATGATAGTGCATAAATCAGCTGGGCCGTGTTTTGTAAATCACGCACCTTCAGTAGTTTCATACCTAATTACAAATGATTTTCTAGGTCCTTTTTGTGGTATGTAAACCATCTGGGTGACCCACCATTTTACTGTTTTCTGAATATGGCAGGCATGTTCTGACTTCTAGGCATTTGTATTCTGCCTTTATTCTCATCCTCCCCCCCTCCCAACCTCCCCCCCCCCCCCACCCCCCCCCCAACGCCCCGCTTCCTGGCCAAATGATGTTACTTTCTCCAAGCCTTCTTGATTATTCTACCTCACACTTCCATGTTTTAAATCTTTGCATTTATTACTACAGAGTTTTTCTTTAGTTTCTCTTTATTTTCAAAATTTCCAGGACGCATGAGATCTGGCAGCAGAGATTTACTTATTTATTACTCTACGCCAGCAAGAAGTTCAGGTTCTAACCCATGGATGACATTTAAGAAGTACTTACTGTGAAGTACCAATTCCTAAGTGACAGATCCCTGATACAAATTTATGACAGATTAAATGATTCCTAAATCTTGAAGAATTTTAAGGAGACCAGGGAACTGGAGCTTGAAATTACCTAGTGTGAGTGAGAAGGAATCACGGAACACACAACAAACCCGCTTAGGAGTTTATTAGAGGGGGCGTGCGCAGGCCTGGGAAGTCAGTGTGCTGAGAGAGGATGGTGCTGTCCAGCTTTTAAAAGCTGCCTAGTGCATGCGCACAAGTGGTTGACGTGGCTATGTCATATGCAGATGATGGGCTCACGCATGCACACAAGGGCTTAGCTGAGTCATACGTGGGGCGGGGGAGCTTTAACATCCCCCAGGGCCAGTAGGCACTTCCGCCTGAAGGCTTGCCTGTACCAGCATGACCCGGAAGTATCAGCCTTATGTGGCTGAAATCATTACAGCGCTGAATATTGAAAGGAAGCAACCAAAGATATACCCGATGGCTGCTGTAGCGCTGGGTCACTTGAACCTCCCTTCAAGAGAAACTTGCCAGGAGGTTTATAGTCCACCTTCTGCAGCCAGCATAGGGCTACTGCTTCTCACATAGTTCCTTTGGGTACTCACAGTGAATAAGCAAACACTACGTAACTAAGAGGTGGCCTGGCCTGTCCCACCTGAGGCTTCTCCAGAGAGGCTCCTGCCCTCTGCCCACACCTGATGCCGCTCCTATACAAGAAGTGCTACTCTGTGAGACCCTGGGACCCAGTCTCATTCTTCTCTTCGTTTGCATGTTTCTGCTGGACTGTGGTCCAGAATGCTCTGCTGCCTCCGCTACCTCCTCTTCTCCCTTTCCTCTGTCACAGGCGTGTGGCCAGGTTTTCAATCAAGCTCGTTTCTCATAGTGTCTCTGGCTTGGTGGTCTAAAGACTCAGCAGTTGGGAAGACCTGTTGGGAAGGTCACATACGGAGTCACCAGGACCCTAATGCTGTGTTACAAGACTGACTGCTCACCAGGGAATCCCTGGGTGGTCACAGTGTCTGCGGATGCTGCTACAGCATCTGCTGAACCTTCGCTTAGGCATGAAGAAGAGGTGCAGAGCCAGCATCCGTCCCAGGCTTTAGCGGGGACTGTGGATTTGAGATCCAGTGGGAGCTATTCTAGAAAACAAAGAGCCAGAGAGGGGCTCTGTATGGAGCTGCTGTGAAGAGCAGTTTCAAAGGCCGTGTGATTAAGAAGGGATGAGTACATTCTGTGAAAAGGACATGAAAGTCCAGTCTACTCTTGCCCCTTTCCGTATCGTCATGTCCACAGAGCAGGAGTGGAAAATGTTCTTTGTTATATCTACCTTTTCAGATACAAGTGTTTTTAATTACTTGGTATAATGTGTTATTCTGGAACAAATCATTTTAATTAGAGATGCTTACCATTAAAAGGGGTTCATCAGCTTTCTATCATATTTGAAATACATCTAAAAATAAATCTGTTGTTTGTAGAATTTGAAGGTTCAGGACATTCCTCTCATATTAGTTGGAATGCTTTTAATAAATCCTACTTATCTGCCTCCAGAGCTTGGAATAAGGTGCCCCCTTCAGTTTGCCCTTCCCTTAGTTATTCAATTTTGAATAAGGTGACAAATTCCCTGTCCTTGAAAGTCAATGGAACTTACTTTGTTGCTTGCAGGCTTGTTTCATTGTTGCTCTGTCTTCTGTATGTGGACAGGTCGTTGTCGAATGCTTTAGCAATCATTTCTTTATGCTTCTTCTGTCGCGAATCAGGGGGCCACCTGCAGCAGCATCCTACTGTAGCAAGAGGCCCCTGGGAATCTGAGCATCCATTGACCTGACAATGCCCATGCCAGAGGTGCTATGGGGAAAAAAGGACAAAGAGAAACAGACGTGGAGATGTTGGCTTCCCCAGTTGATTATCAGTTAAGCTGCAGAGATTAAGCATCTTTGTTCTGGTAAAGGAAAAGACAGAAATCTACTGCTACTGATGAAGCCACGATAAGCCCTTGAGGACAGTTTGTTTCTTGTCAGTATCGAAACTAAGGGTTCCCTTCTCTGCCAGGTTCTAATCACATTGAGGTCACGCCTGCCCCACAAAACGAGGACACTGCCAAGACCTGTATCTTGGTCTCTTCAGATTATTCCAACAGAATACACACACTAGATAGCAGTTAGCAAACAATCTACTTTTCACATCCCTGCAGCTGAAAAGTCCAAGATGAAGGCCCTGGCAGACTGATACCTGCTGGCAGCGTTGTCACAACGTGTAGATGGTACTTTATGGCTGACTCTTCGTGTGGTAGAAGGATAAGGGGTATCTCTAGAATCTATTTTATGGGTTCTGCTCCATTTGTCTCCCCAAAGTTCCCACTTCCAGTTACCATCAATGTAGGGGACAGGAACACAATATATAAATATACCTGGTCAAGTACATCCAGAACATAGCACTTTGCTAAACAGCATCAGACCAACTTTCTATCTCCAACAAATGTAGCTCAAAAGCTCAGGAAACGTGGTTTGCTTTTCTTGCTCTCAGTGGCCCCTAGGCTAACGCTGCCATTCGTTTCTGAGGTAGGGGTGAAAAGAAAGGAGTGGATGACATCTTCCACTTGACACCAGACAAGAGCATCCTCCATGTCTCACAGACCTAGCTAAAAATGAGCACTTCAGAGGCTCACAGTTGTTTCTTGTGAGGTTTTCATTTCTGTTTCTATGAGATATGGGAGGCCAGAAAAACATTTTGATACTTTCTATGTAACCCATTGGCTTGCTCTCCCACCCTGAGTGTGAGCACCCTGTCAGGCACAGAGCATGGGCTCCTTAACAGGACTGCTCTCTCCACCTCACTGTCCCTAACCATCAATGAAATGGAAGGAAGTTCCAACTCTGTTCAGCAATTTTTCAAGGAGAGAGGTGATGTAACAACAATTTATTCCCAGTAGAGAAAGCGCAAGCAGATGAAAGAAAAATTGTGTTCAAGACCTTGGTTACATCTGAGAACACAGACCACTCAAAGGCAACTACTCACTGGGCTATCCAGGAGCAGCTCCACTACCAAACATGCCTACCTCAGTCAATCCTCAAGGAGCAAAGGGACCCTCTGAGGACCTGGTGAAAGCTGTAAAATCCCTGAGCCCGCCTCCTGCCATGAGAAGTTTCTAATAGGCTGAATTTCACTAGGGGCTCATGTGGATCATCACAGTGCTGACAATTAAGAGCACCGGCTACTTCTAACCTTGAGGAAATGAATAGACATGATGTCCGATGACTTATTCTCTGTGCCAGCCGCTGCGTGACATGAAAGTTGACAAGAGACTGGCTTGCAAGGAAAGTCATCTGGGGTGGAGAAGAACAGACTCAAGCGGATCATTTCAGAGAATACAAACTTTCAGTGGGTCTAATTCAGCAATAATTTATAAATTTTGGGTTTTCATTATACACAGATTTGTATTCTAGGCTAGAGGAAATATGTACACCCAGGAATGTACTCGACTCACAAAACAGAAGTGCGTTCCCTTATTAAATGCAGATATAGCTCTGCCCTACCTTCTGTTATCTGTATCCTCTTGGACAACTGGCCAGACTTCTCTTAAGATCAGTGTTCTCATCTGTAAAATAAGGCTGGTAGTTTTTACATTAATTTTCATTTGCTAATACATAATCTCTATTAACAACACTAAGAGTTATTAGTGTGTTATAGTAACAACTGGCAAATATTTACTTTGTTAATATTATATTGTGCCTTTGTTTTACTTTAATAAGGCAGAGCCTGCCGATATAGGTCAGACTGGCCTCCACCACTCAATCCTCCTGCCTTAGCCTTCTGACTGCTGTTATCATAGGCATGTCCCATCATGTCTGGCTTTGGTTCAGTTTCTGTGTCAAATTCTCTAGTACCGTGAGGTAACCTGGGAGAGGTGTATTGATGCTTTTATCTCTAGTCAGTAACGAAGAAATATTTTTGTTTTCTCACCATCACATTGGGGGTTAGATTTATCTAATCATCTAGCTGCTTCTAGTGATCATAAGATATTTTATGCTTGTATGTTTCTGTCACAGTCTAAAGGATGCTATATTGTAAAAATACATACTGCTAGGTAAAATAAAGGGACTTGTAGGGAAAACATAAACATAGAAAAATACTAAATTAAGGCATCTAGTATGAGCAGCAAATATCCTAAGAAGTTGGAAGAGATGTGTTTCAGGTGCAGTTCAGGTGTTCTGATGCCAGAGTGTGGAGGAGAAGGAATGGTCTTAAGGCACAGCATCCATCACATTGATGTACAAGTAGGTCACTGGGGTGGTTTTTTTGGTGCTAGTATCTGAATGAAAATTTTACAAGATTTATGGCACAAATATGAACACTCAACTCCCTCATTAAAAATCCTGTCCTACAAAGATATCAAAAATACACGTTAGAGAAAAGACAGCATCTTCAACAAATGGTGCTGGGAAAACCATGTCAATATATACAAGAATGAAACTAGATCCTTATCACTGACCTTGCACAAAGCTCACCTTCCAGTGGATCAAGGACATCAACAGCAGACCTCACATTTTGACAAATGGATCAAGAACCTCAACAGGAGACCTCACACTTTGACAAATGGATCAAGGTCATCAACAGGAAACTTCACACTTTGAAAGTGCTAGAGGAAAAAATAGGCAGGCTACTTTAACAGGGAGACACAAGTAAGGACTTTCTGAATAGCATTCCAGCAGCACTGGGGTAGGACTATCAGTTGGCAAATGAAATAACATGAAACTAAATGACAAAGGGGATTGTCAGTTGAGTAGGAGGCAGCCCTTGCAAAGGAAGAAAAAATTTTCCCATTCATAGATCTGACAAAGAATTAGTGTCTGGACTGTACAAAGAACTAATAAAAATATACATATCAAGAAAGACAATCCAAACAAAACATAGGTTGTGAACCTGAACAGGAGGTTCTTAAAAGAAGAAATACAGATGACTAGTAAATAGTCTAAAACATGTTCAATAGCCTTAGCAATCAGGGAAAAGTAGATTAAAACTCCATTAAAATTCCATCTCACCTAGTCAGAATGGCCACCACTAGGAATATGAATGACAACAATTGCTGTTAAGGAAATGGAAAAGGAAAACCCTACACACTGTTGGTGGGGAAATAAACTAGAGCAGCCACTTTAGAAAGTCAGTCTGGAAGTTTCTCAAAAAAAAAAAAAAAGCTGAACTACCATATGACCCAGCCGTATCACTCCTGGACATATAGCCAAGGGAGCCTATACCATCCTACAGAGGTAACTGCATATGCATGTTCATTACACTTCTGCTCACAATATCCAGGAAACAGAAGTACTTTGGGTGTCAATCTAATGAATGGATAAAGAAAATGTGGTATAGATGCACAATAGATTTCTGTCTAGGCTTGAGACAGTAAAAGTGACAGTGACTCAGAATCACAGAAGCTGGCGCAAATCTTGGGTTTGTTTCTCATTGGCTATGGTCTTGAAGAAATGGCTGTCAACATCTTCTCCCCTATGTAAAGATGCGCTGATTATGGTAGTAACCACTGGACATTAAAATCACAATCAACCTTGTGCTCCTCTCTTGTCTACCACATTCCAAGTACTCCCAGCTGAGGTGGGTTCATGGTGATTGGCACATTTGCGCTGTTGTGGCAAATCTACTAAAGCCTGGTAGAGTTCTTGTTAGTGTTAAGTGAGGTAGTATTTGTGAAAAATCATAAATTCCTTTGCGTCTATTTTCTCATAGTCACAGCCACTTGCTTATTCAGTGTTCACCTTTTCCCAACTCCTTAGACTCCGCTTGGTTCTTTGAATGTCCTTTGAGATTAGTGTCAGTTTTATTCATTTTTAGGTAGGTAGGAAAAGTTAAGGTCAAGAAGGTTAGTCAGCTTGACTACCGAGATGCTTCAGCAGGTTTCTGTAGAGAGGAGGGTGGAGCCCCCAAACCACCGTAGAGTGCCACCTCCTTTGAATGTCCTTGTATTCGTTACTTTTTATCACTGTGAAAAAAACACCATAACAAAGGTCTAATAACCAATTTACTAAGGGGTGCAATGAAAAAGACAAATTTACAGATGGAGAACAAATCAGATGTCGCTGCTGATCCAGCTGCCTTTGTCCAGTTGCTCTGCCCAGGGGTGAAGAGCACCAACTGCAAGCTGTCTCTTCACCACCTGCTCTGCTCTGCTCACCCAAGAGCACAGGAACGCAAGGGCAAGAGAGATGTGAAGCCCTCTCCCTCAGTTTTTAAGTTGTCATAGGCAGATAAGACCACACCCTAGGGCTTGCCGCCCCAAAAGTTGTTGGCTGAATGGATCAAAATCCCACCACAAAAGCAACATAAAGAAAGAAGTCAAAGAAACTTGAAGTTAATTTGAGTTTATGGTACCAAAGGGATATGAGTTTTTCATAGCAGGGAAGGTGCAGGCATAGTGTTACTCTTTGGGATCCTGCCATGTGACCCCCAAATAATACATGGAGACTTATTCTTTTTTTCCTCTTTTGAAAAATTGTTTTTATTGAGCTATATGTTTTTTCTCCTCTCCCCTCCCCATGGTCCCCATGCTCCCATTTAGTCAGGAGATCTTGCCTTTTTCTACTTCCCATGTAGATTATAGATCTGTGTATGTCTCTGTCTCTCTTAGGGTCCTCATTGTTGTCTAGGTTCTCTGGGATTGTGAATTGTAGGCTTTTTTTCCCCTCTGCTTTATGTCTAAAAGCCACTTATGAGTGAGTACATATTATATTTTGGAGACTTAGTCTTATTTATGAATGCCTGTCCTTTGCTTGACTTGTTGGCTTGTTGGTGGCTTACACTTTAATCCCAGTGTTTGGGAGTCACACACCTTTAACCCCAGCACTAGAAAGGGGAGACAGGAGCAATTTGGCTGGGCAAAGAGAGGAATATAAAGGGCGAGGAGACAGGATCCTGCTCTTCCAATCTGAAGATTTGGTGGAGGTAAAAGGTCTCCCTAGTGGTTGGCTGATTTTTTTCTGGTCTTAAGCTTGAACTCAAATATCTGTTTCTGTTTTTTTTTTATTATTATTATTTGTGGTATACATACTTCCTCTAGTGAGGCAACCCTAAAGCTAAGTGAACAGTACTACCAGCTGGAGATCAAATATCCAAACCCCCAAGTCTATGTGGACATTGTCGTTCAAATCATCACAGTCCTCCATCTCAGCCATGTAAAACTTGTGATGTAATACAAAAGCCCTCTCTCCATTCACTCCTCCACATCTGAATCTTCTCAGTCACAAATGCAAAAGAGAAGTCTTGCACCACTCCTGTTTAAGTAAAGTATAATTATACCACATACGAGCCTATCCAGAAAAGTTGGCCATAGCTGGAAATAAGATGTGACTATCATAATTTGTCTTTCAAAGCCTACAATATAAACATCGACATTAGAGGCTAACTTGCGTAACCATGGTGAAAGGGCGGACAGGAAAGAAAGAACTATAGTCTACCTTGAAATCAAACTTATGGGGTTAGGGAGATTTTTCCGTGGGCAAAATGTGTACAGAACGAGTGTAAGGAACTAAATTTTGATCCCCCACCACTCACTCTTGGGAAGCAAAGATGGGGGGTCCCCAGGGTAAGCTAGCTAGCAGGACTAGATAAATTGGCAAACTCTGGGTTCAGCAAGAGACCCTATATCAATATATAGGCAATTGACATAAGTCCAGCTCATTAGTCGTTGGATCTCACATGCATGCACACACATGTACATGTGTAACCACACACATGAGGTACAGATACAAACGCACTCATGTATCTGTTACCTGGATAGCCACCTATCTACCCTCCTTTTTATTCAGCTGGCTGAGTTCTCTGGGATTCCTTTAAAGGAGAAAGGGAATTAAATTTTACTTGACAGAATATCTTTTGAAGTTGAAAGAATGGAAAAGTATTAAATCAATTTGAATATTTTGTTTGGCTGTGCTATCGAATACTATGAAGATAGCATCCACTAAAAAATAGCATAGAGCTTATCATGCCCTCCATGTTTGATGAGGTGGTAAGTGTCTGTCTCCAGAAGCCTTGAGTGGCACATGCCTTCTGACCAGGGGATCCTAGTGCCAGAAATAGAATTCTGACAGCAGTGCTGGCGACTGGAGTGCTGCTTACGCCTCTTTCAAGAAAAGTTACCTCTAGCTGCCACTTGTTCAGAATTTCCACAAGAATTCCTGGCCTTTTCTAGCCTAGACTCCCCGTGGTCTAAAGTAAGAGTTGGGCTGGTTAACCAACTGGGCCCTTGAGCTCTCCAGGGGGTAGCTTTGCTTAAGAGAAATGAAAACCCAGGCTATCTGCTATGGTTTGTTTTCTTATCAGCAGATTTTAGGTTTGCAGCGGAGACCAAGTATGGCTTCCTTTTCCAGTCCTCTCCTCCACAGTTCCCTAGGTGGTAGACAATGTACCTGGCTATGGGTCTTGGATGTCACTATGGTCTGGCCAGGGTGCCAGAGCCTAAGTTCTAGTCTGAAAGTACCTCTATGAAATATAAAACTACTGCTGGTGAAAAATCACATAGACTGTATATATTTGCCACCAGTAGAGGCCCAGTGCTTGACTTGCTGTTACTTCCTTTCAGTTGGTTGTCACTTAGCCCTCAGATCTGTGCCCTGAAATTTCATAGGCATTTAGGATGTGTTTGGTCAGGAAGCCTCTAGGTTAAGCCAAGGCATTTTATTTTATTTTTTTATTTTTTTTTCCGCCTGGCTCAGCTTTTATTTTTATTTTTTAATTAATTAATTTATTTATTTATTAAGGATTTCCCCCCCCTCCCCGCCACCGCCTCCCATTTCCCTCCCCCTCCCCCAATCAAGTCCCTCTCCCTGTCAGCCCAAAGAGCAATCAGGGTTCCCTGCCCTGTGGGAAGTCCACGGACCACCCACCTCCATCGGATCAGACTTACACCTGACTTCTCTAAGGCATTTTATTGTAGTCAGTCAGGGAGAACTTTTAGGGGAGGTCCTGGGAAGACTTTTACCCTGGACATGGCTTCTCCCAATAACAAATAGGGTTTTATCTCATGAGCCAGATAGGCCCTTTATAAATATTTCATCTTATTTTAGTTGATGAGGACCCCAAGGATTTTGTTGTCTGCTTGGGGGAATCATCTAGCAGCTAGCTCCAAGTGTTTCAACATTTTCCTCTGTTTCTATTTTACTCTTCTACTGTATTTTGCTTCTTTTTGCTCAATTTTCTTATCTTGTTCTCTCTCTCTCTCTCTCTCTCTTTACATACTGGCCTGTAGCAAAATATTTTATTTGAGAAAGTTACCTGTCACATTCATTCTTTCATGAGTGGATTAGTTTTAGGATGATTTTGAAATAAGCATTTGAAGTGAAAGAAACTTAGAGACACACAAGACCCCTTAAGGGCGTTCCTCATGGAGGTTACATTCTAGCGTGTGAGTCAGTCAGTCAGGAGATGACATAACAACAGACAGCATTCAGTGTCAGCAAGGAAGGAAGGAAGATACTTTGTCAGGAAATCAGACACATAGCAAGGAGATTGGGGAGCCTTTCTGAAGAGGGCTTGATCAGTCATTAAAGTGGGGGACGTTAAGATAAAGAGCCAGATACACCAAGGGCACTAGGGAGACATTTCTGAAGAGGTGGAGCTAGAAGTGCAAAGGTCCTGAGGCTGGAAATCACTGAAGGTTTTTAAGGAAGACCATTTTGTTGGTAGTGAGTGAGCCACAAGATCACAAGGCAGGAAGTGAGATACAAAGGACCTGGATGTTCCTAGGACTCATTAGACCAACTTTAGTTGAAAATTTTCCTAAATATAATGGAGATTCATTAGTTCAGGATTTTAGAGAACTGGTTAAAAGAAATTAAAAACAATCAACATGACTGCTGTGGGATAAACAGTGTAGAAGTGGGAAGAATTCACAGAAATGGGAACAGATGTTAGAACCAGGGGCTTATGGTGGAGATGGAGTTAGCCAGTCATTATCACCTAAGCAATGTGAAAGTAGACTTATTAATGATCATGAGCAGAAAACAAGGAAGGAAAGCCAAGAATGACTCTCAGGCACAGTGAGTAAGTCTGTAGGGTGACAAGCCAGATACACTGGTGACATTTGTTGAAGTAAGGGCAGCTTGTGACAATAGAGCTGCTCAGAAAGGAGGGAGGGAGGCAGAAAGTCATATCTGAACATGCTAATTCTGAAACATCCCAGTGGGGACGGCCACTGGAGAGCTAAATGTCTGATTTTAGCCTCCTTGGTAACTGGGTTGCTATTGTAAACGTGGGAGGCAGCAGTAAGCCATGTAGCCATGTGATTTACAGAAATCTAGGAGCACGATGGAAATGAGAAGTTCAAGAACCAAGTGTGAAGGATATGCAGAGCTGGGGTGTACAGGGAAAAGGCAGGAAGTGACCTTAGAGGAGTGGGGCTTGGTCAGGGTAAGGAGGGGGAAATCATTTCAAGAAAAAGGAATATCAGCTACTCAAGGTCAAATCACACACTTACTGCCAAATACTTGTTCATAAAAGGCTACCATGGTTACAATACCATAGGCTGTAGCTTGCTGAGTTGTGACTCTGCACTGTGTACCTTGCATCCCCTGGCTCATTTAATTGCTACAACTAACCCAAAAGGTGTGGGTAAAAACTTTGATTAGGTAGGATTCTGAGACAGAAAGGGTCTTTCAGAGCAAGTAAATAGACAATGGTGAACTGAATTTTGTCTCGAAAAGCACAGGTCTTACCTTTGCCTCTGTCTTATTCATTGCTGTCTGCAGTTCCCAGTACTGACCTGGAGTTCCCACCGCCTGGTGTGGGAGTTGAACACTTACAGTGATTCTTTGCCAGAAAACTACACAAATAGATTAAAGGCTAGCTTCATTCAGGGCTGCCAGATCCCCTGATTCTGCCATCTTATGGTGGCCATCTCTTGACGTTGGATTTGCCTTGATGAATGTTGCTGTTTTCCTGGAATTTAGAAAGATAAATCTGGATCTGAGAAACTAAGCATCCGAAGTGCCTTTCTTCAAATGTTAATCCTGTAATTGCTATTTATTTAGTGATGCTTTTTCCCTGCTAAAGGACAGGCTCCTAATTGTTGGCATTGTGATGATGTAGGAAGTTGGCTTCTTTAGTTCATGAGAAGAATGCCTAGATTTGTTGATACACAGAGCCGTGTCATGGAATTATGCAAACAGAGGGACAGAGCATCTGGGTTCATTTCCCGAACACTCTTTTTCTCTCACTGACAGATTTTCCTTGTGTTCCTAAATGCAGTGGGCCAGGAATCCATTGGCACATAGGGCGGATCTGCTGTGGTGTGTGAGTTTGGAGAGCCCTCCTTTTCAATTGAAGCTTTGGTTCTGTGGTTTTCACTGAGTTTCTGGAGTCAAAGTTCACAGCAATGGTACTCAATGCATCGTGCATCAGAAGTCCCAGAGGGCTTGTGGTGATGCATCCCAGGGCTAGTGTTGGTATGAATCAGTGACAGGCAGCTGTGTGTCCTCTCTCTGGAGGGCAAACAAGCAACACTCAATTATCTTTCAGGAGTTTCTCTCCTGTGACCTTCAGGAAACCCTTTCCTGTGTAAACCCAAGGCATCGATGTCAGTAATTTTGAGTGTGTTCTAGAGGAAGGGTTTCTGTTACATAGATGAGCCTTTTGATAAAGAAAAAGGGTGCACAGTGCCCTAAATGAAAATGGTCCACAGCGTCATCAGAAACAGAGGGTGAGGATCCAGATACAAACAGTGATTATTCTTTGCCCTGTGTTTGGACGCTCAAACATACTTGAATTTTTATTGAATCAAAATGTTGTTAAGCCATGAAACCCATCACACTTCTTTTTAACAGGAATCTTTCGTGTTTGAACCCAACTGCCTCTTCAAAGTGGACGAATTTGGCTTTTTCCTGACCTGGAAGAGTGAAGGCAAGGTAAGGCATAAGAGCAGCCTTGCTTGCCTTCTGGCTCAAGCAGTTTCATTTCTCAGTAGGTAGACCAAGTTCCTCTTGAGGGCATGGATACTATGCTTACTCATTCCTTGGAGAGTTTTTACTACTTGTTTTCCTGTCCCAGGCGTTGAGGACGCTGGGATTAAAGACATTATGCAGGTGAACTCTAAGAGATTCTACTGGAGGAACAAAGTTGGGCATTTTTAAAAGAGCTTCAAGTCACTGAGCATTGTGAAGGAGAAGTTTACTTTGTTATAAAAGCTTAGACAAAGTAGGTCTGATTTAATCTTGAGAGTTAGGAGTATTTTCTAGAAAATAATTTTTGAGCTGAAATTAAAAGGCACATTAAATGAGAGTTCAACTCATTAAACCCCGGGGCATAATTGGATGTGTGGCACATTGTTCACATTTAATAACATTGGAGCCCAAACCAAGAACGGTGTAATTGGAATTGTATAAAAGTTGGAATTATTTATACTTAATGTTTTCTATATCTACATATTTAATAATATATAGGCATTATTGTGTATATAAGTGGAATAACAATCTGTAAATATTTTATTACTCATTCAGGGTTGTGTGTGTATTTATATATGAAATAAGAAGTTTGAGTCTTTTCTTCCCGATCATTAGAAATCATTACCATCACTTGGTTTGCATTTTGCCCCTTCTATGTACAGCATTGATTTTATTTTTAGATATGTTTGCTAAGCACTCTATGCCACGAGGCTGGCAGAATTTAAGTTCATTGCTGGTGTATGTGCTCTCTCCTCAGGAAGGACAAGTGCTAGAATGTTCCCTCATCAACAGTATTCGGCTGGCAGCCATACCAAAGGTAAATGTGATTGGTATCATTTGTGTGTGTGTGTGTGTGTGTGTGTGTGTGTGTGTGTGTGTGTGTGTGTGTGTGTGTGTTGGGGCCGTGAGTGTGCATAGACCATGATGTTCCTGTGGAATTAGTTCCGTCCATCCACCTTTACATGGAGTCAAGTTTAAACAGTGAGCCCCTTTACCCTTTGAGGTATCTCACTGATCCTGCTGGTCTTTGAAACATAGATTTTACAAAACTTGAAAAGTTATCTCCAGGATTCTATTTCACTTCTAATCACCCCAAATCATCAACTTGTGTTTAAGGATGGACACAGTAGCCATTTCATCTATAATTCTTAGGTGACTTGGATTGCAATATTTCCAGTTATATTAGGAATGTTTTAGTCCTTGGAAACCAAAACCTTTGCATGGTATCAGTGTCAGAGAGATAGATCCCTTAATCTGGAAATTAATTTTAAAACCTCTCCCCATTCTCTTGCTATCAGTAATTTGCTTTCCATGTGTGGCTGATGAATGTGGAGATTTATAAGGCTGAGGTACCCCGTATTTCTTTACTTGTGCACTCAGGATGCTAGTTTACACAGAAAACTTGGCTAACCTCTGGTAGAAAGGAAAAGCTACCAGAGCACAGAAGTCAGTGATCTTCCTTCATTGGTTTGTTTGGTATAATGATGTCAGGAATTTAAAAGGTGTCTCTTCATAGAAGATTCTACCACAGTATTTATTTCCTTCCGTGTACCTGCCCTGCATGTTTTTAGATATCCAAAGCAAAGTTCTTTTCCTATTTGTTTATTTATTTTGCAGCTGGCTTCCTTTATGTTAACTAAGTTTTCTGTGTAACTACATTCTGGAATTTCCTCTGGAAAACAAATGTGGTATTTTATGTAGAAATTTTCACAGTTTTCCTCCCATGTGAGGATGCATAGATTGTAGAAATGAAAATGTTTGGTCTTTGTATCTAAGCTGCTTAAGAGTCTCACCTTCATTTCATAAGAATAGCCTGCAGTAGTAGCTGTGGTAATGTTGTGCTTATTCATGGTAAGTAAGCCTGCATTCTGTGAGAAGAGGCCCCTTGGGTGTTTATGGACACAAACACAAACCAGTCATGGTCTTTCCTGAACTTTGCTAAATCTGAAGTTCTGTTATAGTGACAATCAAAAATCCAGACAAAGGAACCATAGGTGTGGCTCAGCAGTTAAGAGCCCTGACTGCCCTTCCATTGAACCCTGGCCAATCCTGAAACCCACATGGTAGCTTTAACCATCTGAGCACCAGGTACTCACAACAAAGACATATGTTCAGTCAAAACAAATAAATAAGATTTATGTCAAAAATCTACACACACATTATTGAACCAAGATTTCTAAAGTTAAAAAAAAAATTGTAAAGCCCTTCTGAAGGGTTTCTGGTACTCTATATTATTGGAAATTTCATCTCTCCAGGTTTTATAATGATGTTAGTTCACTAGGATTTTAAATGGGTTAGGGACCATTTCCCTTTAGGGTATATTTTTACCCAAAATGTGTTTCTTTTCACCATGTTTTTCTCCACACGTTGCAATCTAACATATTTTCTCCTATTTTTATACATCTACAGGATCCCAAAATCCTGGCTGCTCTTGAAGCTGTTGGAAAATCTGAAAATGATCTGGAAGGGCGGATATTGTGTGTCTGCAGTGGCACAGATCTGGTGAACATTGGCTTCACTTACATGGTGGCTGAAAACCCAGAAGTAACTAAGGTAACATCCCAACAGCCCCCCTTCCCAATGAGTATATATATTGTGTGTGCAAGTTCTTATGTTTAATGTAGTTTTTAATATGAATTTTAGAATTATTTGATCATTTCACTCTTTTAAAATGCTACTGCTGTGTTGGCATATTTGCATAGAAAATTTAGCAAGCACAGTCCCTTTGTCAGCTGTCATTCATGTCAATCAACACCTGGTGCGATGCTGTGGGAAAGCTAGCCCAGGCCTTCCATAACTTGTATGTGCTCAGGCATCTGTGGGATCAGTAGCTGTGAGGTTGGGGGACAAGAAGTTCCTTTTCTTTCAAGCTCTGAAAATGACAGTTTGAGCACCAAGCCCAACAGAAACAGAATATAAACCACATATACAGTTGAGGTGTAGCTGAGTGGGGGAGAACATGCATGGCCTACATAAAGCTCTAGTATAACAACAACAAAAAAATGTAATGAGTGGCTCAGTAGTAGGAAATATGCCCAGCATGTTTGACATTCTGGGTTCTATGCCAAGTGTCAGAAACCAACATGGGTATAACTGTTTCTGTAAAATATGGCATTTAACCCAACATACCCCAAACATTGGTAAGATATAGTTACATTATTAAGATAAACTAGCATAAGGTTTACTAGTGACACAGTTCACATTCTTTTCTTCATGGTGTTTTTAAAATTTAGTGTGTATTTTCACATCAGACCCCTCACATTAAAAGTGCAAAGTAGTTGTGACAGCCCATGGCTACCATATTGAACCGTGTAAAAACTCAGCTGTTTAAAAAGTCTAACCTCTTCTCCTCGATGAGCTCTTGAAGTATTATGGTAAGATCCATCTTGCATTATATCATCCAGAAAACCATTGCCCTAGCAAGCTACTCTCAGAGCTTTTGACTAAAGAAGCTTCAAACTTAAATGTTTTTCTGTACCTCTTTTGCTTAAGAGGGACTTTGTTATAGGAGGCCACTTGTTCATTTCCCAGCCGTCCAAACTCCCGAAATAATCACACAGAAAACTATATTATTTAAATCACTGCTTGGCCAATCGCATAAGCGTACTGCTAGCTAGCTCTTACATCTAGAATGAACCCATTTCCATTATTTTATATTTTATCATGAAGTTTGTGGCCTACTGGCAAGGTTCCAGCTGGCAGCTCACATCTTTTCCTTCTAGTGACTACATGGCGTCTCCTTGACTCCACCTTCTCTCTCCCAGCATTCAGTTTAGTTTCCCCCTCCCTCTGCCCTGGCCTCATTCTACTCTACCTTATCACAGACCAAGGCAGATTTTTTTATTCATTAACCAACAAAAGTATCACATATTCAGAAGGACTTCCCACACCAGGACTTGACCTCTGAACATATGTAATTATATGAAGGACACCAAACCTTTTACTCTTCCATTATAGAGACATTGGTTTGGGTCTGGGTGGGAGTGGGGCTTTCATTTTCTCTTAATCTCACAAGGAGAAACTCAATGTTGGTTTAGTGAGAAAGGCATGGTTAGAGATGCTGAATTTTGTAGTTTGAAGGAAATGAAGACATTTGGGGAAACAGAAATAACCCAAGCATTTACTCTGGGTATAAAACGTGGCAGAATTTAGTTTTGCTCACTCTGAGACCACTGGGCTCATTCACCATCACTTGCATGACATAAGTCTCATCCAGAAACATTGGTCTGACCTGAGACCTCATTACACACTAGTCTCCCAGATACACTGATTTAGAATCTACATTTGTAACCGGAACTTCAGGTGACTAATGTTTGTGCAGAAGTTTGAGAGGCTCTAGCCTTGTGCCGTTGGAACTGCGAATGGGCTCTCCAAGTTGCACAACAGCCTTTGGCTCTGTCCTTGTGGTAGTGACTTTGTAGGTTTCATGCTATTGTTCATGTCATCTCAGTTTGGGAGAACAGCTTTTACAGGTCTCAAGTTTTTATTACTCTGCTGAGATGGGAAACTAATTTGAATGGATTATTGACCTTGATCTAGACAAACAGTGCTGCCACATCTTAGAGTTCAGACTTGCATATTTGCTGTAAAGGTCTTTCTGTCTGCTCTTTGCCTTAGCAACACTGAATCTGGGGGATTTTCTGGCTAACTGTGAAGAGAAAGACTAGCTAATCAGATACAGATATTTGGTTACTTGAAAATTTGCAAAAGTATGGTTTTGTTTGTAAACTTGTGTGTCTGGCTTTTGCCACCTTATATCATCAGTTCCCATGAGAAGAAACACTATGACTCTTTCCTGAATCTGTATTTGGGTTCAGATTAGCTGAGCAGAAATCCTTCATTTTCTTCTTACCAACTAGGAACATAAACACAGTATTTACCCTTTGTCTCATTTTTTTCTTCTGTAAAATGGGAATTGGACAAAAGTATCTGCTGTGGGATTGTGAGCATTGCCGGAGTTACTGCTTTGAAAATGCCCTGTGCACTGCATCCTTGTGCTAGCTGTTCGGATCCCAAAGTCAGAGTGCAAGCTCTGATGGGAGCCTGGCTTGGGACTCCCACCATCTTATCTCTCAGACACAACAGATAAACAGTGGAATTCCGGAGACCATTCAGGAGGCTAGACACAAACCCAGCCTTAAACGCAGGCCATCTGCCTTCTCTGATGTGATGCTGGCTATATTACTTTAAGCCTCAAACAAGTACAGTCCTGGGAAGATGCCTCAAATAAGTGAATCTTAGGACTTTATCTCCTATAATTTGGTTGCTGCCAATCTTGGCCTATTGTGTTTAAGAATCTCCTTCTGGAATATTCACAAATGATTAGGTCCTGCATAGAGTACTGATAAGGTGGGTAGTCTATACTCAAAGATGAAACTCAGCTGTTTTTCTTTTAGTAGCATTTTCATTTTTTTTTAAAAAAAAAAAAAAAGAAAGAAAGCAGATTTCCTGAGAATAAAGACTATCAATAATTCTGTTCTGGTTTTCAGTTCAGACTCACAGCCATTTAACCCTACTGTTATTGGGGGGGGGGATATTTAGGTTTCTCAGAACTGTTACTTAGAAGTTTATACTTCCCTAATTATATAATATACAAATAACAAATCTCCTTGTCCAGATGAGTAGTCTGTTGCATCATGTTCTTCTGAGTAATGAGTGCTTGCTGACAGCATTGAGCACCACATTTCCCCCTAAGTATGTATAATAATTTTCCCCGAATTTCACTAAATCTTTCAGCAAATATGCATGTAGGTGGATAATGATGTCCATATCCTGTTTTCAAGACTCAAAAGGCTATATTAGTCAAGATCAGGACCTTTACTACCTTCAGGGTTGACAATATTTTCTTCATAAAAGGGTAATTTTATTCCCAATTCTGCGTATGTGCACCCCTAACAGATTATACAAGCCACTGAGTGAGAGGATTAATATGAAATGTAAGTGTGATTGGGTCAGGTCAGAAATACGGGAGAATTTACCCATCACATCAGGTCAATGAGAAAGCAGAGAAGAATACCTGGGAGATGTACATGATTCGGTGGTGTAGTAATTGGTGCGGCGGGGTCGCACCCCGGCCGCCTCCGGCTAGCTTTACCCGAAATAATTACACAGACACTGTATTCTTTTAATCACTGCTTCGCTCTTTAGCTCTAGCCCTTTTCTCGGCTAACTCTCGC
>NW_004949101.1:11946584-11976214 GCF_000317375.1 Microtus ochrogaster | reverse complement strand
TTTTTGATTTGCATCTTTAAATCATTAGGCGCTTAAGAATCTAAGCTGTGACATTCCTAGGTTAACTTTTTGCTTTTTGAGCGTATATCTTTGACCTGGAATAACTGTAGACTCAGCCCCGCCACTCCTATTACTACACGGTGGTACCAATCAGGCATGAGTGCAACCAAATGTCCTCAAAGACTGAGTCACAGGATGTGTTAATGGTCCACTTAGCACACAGGGAAGATGTCTGTGTAAGTTTACCACAAAAGCCAGTTACAGCAAAGACTCCATTTTTAAATCAATATGTGCAGATCTTGAATGCTTTCTCTTGAAGCAAATAAGTGTGTTTAAGTTGCTGCTCACTCTTTCACTGTTAGAGCTGCCGGTTTAAATGTGATCTGTTGATGGGACGTGATGTAAATTTTTGTGTGCGGTTGAGACAGTAAGGATACACACAGAGCAGCATACAACTGAGACCAAATTCCATAGCTCTGTGACTTTTTCCCTTAGTCTGTTGTTTGTCTAGCCCATGCAACACTTTAGAAGAAAAAAAAGTAGCAACTCACTTTAAAAAAATTCTTGAACATTCAGCTTAAAAAAACAACAGATATTTTTCTTTTCACTAGATTGTTTCATTTGTTTATGTAATATTTTATTATAATAGATGTAAACAGGTTGAGAAAATAATATAAGTGATTCATTGTAGGCCTTCAAGGTTGGGACAAAAGGGTTTAGAACATCAGCATGTGGCCTCGCGATTGAGTTCAGTTTCTGGGTACCTATGGGCTTTGGCTGTCTTATGAACATCCAGCTTTTCTTGCTCTAACCAAGGAGGGGTGCATGCAGAGAATTTCCAGCATTGCATTTGTTATGAGGGGACACTGAAATGCTTGAGTCTCATCCCAACTCCTAGACTATTATCGTACATCCAGTCTGACTGTTCTGAAGAATTCACTGCTCTAAACATTTAACCGAAGCCAACTTTATCTTAATCCAGACTCCGGAAAGGACCAATATTCACTCAAGAGAAATTTTCTGACTCTGAACAAATCTTTTATATTCTTTTCAAAGAGAGTCTCCAGTATTTTTCCCCTCATTTTATGTGGCTCTTTAATGATTCGGTAAAATCTGGATGATTCTGCTTTTTCAAAATTCATATTTCAAATCCTTGTAAAGTATTTTCTTATCATTTAGCTGTAAAAGAAAAATGTGATGTGTTTTTTCCAGAGATGAACTTCTTATATAAAAAAAAAAACCATTCTGGAAGCTCAGCTTGTGCCTTCTTCATCTGCTCTCAATGCTGAATAAACAAACTAACCTTGACAACACTCTCACTTAACTGAGGTTTGGGCACCATTCTCTTTCTCCTCCCTAGTAGGGCATCTTAAACGAGTTCCTAGCCAAACCTTTCACCTGCCATTTCTGTTCCTTCTACAGTCATCTCAGCTGCTCTGCCAGGACCACCACACCTTCCTCTCACTTCCCCAACCCTTCTCTTACCTATTACACTAGCTTTACCTCCCCGGAGTATCCAGAGTCCAGTTGCTCCTTATCACCGCTGTTCTGCACTGTGGTCCTGACCAAAGCTCCCTCTACCTCCTCTTTGCCACGCATCTTTTTATTAGTGTCTTCACCTTGACCTTACCCCTTGTAGTCCACCCTCAGAATAGCAACCGAAGATAAACCCATTCAGCTGAGGGCTATCATGACCTGGGAACCTCTAAGGCCTCCAATTCTCTGTAAATCCGAAATCCAGCCAAGGCTTCCCTGCCTGCCCTCCTGGGGATTTGCTGGTGGTCCCCCCCCCTCCCCGTATTTATGGGAAGGTTTGTTTGTTTGTTTTTCCTGCTTCTCCACAAATCCCTGCTGGACCATTACCCGCTGCCACTCTGTCCCTTCACAACACTTCAGCCCTTCTCTATTTATTATCCTGCTTTCCAGAACAGAACTTGATAAACGCTTGTTTTTTGAAAATAGTTATGCTGACGACGTCAATCAATTCTAACCCAGGTGGTTAAAATATACAGTAGTCTTGCCCTAATTTGGGGGAAATAGGTTCCAAGATCTCACCATGAATGTCTGAAATCACAAATGTTACCAAGCTCTAGCCTCACCTCTTTTCCCCACCCCCATAAATGCATCTGATAAAGTTTAATATGTGAAGAAAGTAACTGCATAAAAATAACCATAGATAACTCTTAAAGACAGATGGTGAAAAAATTGCCAGCATCAGTACGTTGATGCTTGAGGACGCTATTAAGTCAACTAATCTGATAATGAGGTAACTATCAGTGCCTACCAAGAGGGCGGTGCATGCGATGTCGATCCACTGTTAAAAGGGGTGACTCAGATCCCTGGTGTATAGAATGGGCCAGTATGAGATTTGATTCTGCTACCAGAAGGTGTGCAAGTTATAATTTTAGGTAGTTTGCTTCAATTTTCATTTAATGTTTTCAGCCATGAGTCACCAGCATCATTGAAAGTAAAATGAGGAATGGGGGAGAGCAACTATATCACCTCAGAGTCTTACACTTTGATTTTATACAGATTAGCTTAGGGAGAGCTAGGAAAATGGTATTTGACAAGCAAACTGAGAAAATGTGATTTGATGGCAGTCCAAGGGGGAACAGAATGATCTACAATTCAAGGGTGTTATTTTTAGAGTCGTTTTTCAGGATGTAATGATATTGCTGCCGCTAAGAATCCATGACAAGACTGGAGGTTTTGACCCTGCTGTCTTGGCCTCTTCCCAACCTGGATCATTATATCCTGCTTACCTAAATCCTTCCTGCCCTTCCAGTCAGGAAATGTAGTTCTCATTTCCTCTCCTGTAAAGCCCCCTCTCTGTTAAAAGAGAATGGTTAACACATTGCTACCACTTGTACCCCAAGCCCAGCATGCAGCCAGGTAATAGGCGTGTCTTATCTGTCTTGTACCTAGAAGCACTTGAGAAGAGAAGCATCCTCATGCTAAAAGCTTTGGCCCATTTTTCAATCAACTGTAATAAGGCTCTTTATTTCCCACCAAGCCATCTTCATCTCTTTGCCCATTATTTTATCATAAGCTGTGTAAATTATTTAATAGCAAGCTTACAACAACTTATTTAGTTAGAAAAACAACTCTGGTTTCCTCGTATTTTTTTTCTTTCTTTCTCAGAACACAGCTCACTCAGAAGGGTTTCAGTCTCCAGCAAAGAGGAGTTCAGATGTCTTTCATTAAGTTACAGCTGGCACTGCACAGCCGCTCAAAACCCTAGTCTCTGTGCTGTGCACCAGACTCAAGCGCAGCCCTCATTTAACATTTCCACAAATAAATCTGCCATTTTATAGCAACTTGAATTTTCCTTTGATTACAAAAATAAGCTGTTATTGTGAGGTTCCAAATGCAGAGATTGGAATTGAGCTTAGACAATTTTCTCATTTTAATACTGCTCATTATACTTTTTTCAGGTTGTAAATATTTGGTGAACTTCGTAAATGATACTTTGTGACTAAGTCACCAAATAAACACATGACTAACTACTGTAGAAATGAAATTATGAAAAATAGTATGTGTTCTTTTTTAGATCACAAAATGATAGTCGGGTATATAATTTATTACAAGCAATAAAATATCATTTTTAAGAAACTGAGTTGAATGTTAAAAGTACTTTGTTGAACTTGAATTATGTTGACTGGAAGACTTACTACAGAGGTTCCCGGAGAAGGGATTTAGTCTTTGTTTTCCTAGGAAGACGAAATCAGGTTCTCTACTTAACTTCCTTCTGTTGGCTCTGCTAACATCCTGCAGAGCCTCAAAGAGCTCAGTCTAGTTCCTGTTGGATGTTCAAGCCTTAAGGACCTCCAAGGAATCAGGCCTCCAGCCTTGGCCTCAGCTAGGGGCTTCAAGCAATGTGAATTCTCAGGCCCCCTCCAGGCCTAATACTCAGAAACTTGCATGTAGAGTTGAGGAAAGTTCTAACAGGCTTCCTGGTGACCTGGCAGTAGGTGATGTTCCAGACACATTGGATACAGGTAGATTTCAGTCCTGGATCAGCAAGTTTAAAACCCCCTGTCTTAGGTTTTCTATTGCTGTGAAAAGACACCATGACTATGGCAACTCTTCTAAAGGAAAACGTTTGGGGAGGGGCTTACATACTGTTCAGAGGTTCAGTCCATTATTGTGAGGAGCATGGAGGCATGCAGACAGGCGTGATGCTGGAGAAGTAGCATCACAGGCAACAGGAAATGGTCTGCAACACTGGGCGGTATCCTGATCATAGGAGACCTCAAAGCCTGCCCCGACAATGACACACTTCCTCCAACAAGGCCATACCCACTCCAACAAAGCTACACCTTCTAATAGTGCCACTCCCTATGAGCTTATGAGGACTAATTGCATTCAAACTACCACATCCTCAGAGTGTAAAAATGTCTATAGCATCTGGAGCTGCCTACTCTGCCAGTCTGCACATGAAGTCGCCTCGGCAAGTAAAGAAAAGGCACCTGGGGGTTGACCAGCTTCTCCAGTGACTCCATTGAGTCCTTGCTTGCTTTCAAAGCATCCCATGTTAAAATTATGTTTTTTAGAGGAGTTTTTGTTAGTTTAGGTTTGATTTGTTTTTGCTGTGCTAGAGATCAAGCCCAGGGTCTTCTGTTTTCTAAGCAAATGTTCTACCACTGAGCTACACCCCTAAACATTACAATGCCATTTCTTAACTTGTGGTTTCAATTGTAGAGGGTAGGCTAGTGGCTTCCACAGCCCTCGTAGTTCCCACAGAGCCCCCAAGACCTTACTAGACCCGGTCTCAGCCCTTCTGAACCAGGAACTCATGTTCTAGTGATATAATTTGCCCTCCAGGTGATTGTGCTACACACTTAAATATGAAAACCATGGCTATGGAATCAACTCCATCACTAGCCTTAATGTCCCACATTCCTATGGAAATCTGAGGGAACCAATGTTCACCTGCTGGTGTGAGTTGTGCCTCCTACTTCATTCTGTCCCCATCCCCCAACCCCCTCCCCCCAAAGGGTTTCTCTGTGTAATTTAGGAACCTGTCCTGGAACTCGCTCTGTAGACCAGGCTGGCCTTGAACTCACATAGATCTGCTTGCATCTGCTTCCTGGAGTGCTGGGATTAAAGGTGTGTACCACCACTACCTGGTACCTGCTGCGTTCTTAAGTGGCTCACTTGTAAATTTGAGCCTCCGCCCACCCCCACAGTACTCACTAAGTCTTTTCACTGCCTTGCCTCACAGTGAGACTCAAAGGACATCTCTCTCTCTCTCTCTCTCTCTCTCTCTCTCTCTCTCTCTCTCTCTCTGTGTGTGTGTGTGTGTGTGTGTGTGTGTTTCTGTGCATGTGTGTGTGGTGTGTGCCAGAATGTTACTCCCCCCCCCACTGTGTGTGTGTGTGTGTGTGTGTGTGTGTGTGTGTTGTTTCAGGCTTCCAAAACTGACAGTTGGCATTTTCACGCCCAAGTGAAAAGACTGAAGTGAGTGAATATTTTGTTTCTGAGTTTGGCTAGGACCGTAGCTAGTTCTGAGTGCCAAGCCACATTACTGACTGAAGAGTCTGTGGAGGTGGTGCTGAAAGGTCGAGACTTGTGCTCAAAGAAGAATACCACAGATGCTTTACCTTCTGAGGAGATGACTGTATGGTAAGACCATAGGGCAAGAACCCCACTGCTCAAAGTACGGTCAGAACTCAGCAGGCCATGTCACATAGGAGCTAATCCCAGAGCTATTGAGGCAAAACCTGCCCTTTGCCAAGGTACTCAGATACTTCCTGTGTACACCAAGGTATGAAAGGGCCTGTGGGAGAATGTGAAAAAAAAAATTGGTAGGTTTCTTCTTTATGTGAGCTACAGGGAGGAAGACTTGTGAGGAATTAGAATGTTAAGTTTGGATTTGTCCCTGGTTGACACTAGAGAAAAGAGATTGCCCTGAATCAATAAAGGTGATCTAGATTCCCCTACTTGATAACATTGAACCTCAGCGACAGTAATTTCTACAAGAGAAGCAGTCTTTTTCTTTCCTAATCAAATGACAGGCAAGGTGAGATAAAAATGGTTCCTAGATTAGTAGGTTTTTTACAGTGCATACCCATAGAAACAGAATAAGGAAAACCAAGCAAAAGGAATATAGGAAAATACAGACAAATGTAAATGAAAATTGTTTAGTGCCAAACGCTGGTAACGAACCAAACACCATCCACAGAAGGACCTTTCCAAATGGTGGGAGACCAGGCCCTCAGAGGGACATTTGGATGGGTCTGGAAAGCTGGCTGCCAGCTTGTCAGAATGAAGGAAAGAAGGTATTACCCAGATGGAGTCTCTGCATAAACGCTCCAAGAGTGGAGTCACAGTGAGCTGTGTCTCAGATGGCACGGCAGTCCAAAGGCCCCCATTTAGAGCCTAAATTGTGTTATCTCCCACCTGCGGTTATGAACTGTCGGGAGTGAGTCTCATACACCAACTCTCATTTCAATATCAGGCATAGAGTTGCTACTTTGGGCTGCCAATCAATCTGTGGTACTAGTGGGCTAGTCGCCTGGCTTAGGTACATCTTCTGTTATTAGAAAGCAGATTGGAGTTAGCGCTGCATTCTGCATAGGAAGTGCAGAAGCATGCAAACAATCAAAAAAAAAAAAACCCAGAAATCTCTTAAAAATGAATGTTCCAGCTTCTGTGTCATCTCTTACAATGGCAATGAAATCTGCTTATATAAAACTGTTTCAAAAGGAACAAGTGCTGTTTACTGCACCATAGTGTTGTATAACCACACTGCCATCTAGTTCTAAAGTATTTTCTTCATCCAGTGAGGAAGCCCCTCCTGCCTCCACAACCCCTGCCTGTAGCCCTAGTATGGCCTTTTGTCAGTTGGCTTCTTGATGAGCACAAAGTACCCCTTTTCATCGTTAGATGTTTCAGCACATTGATTTGCTAGGCTTTAAAACATGGTCCTGGACTTAAATGTCACCAAATCCCTGTGACCTTCGAGGGAAACTTTCTTGGTATTTTAGCTTTTTTTTTTTTTTCTTCTTTGCATAGTGTCCAGCCTCTGGAACACTTCCCTTTGAAATGCCGTGGTCTTCATGAGAGATGTACTTTTCATTGCTGATACCCCCCACCATTGTATTCTGGAATTTCCTAGTGGAGGAGCGGAATCTAGGGCCTTTCCAAGGGCAGCTTATTTCACCCCAGGTTATCAGATGCCTCCAGTAGGAGACGCAGGATGAGCTAGACTCGTGGCCACACAAGCTACTGTGAAGTTTGCATTTTTCTTATTGATTTGTGGAAGGAAAAATATCACTAGCTTTAAAGTGCTTCTTCATTTTCCATAGAGCTCCAGTTTTTACTGCTCACAAAAACTTCCATTGTGTGTGTGTGTGTATGCGCGCGCGTACACATATGCACATGTGGGCATACATAAATGCATTTGTATATTAGGTAACTCACAAGTATAGAAATGCAGGTAAGCCACCTTACTTAAGATACAGGTCAATTGCCCTTGAGCTTTACTATCTGTAGCAAGTAATTTAATCCTACTTCGGGGTTTGGGAGCACAGTCCTTACAGCCAGTGATTGAAGAGCTGAACTTATTTATTTTTAAATCTGTTGTTAAACAGAGCATGAAAACTATGCAGTGAAGAACACATATGGCCCTCAAAGCTGAAAACACGATATGTTCCAGAAATTGTACTGACCCCTAATACTAATATAAAGTGAACATCCTAAATGCCTGAATTCTAGATCTGACGTGCTCTACAGTGTAGTACAGGCGTGAATGAGAAGTGGAGCTGAATGCCTGGTGTGACAGGTTATAATCACAGCATAGGTGCAGTGGAAAGATTGTGGAAAATTCCCATCAAGGTATGTGAATATGGTATATATAAAACACAAATGAACATTATGCTTACAGATGGCCCATTCCCAAGATATTGCATTTCAGATGCGCTGGCTAGTTTTGTGTGAACTTGACACAAACTACAGAGTGTTGCCTGAGGTTTCTGTCTCACCCACTCCTTGTCCTGCCTGGTTCCTGCAGTCTAAAGTCCCAAAGAAATCACACAGGGGTTTACATTAATCATAAACTGATTGGCCCATTAGCTCAGGCTTCTTATTAACTCTTATAACTTATATTAAACCATTATTCTTATCTATGTTAGCCACCTTAGTTAGTTACCTTAGCTTGGTACCTTTTTTGGTGGGGCAGGTCACATCTTCCTTTTCCTGTGTCTGGGCAGGACTGCAGAGGGAGCTTCCCTCTTCTCAGAATTCTCCTGTTCTCATTGCCCCGCCTCTACTTCCTGTCTGGTTGTCCCGCCTATACTTCCTGCCTGGCTACTGGCCAATCAGCGTTTATTTAAAACATAATTGACAGAATATAGACAATTGTGCCGCACCAATAGAATCATTTTAGAAGGGGAAACCTCAACAGAGAAAGTCCCCAACAAAATTGTCCTGGCAGCCCATGGTTCATTTTCTTTAATGATGATTGCTATAGGAATGCCCTGCCCACTGAGTGATACCATGCCTGAGCAAGCTAAGGGTGCACACAGTAAAAAACCTTCCCCCATGACTTCTGTATCTGTTCCTGCCTCCAGGTTCCTGTCCCACTTGAGTTCCTGCCCTTCCTTTCCTTTGTATGACAGACTGTTACTTGGAAATATAAGATGGGATAAACCCTTTCTTCCTTGAGTTGCTTATGATCATGGTGTTTTATAACAATAATGAAAACCTAACTAAGCCAGGGTATTAACTTAGTATAAACTATAAATATAATGTAATATTATATTGTATTTATAACATAATGTAATTTATATTATTATAATATATGATAATGTTATAGTATTATGTTATAAACATATTGTATATGCAAATATTCCACAATCTGAAGAAATTCCAAACACTTCTAGTCCTAAGCATTTTAGATATGTCAGGCACTCTTCAAAGTGTTGTGCATACTATCTAATATCACAGCAATGAAACTGAATGAGTGTTAACAATGGTCCTCCTGACATAGAAGAGATGTGGCCTTAAGCATTGAACTTGCCCAGGTTGCATCAACTCTGATGTTATGCACCCTTGGTGCCAGGATCTGTTCTTGGTCTCGAGTTCTAACACTGCTGTGCTGCTCTTGGAGCTATAAAATTTTCTCGCCATTATAAAGACAGAAGTGAGACCAGTATGCTTTTACTGCAGTGCTTAAGTGAATAACTTTAATGAGGTTGGTATTCTGCGGGAGGTATGCGCTTAGAGACATCTACCATCGTAACACTGTTTATCTGTTGCCTGGTCAAGCAAGAGAGCACATTGGGAGGCATTTTTACCCTCATGGGGAGCTCAGTGAGGAGGGTAATGAGTTTTTAGATATTTCCCACTTCCCTCCCTCCCTTCTTTCCTCCTTTCTTTTCCTTCCTTCCTTTCTTTCTTTTTTCTTTATCTGTTGAAGGAGTACCTATTTAAATCTCTCAGAAACGCTGCTCTGTAGACAGAATAATGATGTTATGAAGGTATCATGTAGCCAGATATTTTTCCAGCAGTACCAAAACAATGATGCAGTCCTGGCACTCATTTATTAATTTATGCCGTAATCATTTCATTTATTGTCAAAGTGCCCTCTGGTTCCCACTATTGGATGAGTGTGTGGTGGGGACCTCTCCTTAAAAGATAGAACCTTAGATGACAAAATCCAAGGACAGAGGCTCTTTTTTTTTTTAATCACTTCTAATACCTCTTATGCTGAAAGTCATGTTTTATAGACTTACCTATAGATCTGACTTGTTTGGACTAAACAGTTTGATGCTGGCTATATGGACAGAACCAGTCAGAGAATCTCTGATTGATGTTCTGTAACATAGAAAGAAACTGGATAGGTAACATAATCTGCAGGTCAAAAGAACATTTACTTTGGTCTAAAATAATTTTCCAAACAGTGTCAGTTGGTGCATTATCTGGAGGAATGTGACCTTGGGCAGTAAAGGTGAGGTTTCTATGGGGATGCATCTTCATGAATGGACTTGAACACACCAGCTGCCTCCTCATTCTTTGCCATCAGGATGCTGCAGTATCAACAGTTGAGACAAATATATCCCTAAGGAAACTAATGGTTTCTGACATATGAAGATTGATGCTCTTAGTTTTCTCAAAAATATAAAGTTCCTCAAATATTTTAGAGCACCCTATATGAATGTCAGACTAGTGCTGTATGAAATAAATGGAATTACCTCGTTTTCTATCAAATACTCTTAGGGCTTTGTAGGGATACAGGTGTACCTCAGACTTCGAAACATTAACACATGCCATTTATCTGAAGTCAGGAGATAAAAGCAAGCACAAAGCCTCTACATATATTGACTATGCCTAGGTTTTCTTTCTCCTATTTTATATGTAACAGTCTGTGGAGTAAGTGGGGTAAGATTCTGTAGAAACAAAAGGATATGTTACAAGATATCTTTGAAATCAATCTTAGGCAATGAAAAAAACCTGAGTAACGCCAGTGGACAGATGGCATCTGAAGTGACACTTGCATGAGTTATTACCGAGAACAGCACTGTGGTGTTTGCCCTCCCCTCTCTAGTGACTATTTAAAGGTCCTCTTTGACCTAACTCTCCAGTGTTGTCAAGATAACCAGCCAGACTGACTGGCTGTTTTGACTGTCTGAGTGACTGCACTAATCCTGACCAGGAGTATCTAAATACCACCCAAGCCTCGCCAGCTCTGTCTTACAAACATGCCACCCATATGCATAGCCTGCTTGCTACCCAGCCACTCATCCTCCAATCCAGAAAGTGGTGTAGGAATCTGGTTTTTCTTTAGCTTTCTCCAGCTTCTCTCCAGAAAGGATGAAGACTGTCTATGGCTCGGAGACTTCCAGGCTGTGTCAAGGAAAAGGCTCTGATCCCTCTCTTTAACTCTCGTACCTCTCCATCCAAATTCAGACACATGGTGAAAATTTCAGTCATTTCTGGAGAGCTTCTGGGATTATGATTTGGTTGTTTTTCTCCATCGAGTTGCAGATAGACCTCTCTTACCTTCCTGGTCCCTTGCTAGTTGTTATTGCAACTCAGGAATCTCACTGTGCATCTCTGGCTTTTCAGCTGGCCGTGCCCTAGCTCCATCATCATAGCCCAACTCTGTCATCGTCCTCTCTTTTTTCATGTCCGTCATTGGAGGTGATTTTCAGGTTTCCTTGCCTGGTTTGTTCTTGCCATTGACACTATCGTCATCTGTGTGTTTGCATGCAGGAATCCCAGCACCTTGGGAGTTATGCCAAATGCCTGAATTTCTCTGTGTTAGAGCCAGGAGAAAGTAGACATGTTTTTTTTTAAAAAACTTTATTATTATTATTGTTGTTGTTGTTAAAGTCTTATAGTTTCATACATGAATATAAGGTATTTAGGTGGTAACACAATTTAGTGCTTGGTCTGTGGCATATAAACTTTTGTAGTCAGCTCCTATTTACTCAACCTCTACCCTCTGCAGTTTCTTAGTTCTTGGACCTCAGTCCTGTGCTGAAGGCTATGGTGATATGAGAATCTGAATTTTGGTCACTGGCCCCTGGAATCTCTTGCTGACTGGAGTCAGTGGTCCAAGTCATAGTCTGATCATTACCACCATCCTGGGGCGTGTACCATTCTCTGGTTTCTGTGGTGTAGTCTGGTAAGCATTCTCCCAAGAAACCCACTCTTCATACTAGCTACTGTTTTAATTTTATGCACAAACTTCCCAATTTTGTTCATCAACAGGCTCTTTTTAGGCCGACCCATGCTGCCCATAGGAGCCTAGAAACTAGCAGCTCAGGGTTTCCATGACTGTGTTGCATCTCCTTAACCAAGCTGCCTGTGGCAGTTTGCACTGCTATGGTAATATCTGAAACTCTCCATAAATGACTTCAGCAATGCAGTGGGAAAAATGGGTGCTTGAAAGGTTTTATCAAAAACCAGGGACTGAAGATTTCAAATATAGAAATGTTCTGAATGGCAATACTCTATCTGAGGGTGGTTATTTCTCATTTGAACAACTTGATTCAAAAGCCTAATGGTTATTATACATAAATTATGTATAAGGAAAGTGAGTTATAATTAATATAAAACAGTCTCTCCGTTCCTGATGGATAAGGCAGCAGTCTCCTAATTCTGGCTCATTCTCCAGCAATCACGTCCCCTGCAGTTGTCTTTTTCTCTCATATGCATACTATAGTGATTCTTATGTTAAAGTTGTCTGTGGGGTTAAAGTGCAGAATAATGGGGACCCATAGGGAATTTCTGATAAGGACCTAGGGAGTACTTAAATCACCACCTCTAGAAACCTGCTCCAAAATTTCTTAAGTATTCACTAGCCTTCCCAACCATGACTGTGACCAAAATACACAGAGAAACAACCCCAAAGGAGGGTTACTTGCCTCAAGGTGTTAGAAGGTTCAGTACAGGGTTGTATGACATCTGTGATGGTTAGTGTCATAGAATCTAGAATCTGAGAGCTAAGTTTCTGGGCCTGCCTATAGGGGATTGTCTTGACAATATTAATTAATGGGGGGGGGGGAATCTTAATTGTGGTTGGGTCAGGCAGAGAGGATCCTGGACTGAATACACTGAAGAAAAGAAGCTCGACATTAGCAAGCATTCATTACCCTCTGCTTCCTGACTGGATGGACGCACCCAGCTGCACCAGCCAGGTCCTTGTTCCTTGACTTCCCAGCCCTGATAGGCTGCAGTTGAATTTTAAGCCAGAATAAAGGTTTCTCCCTTAAGTTGCTTTTGTTGCAGCATACTTACAACATAGGCTTCCTTAAAGCTGTAAGTCCCACTGTGTTCATGCTTTGAACTTTTAGTCCCTAAGACAATGACTTTATGGGATGTGGCCTTTAGGAGGAGAGAAATAAAAGGAGCCCTAGGAGACACATGTCATTTTCCCACAATGTGCAGACACAGCTAGAAGGCACTCTCTGTGAACCAGAACATGGGCACTCACTAGACACCGCATTTGCTGGTTCTTTGATCTCAGTCTGGCCAGCCTCCAGAAATATGAGAAATAAATGTATTTTGTCTATAGGCCACCTCGTTATAACATTTTATTACGGCTTAAACAGATTCCCACAGAAACAGCCTAGCTAGCCCTCCCAGATGGGGCAGTGGGAGACTTAAGTTGGGATGAAGTACTTTTTAAATGAATATGCATAGGCTCACCTGGCAAATGTAGATGCTGGCACCTCATCTTCTATGACACCCAAGACTACATGTCTAACATGTTCCCTGGAAATCTTGCTGCCCTTGGCTGAGAATCACAACTGAGTGGAGTGTTTGTGTTATGGTCCAGGTGTGTCTATGTGTGTGTGTGTCTGTCCATCCATTTATCTATGTGTGTGTGTGTGTGTGTATGTGTGTGTGTGTGTGTGTGTGTCTGTGTTTCCATTTGTCTGTATGTATATGCTTAGAACTTGTTTCTTCAGTTGGACATTACTGTAGACATAAGTTTCTGTCCCATCTGGTCCTGTAGCCATTCAGTCCCAAATAAACAGAGCCTTATGTTAATTATAAACTGTTTGGCCTATTGCTCAGGCTTATTACTAACTGGTTCTTGCAATTTAAATTAACCTATAATTCTTTTCTATGTTTAGCTGTGTGATTTGGTACCTTTCTCAAGAGGCAATTCTCATCTTGCTCCCTCTGTTTCTGACTGACTACTATGTCTCTGCCTTTCCTCTTCTTAGAAGCCCCCTAGTCTGGTCCCCTGCCTATATTTCCTGCCTGGCTATGGACCAATCAGTGTTTTATTAAGCCAATATGAGTGATAAATCTTTATAATGTACAAGAACATTATTTCACAGCAGTTTACAGAAGAATCAACTGCAAAACTTAATTAAAAACAGATTTCTCTGGTCTGAGGCTATGGGTCAGTGTTAAATCACTCACCTCCCGTTTATGACACCCTAGTTTACATGCTCCATCCCCAAAAATTAAAAATTAGAAACAGATTTCTGTTCCCTAGTCTATGACCCCCCCCCATTCCTACATACTGAGTCAGGAGGTTAGACATGACTGCTTACATTTTAATAACTTATAAGTTATCCTGATTCTGGTGCAGAAGGTGAGGGAATGGAGGCATGGGGAAGGAGGGAGGGATGGAGGGAGGGAAGGAAGGAAGGAAGGAAGGAAGGAAGGAAGGAAGGAAGGAAGGAAGGGAGAGAAGCTCTCACAGTATATCCCAGGCTGGCACCTAGGTTTGCCAGTGTGTACCTCCACTCCTAGCTACTGGGGTACTTAAACTAGCAGGTCTATGGCAACTGTTGGGCATATTTCCTTGGGATGATTCCTAGTACGTGTAGAGCAGGATCTGAAGAATACAGGGAAATTGTGTTGGTGGTCTCCTGGGATGAATAAGAAGATTTGGGGTGATGTTGGTGATCTCCTTGGATGAATAAGAAGATTTGGGGTGATTTTGGCTCTAGAAAAAGCTGGACTGGAACCTAGGACATGGAATAGGGAGGAGGAACCTAAACTACAATGCTGGCTTCCTGAGCTTTTTAGACCAATCTGACCTTGAACTTGCAGAGAACCCCTTGCCTGTGCCTTATTTTTTTTTTTAAAGGAAAAACATTTCTGCTCAGTTTAAATTCGTGTGGTTTTAGTCTAGTTTTGTTGTAACTGTGTGTTTCTGCATTCTCTTAATGGGGATGGGCTCTTTTTGTTTGGGACAGTGTTCCCTAGTATTGTTCAGCAAGAAGATAGATAAGGAGGAAGGCCCAGACATTTGCCAGGAGGTTGGGTGCTGTTTGACTGTCTGCGTGGAGAAAATAAGGTCAAGGAGTGCTAGGCCCAGTGTCCCCAGGAACTGCTCTCTCTCTCTCTTCTACATGCCCAGAAAAATCCTTCAGATGTCTCCTCAAGGATTCTATTTTTCCTGAGAAGAGATACAAGTCTTAATTTAGAAAGGATTAAAGAGTGAGAGAATAAAGGGGTTATCGGTGATAGAATGTGTGTTTGGTGTGCTCAAGGTGTTGGCTTCAATATTCAGCACAAATAAAATAAAAAAAACAGCCAAGTGATACTCACATCTAATTGGCAACGCTAACTGCAGTAGCAGGGAACCAGCCGCTATAGCGTCTCCAGGTCACAAGACAGGACCCCTGAACTCTAAGAGCACCTTGCTTCCAGGGCCTTTCTGGGCCCTGACATTTCTACCCACTCTTTGGTGATCAGCTGAAAAATTAAAGTTAAACTTATTCTGTAATGTATTCTTTCAAGATTCAAAAAAAAAAAAAGTCACTGGAAAAAATTAAAAAAAAAAAACAACTAAATTTTAAAAGGTGAGAGAGTTTAGTGAAGCTACAGTCCGCCGGGACAGCAGAGAAACCACACCCCTCTTTCATGGTCAGGTGCTGCTTCATGCCATGGCCAAGTTCTGTTGCACCCAGATTGCTTGTGTCAACTCAGGACAAGAGTACGAGAAAGTGACCAATGTGGCAGGCCTAAGGCCCCAACAGGACTGGCTGTTACCCAAGGGCTCCAAGATGCACCTCTAAAGGTGTAATGCTGATAAATTATTCAAGCTTATTTTAAGCAATTAAAACAGGTATATCTTAAATCACCATTTTAAAACTGTTAATCTGGCAATAATCAAAGCGTCAACATGCTTGTAACTCACGCCTAGCAAAACTTTCATGAAAACTCTGGGACTCTACTGACACCTGCTGGCATCTCTCTATTTAATGTCTGAAAAGAACGTTTGCCTAGCATTAATGCTTTTCCTATAGTCACTAGGACTCAGTATACTGTGTGTTTGACTTGAGTAGTGGCAGGGAGCTAGGGGAGGCATGGAAGAGCTCTCCTTCATTAGATAGGGCGAGGTGGACCAAGCCACTGAGTGAAAATACCCCAACAGGAAGGCCTGCCACAGCTCTGTAACTGCCCCTGCTCTGCCCAGGCTCTGCCCCTGCTCTGTGACTCTGGGCAAGGCCCTTGGTCTTGCTTTCATCTTTGCAAAGTGAATACAGCACAGCCTCCATGCCCAGTGCTGAGCAGACCCTGAGGGTGTTGGTGGTGTTTGCTACTGCATGGGTCTGGTGGTAACCCCAAAGGTCATTACCTTTCCATTCTAATAAACAAGAGTCTTCACCAATGCTGTTTTCAAAAAAAAAAAAAAAAAAAAATGGATGAAGGCAGCTTAAGCCTCCTGAATGTCCCCCACCCCCACCCAGTGTCTGGAGGTTATTTCTAGAAACAACTAAATTAGCACGATCAAAAACAGCAGTGTTGTTTTCTCTGCCCCGGCCACTTGCCCTAGGAAACTGGGGACTTTGTTCTGTGTTTTGGAACATAACTCAAACCTTCAGGTTGAGAAAATGCCCTCAGTTAATGCCATCCAAATTATTTGTGCTTTTTCTGTCCGCTCCTGGGAAACTGTGTGGGCCCGTGGTTTGTTAGGCCAATAACAGGATATTCGAGAATCTCCCGGGAACCAAGTCCATATTTAGCCCGACAGAGGACCAGAGGTCTGATGATGAGAAACGAAGCAATTCTTTAAAGCTCCTATTTCATTTCTTTTTCTCTCTCTGTACCCAGACCTTACCTGTTTGTTGAAGCTTTTGATGCTCTTTGCAGTTCTCAGAAGAAAAAAAAAAGGCCTTTGTCAGCTGCAGAAGGAAAGATGCCTCTCAGAGGTCCTCTTTCGCCCACCAGAAAGCTATTAGCAATGACTGGAACATTCCAGAGGCAGCAAGAGCCATTAGCTTCACAGCCAACAGGATGACACCTATAAAAGAAATAGGCGCCAGTGAGGATGTAGGAGTTAGCACCCTCGTGCACTGTTGGTAGAAAAGGAGAATGACATAGCTGTCACAGAAAGCAGCGTGGCATCTCCCTTTAAAGTTAAAAGAATTCTCGTGTGATCCTATGGGCACTTATGCAAAATAATTTATATCATTTTTTTCAGTATCCAAAATGAAGAAGGAGCTCAGGTGTCCATCGAAGGAAGAAGGGGTGGATGACCCATGACATTCACATGTTAAATGAGAGTATTATGCCTAGAGAAGTAAGCCAGTCAGAACATGGCAAATCATATGTGATTATTCTTGTTTGAGACGCCTAACATAGTCTGTGTTTTTGCATAGACACAAAAATCAGAATGGTGGCTCCTGGGGGTCAAGGGGAAGGCACAGACGGTGGGGATGGGTGCAGGACTTGCTGAATTATCTAATGCCCCTGAGAGAGAAACATTTAGGTTCTGCATGTTTTACCAAAATTAAAATGAGAAGACAGCAAATACCAAAACCCAAACCCCACACTCATATAACTCAGTCAGCAGCTCAGGCCTTGTACAGATGAAATCTCCCATCCTCATGGTATGAAGCCTGGTGCTCTTGGGAAGTGCTGTGCAGCCGGAACTTCTGTGGTGACAACTGTGTTTCTCCCGGGCACTCTCAGCACGGTGCCTAGAAGCCTTGTCATGGCTTTGGAACACTTGCATGCTAGCTGTGACAGCCGGTTAGATCTGTTCAACTTGAGTTTAAGGCATCATGCGATCAGTGACAGCAGAGTTCACATTTATGTTACCACCCATCCAGAATACTGTTCTTCCGTTGGCTCTAGATGTAAACCCAGGGAGGGAAGGGATGGCCTGGAGAGGAGCCTTAACTCTGTTCATTCCTAAGCATCAGTTTGTTACACAGCATGCTGCCAAGGTGTCACTCTTAGGGGGCATTCATTAGTGTCAGATGTTGGACCCACGAGCAGTGCTGGCTTTAGTTCATGGGCTAGCCTTCTCTAGTAAAATGCCCTTTTACAGACCCAAAGTTCTTCCCTGACATCCTCCATCTGTCTTCACTTTTCCTTGTAAACCCATGGTGCGATGGTATGAGCTACATTGAGGCCCAAGTCCTTATACAGAAATTGTGTGAGCACATCCCTGCCTGCTCTGGCTACCCTCATAGCAGGCAAGAAATCATTTTACTTTTTAAGGCTTTGCTGGAAAATGCAGACAGGTAAGCTATGTAAGCAGCGCAGACGGAGCGAATCAGACGGAGCTGCAATGAAGGGTCTCCTCACATTGCCCTCTAAGATGGAGGAAGTAAATGTATCAGCATGTACTGTACAGATTGCTTAGAAAGAGCTGAGTAGCTAAAATAATAAGGCTTATATTTAAACAGGCTGCAAGTAGAAAGCTTAGCAAATCAAGCAGTGGGTGGCATCTCTTTGAGGCAATCCAGTCTTTCTTTCATGCCTTGTAGATGCCACAGGAAGAATGAAAGCTGTATATTAAAGAATAAAATACAAGTGTGTAAAATATAGATGCTGTGTGGTAGAAGGGGAGGAAAGGAGAGTGTGTGGTTTGATTGCACAGAGGAGGCGGGCTGTCTAGTGAAAACACTGTACCTGCCACAGAAGATTGCTCACTGGGATTTTTTTTTCCTTCTATTTTCAGCAATGGGTAGAAGGCCTGAGATCAATCATTCACAACTTCAGGGCAAACAACGTCAGTCCGATGACATGCCTCAAGAAACAGTGAGTTTTGTTTGCAATCCCTCTTGTTCTTAGGAACTGTCTACCAAGTGTTCTGATCACCAGGTAAAGACTGCATTGCCTACGATCGGGCCAATCCCAGCCTGCCTTTCCTTCTGAACCCCTGAATTTGGAAGGTGACGCACACGCCTGTATTTATACCACTTAGCCAGGCACATGTAATGACTCCCCTTCACAAAACATGCATCAAAAAAAACAAAAAAAAAAGGTTGATGCACAAAAGCCACTGGCCACTCAGTCCTCTAAGGGTTACAAGCATTGGGCTTATTCCTCCTAAACTCCGTCTTCTGCTAGGTGCCTCTGCATGCCCAGCTGGGTGCTAGGGTGTCTCAGGTCTCCACTGAGTCAAGGAGACAATTTGAGGCTATAGCCAGGAGAAACATTTGAAAAAGCATCTGCTGCTGAGGTATAGCAGGAAGTCCTTCCCCCAGCAATACCACTTCCTGTTTAATATGCAATCACGGATCTCAGGGTTCTTTGAAATGTCTTTCTAAAATTTCAGTCAGTGATTCAGTCAAGGCCTGAAGATCTTACTGCAGCTCACTGTTCCTGGACTCCCAAGTGGTCTCCTACACTGATAGAGCTGTATTCCTGCTCAGGGTCAAGTGACAGTTTCTCAGATAGAAATCCCAGATAAGGTGAGCATCCAAACTGCCTAGGCTCCCCCAAAGCCAGTACGTGCAGTAGGATCAAAAACCCATTGCCATTGTTCTTGAGTTCTCAGTAGTCCTCATTGTCCCGGAACCCTGATTGCTCTTTGAGCTGATGAGGGAGAGGGACTTGATCGGGGGAGGGGGAGGGAAATGGGAGACGGGGAGGAGGCAGAAATCTTTAATAAATAAATAAGTTAAAAAAAAAAAAGAAATCCCAGATAACCAGGGGTCCATAATTGTGTGTGACTGCCTGTTTTTGTAGGGACTGTGGGTGGCAGGTAGTGGTGAGGTACCACAGCAAGCATACGTAGACCTTGTGGAGACAGTCTTCCCCTTCTGAAAAACAAGGCCCTAGCACCAAGAGAGCGACCCACTGATTCCTTGCCTTACTCTGGGGGCCCTCAGTCCTTTAGGCACTTCCTGCTCCTGTCTCCTAGATGTTTGGCAGGTGTTGTAAACCCCAGCTTTGCCACTTTGGGCAAATCCTTAACTTTACAGTCCTCTACCGGAGAACCAGATCACCGCGTAATGAAAGCAGAAAGCCTCTCGAAAGCTCGTCTTCCCATTTGCTGTGCTTCCCATCCCTCATTGTGCTTATTTCCTTAATGAGAACCTAGAGACTGTTCCCTACTGTGAATGGAAAGCGTACTTACACTTGAGTGGCCAGTGCAGACACCAGCTCTTTGGGAATGGAGCTTCTGTTCACCCAGCCACAGGCTGCTTACCCACTGTGTGTCCTCTCCAGAGGATGTGTCTCCAGAGGAAGTCCCCATGCTTGGGAGATTGAACTCCTGTTGTGGTGGCAGAGCCAACCCCTACACCACCAAGGCTAGTGGCGCATATCCTATGAGGTCATGTAAAAACTAATTGAAGCCCAAGTTTCAATTAAGCCAGTTCCCTGCCCATTCTGCTTCCCTCACTCTGTCTCTAAAACGTACCCCAAACAAAATAGCAACTTGTGCTTCTGGAACTAAGATAGAAACTTCCACAAAGGTGTGATGCTCTACAGACTGTTAGCACCAAGGAATAATAGGAATAGGCGTCATTGGCTGAGAACAGTCTCGGTTCCAAGATGTACAGGAAAGTTCTCGTTCCCCATATGTCCCAAAAACTTGGGGAAAGCAGAGTTACCCACCACTCTGAGGAAGTCTCTGAGGGCTGAAGACTAAGCAAGGCTCCCACTCATTAGCCATCCTACCTTTGGCAGCAGGGAGTGGTGAATCCCCATTGGTTCTCGGAGCGAGGCTAGACACTGGCATTACTTGTCACCCTGGTGTTTCACTGAAGAGGAAACCCAGCACAAGCATGAACAGCCACCATGGTTTGCTCAGTACAGACATTCAAGTTCTAATTCTCCTAGGTGTCAGATTTTCAAATATAGGACTCTCGGTTAAATTTGAATTTCAGACAATAGATATTTTGTGATAAATATGTTGTAAGTGTTACCAAGACGCATTAAAATATTGTGTAACTTGAGTTCAATTCATATTTTACTGAGTGCAATAGAATCTGAGGGCCCTCAATTTGTCTCCTAATCATCTGAGTTTTAGATTAGATGTTCTGTATGAAGAAGGCTTTCTTCAAAGTGCTTAATGATCTGGAGCGGGTGCTGGTGGGACGCTCTGAGGCAGTGTTCCTCTTGTTTTCCAGCTGGATGAAACTGGCGTTTCTGACCAACACGAGTGGTAAAATTCCAGTGAGAAGGTAAGTGAGACATTCTTTGCGGCTCGCCTCGCTGTCACCATCCCGAGACCCAGCCTGCTATAATGCAACTGCATGCGCTCATTGCCTTCCAGATATTTCTGGAAGCTTAGGTTCTGTCATTTCGTAGTTCAACTTGTAACAATCAGCAGTGGAAATAAAGTTGCACCTCCCCCAGAATGGGACGCATCAACTGTGGTAAAGGATGTCTGAAATGTAGCGCTGAATTTTAATCTGTGACTCACCAGGCTCTCACAGTTCATGTGGTGTCCCCCCACTTATCTGAGCAACAGCTACCTCCCTCCCTCCGGTTAGACCCCCCCATGGAGGTGCACAGTGGCAAGTCAGTGCCTCTGGCCAACACCTCCCCGTCCAAGGATACTGCTCATTTGGTCCCTAGGGAAGGTGGGGCTTCCCCTAAATTTCCCCTAAATTCAGCTGCTGCAGCAGAGTGCCAGAGACTTCTGCGTATACACAGCAGAAGCTTATTTCTCATTGTTTGGGAGGCTGATACATGACCAGGGTGCCATCAGGGTTTCTAGATTGCAAACTGATATCCTTCAGGGGTGCCCTTACCTGAAGAGGGCCAGAGAACTGTCTCATGTGCACTTTTATAATGTGCTAGTCCCAATCCCAAGATCAGCAAAACCACCTCCCAGAGGGCCCCCGATATCAACACAGTAGAGTTCCGTTAGATTTTCACATCGGACGAGCTTCCTCCCTCACCAGCCCTAGTGAACAGTGACAGAAAACAAAAGGCAGATGGAACCCAAAAGGAAGAGGGTGTAAGCCAGACACATCTTCCCCACGTGTTCTCGAATAGTTCTGACACATTTCGTTCTGGGAGGAGTCCCTACGCTTCCCTCTTTTCTGTGTCTCACTTCCTTTCACAGTTTAGGGTTTGCTAGTGGCCTGTGTGTCTCTGTCAGGTCTTGTGAGGGTAGCTATGGAAATTCTTGACGAAACTCTCCCCGGTCATATTACTTGATGTTTATGTAAGCATTCATGGACATCAAAGAAGCTGGGCTCAGCCCTAGGGCATCGTCTGTCCACATGAGACCAGGAGATATGTGTTCTTTAGCCTGAAGCAAACACAGTCTCCCTGTATACTAACCCACGCCTCCCAGGATTTTTTTGACTCAAATTCATGTTGATGTTGTCTTTGGAAATGACGTTAGTAAAGACATAGACTGACAAACAATGAAACCTAGAAGAGGACTGTCCTAGACTGATCCATCTTTAGCACACAAGACAAACAAGTCAGCAAGTGCAGAACGTTTGAAGGGGTAGATGCGATTCAGCTGTGGCATTCTGGCTACTCCTGGTTATTTCCAGGGTCATTTCCCTGCTTTTCTATCTACGTAATTCATTCTACACCAAGGTTTCTATTCTGTACCCCTGTGCAAATGTCTCCGTCCCCCCTTACATTGTCATACAGAGAAGAAACACCCTAGATACCATCATTTTTCTCAGTTCTATAGCTATGGGGATCATGAACTTAATCTCCCAGGTGACTTGTCTGCAATATGTATTTATGGGAAACTAGAATACATAGATACCATGAGGATGACCCTATGCGGTATCTTTTCTATTAAATCTTTCATGATTGCTTACTAGGCTGCAGACCCCAAACGTTTGTTGTGGTCTTTAACAGATCCATATATAGGGTTCTTTGCTGCCTTGCTACTGCTCAAGTGAAGGAAGGTTTTCAATAATATTTTTCAAACAAGTCAGCTTTTTAGAAGTTTATTTTTAGGAAAAAAAAATCCCTGCGAGCACCCCTGTGGGGAAGACATTTCAGAAGTGTCCTTATTTTATTGAAAACTTTCCTAAACATGAACAACAGAAAGGTAGTTATTCATTGTTCCCGAGAAGTCTTGCCACACAGACAATGCATAACCATGCTTTAGAGAGTATATATGGTAGTATGAGGGACTGTTGTGCTTCATTCAGTTTCTTTTTCCATGATAAAGATGGAAAAAAACGGATTGAGTGGAAACGGGAAGATTATGATCCAGGCGCCTCTCACCAGTAACTCTGGTTCCACTCGTCTGCCTTCTGCCCATGATGTTATCATATCACAGTTCCGGTTCTCTGGGTCCCCGGGCAGCTTGTTCACATCCAAAATCATCACCACCACTTTGCTAGAAATGGCCTAGCTATTTTGGCGTTGTCTTTAGCTCTTTTGTCGTGGATTTTTTTTTTAAGCTTTTCATTATTAATAGGTGCTTAACACAAGCCACCTGTGACTTGGGGTCAGGCTGTGAGAATTGATGGAGAATTGATACCAAGCCAACGAAAGGCAGATAACTCTCCTGGTAGATGGTCTTCCAAGCCTTACGTGGAAGTCGTCCTGAATGTTTTAATGGATGTGAAGGATAAACACTTTTTAAAATGTCACTTCCTCACCACCATTCTGGGGTTTTAAAATGGAAACTATTCGTATAATGCACATTGTGTTGAAAAGGGATCTGGCTGCGTAGTCGTCGTGTGGCTTGGGAAAGGCCCCTGCTCTTGAACATTAAGTCAGACTATAGTACCCAGGAAATTGCAGGGATGATGGAGGAAGGAGCCTAGCTCCTTGCCTCTTGATTCCTTTCTTTTTCTGTCTATGACCTTGCACATCCTGCCTTTCTCTCAGACACACCTGCTTACCGAAGTTCATCATCCCACTTGGAAAATAACTTTGCTGTCTCACATTTCTTGTAAGCCGAATGTGACCTTTGGCTAGAGAGTTGAGTGATGGAGACCTACATTCTTGTGGACAGTGACTGGAGGGGCCAGTAAAGGAAAGGCCAAGAGCCTCGGGTATAATAATATCAGCAACATGGTCTGCACGATCCATCCCTCATGCCCTGAAGCTGCAGCACCCTACAAAGGGCAGTTACCTGCTCCTTCACTGGAAGTCTTTTGTGACTCTGTCAGAAGTTGGTGTGCAAAATAGAAACACTGAAGGTCACATATGGGCACAAAGTGGACTCCCTTCGTGTCTAGGCTCATATTCCCCTAGTCATTTACAGAGAGCCCTGGGATACAGAATTTATCCAGAGCTGTGGCAGGACTGAGCACAGCTCCAGTGTGCTTGCTTTTGTAAATTCCTTTCAGGGAAGGAATGACAGTTTCTTTTGACTGAATAAGATCTCATTGAGAAAACTGACATGTAGCCTAGTTGCTCGGGACCCTGCCTAGTGTGTTCAAAGCCTTGGTTTCCCTAAATCGAGGTTTGATTGCACATGTCTTAGTCCTAGAACTGTGAGGTAATAGGGAGTGCATGGCCATTCTAGGCTAGAGACCTTGTCTCAAGAAAAAAAAAAATCTCATTGAGCACCTAGTAGCTTGAAACACTAAGCAGACCTCGTTGGGCAGGGAATCATATAGAAGTTATTATAATGTCACAGTCCCTTTATCAACATACTATAAGTATGTATGTTGCCAAGAAATACTCCCATGGTGTCTAAAATGTCTTAAACTGTGTGTGATTAGTGTGTTGTTCTCAGAACCATGGTTGAAGAACATCTTTCTGGAAACCAGAGAATTCCGATTCCCTCCTTAGCCTCGCAATCACAGTAGATGAATTTTCAGACTCAATAATGATTTGGAAAGGTGTCTGGAGCAAAGGGAGTAAACATTACTCTAGGGAAATAGTCTCGCTGATGCCACTGTGCTTATTTTCCATTCTTTTTACGTGCAGTGAGAAAATGTGTCTGTAGGCTACCCAGACTCTACTCACATCTCAGAAGTCAGCACCTCTCTCTCCCATCTCCTTGCTCCTTGACCTTCTTATTCTAAGTTCTGTTTCTCGACACTTAGCTAGGCGCTCACCAAAAGACTGTTTTCCTTACTTTCCTCACGCCCCATGGTGCCTTCCTTCTGCTTTGCAGGAATGGCGTGGAGTCCATACTTCTTACCTCATGGCCACAGTGGTCAGTTTCACCATGTCATAACCAGTCCTCTCTTATCCAGCAGCCTTGAGTAGGCTGGGAGACACCCCAAGATTGCCACACACAGATTATTCACCCTAACCTTGCTGTGGCCTCTCAATTATTTATCAATGCATACTTTGATAAAGTCACATTGAGTAGCCACTTTGGAAAGGTCAAATGGTATCTACTCCAAGTCGGTATCTAAAAGTTGAATGAACTCTCCAGACTTAAGAAAATATGGACATGCCCCTCTGCTAGAAAGCCATTATCTGCTTTCCTTGCTCGCCTGGCACACCTGCGCTCCCATGTTAGCCTCCCCTATGCGTAAATACATTTGTCTCAAGAACACTTAAAAAACTTCTTGGAGCCTTCATAGACCTAATATAAAACTATAATGGTTTAAACAGACACATCTGGATGCATTTATCTAAAGCTCCTTCCTCTGCGTCTAATTCGGTAAGCTGCACTCTGCAGCTGAAGCAGTGCTTTCTCACACTCACCAAGAGGAACTGGCTGTCAGTGCCTGCGTTCCCTGAACAGAAACATTGGGAAGTACATGAAGGTTGGGTGTGAGATGCTAAAGCTCCATTGAAAAGCCACATTTCACAACTGAAAGTCATCTTCATCTTCAGTGAAACCTGCCCATCTAAATTTAGCTTTTCAAGGACCATAGTAATTCATGACCTGGGCTTTTAATCTATGAGCAAATAAGCCCCCTGGATAGGCAGAGACAAAACTGGTTGCCATGTACACAAGGTGTCTGGCTAACAAATATCCCCTAACCTTCCACACAGATAGTTTTCATTATAAGTATCTCTGACACATCTATAATGTGTGTAGGGTGTTCTCTCCTCCTTTTACATAAGGAAGTTTGCCCATTAAGGTGTTAAAATTTGACTAGCATTTTTATTGCAATTTACTACCAAAATTAACTAGTACAAACTAGTTAAAAGGCTATTCAGAAATGCCATGTCTTAGGAAGTGTCATGATTCTGATGAAATAATTAAGTGGATCCTGGTAAAATCCTAGACCTTTAGAAGGCTATCATAGCAGGGTGTCTCAAGGGAGTTTAGATGAAAACAGCCAAAATATGTCTGGTACTGGGTGTCCACTATCGTGAATATGCAGGCCAGGAGAACAGGAGCCACAGGCCTTCCCTACATGCAAACCTCATTCATATGCACTTTGAGATCTGCTAGACCATCAGCCACTTTCCTGTTTCTTCACAACAACACCAGTTCTTAGGTTTTAAATGGATCGTTGCATTTGTCCAAAGCCCACTTGTTCGCAAGCACCGAAAAAACTAGAATTGGCTCTGGTAACCAGAGAGAAGAGTTAATGTGGGGTTATGTAAAACACTGTCAACTAAAAGGTAGTTTTATTCTTTTTTCCTTCTCCCTAAACCATTCATCTCTAAATATTTGGACTGTTGCATCAGAGAAAACAGAATGAACAGTAACCCGTTTTTTTTCTCTCCTGCTCTAGTATTACTAGAACCTTTGCGTCGGGGAAAACGGAAAAGGTGATCTTTCAAGCCCTCAAGGAATTGGGTCTGCCCAGTGGAAAGGTATTAGCCGACTTAACCGTATTCCTAAAACCATTGTCATTGTTGTTTGTTGGTCCACCCATCTGTGATAAGCTAGGTTACTGTGTTAAACGGGCATCAGTTGGAGCCAGTGACACAGAGAACAGTTAATTTTCCTTCTCACCTTCCACTGACCATGCTCACATTTTTCAAAGTGTTTTCAAATCCAACTATTTCACTTCAAGATGATTTTTTTGTCAACTTTATTAAGGTGAGATGAAAAGGGGGCAGCTGTTCTTTCTAGTTTATGGAGTTTATTTTAGAACACCCAGCCACACTGCCTTAGCCTAGCCTAGCATCAGCATGAATTATTAACTAATAAATTCAGTTCCTCTGCACAGCCTTGCAGGATTTCATGAAGGATTCCTTTCTGTCTCGTCCATTTATGCTCACGACCCTTTGTATTCAAGCCATTGAAATTAATTTTTGTACCGCAAGAGAGACTTGTGTCTCTGACTCTGTTTAAAAGTCTTGCTTGAAAGTTACATTTCAGTGTGACAGGTAAATCCCATTGGTTGCTCTGTGATCCTCTAAAAATTCACAAAATAGGTGTCATTAAATATTGGACTTGATTATCCCATATCAAGTGCTACAGGAGCACTTACTTTCCTCCCTCAAGGAGAGAGAGAGATATTTCTGTATATTCGATCGCTGAGAGATTTCCCAGAGAAAGCCATGCTGGAGACAGGTGTCACCAAATGTCTCACGTGTCATCCACGCCATTGTGATCGCTGGGGAAGCCTCATTTGCTATGCCCAGGGCTTTACTTCAGGACTTTATAGATCACCGCTCTTTAAGAAGGGAAAAGATGTTCCTCCAATGCCTGTCCTTTTTCTTTTCCACAGAATGATGAAATTGAGCCTGCCGCATTTACTTATGAAAAGTTCTATGAACTGACACAAAAGATTTGTCCTCGGACAGACATAGAAGACCTTTATAAAAAAATGTAAGTTCTCGTTGTGAAGAAGTGTTATGCAGTGCTATCTTTGCCCCTATAAATTTTGAAACCATCTTTGCTGTAATCTTTAAGTATATGTCGCTAGCTCTAGTATATCTAGTCAGGGTTACATTTTTCACCCCTTAATTTATTAGTATAGAAATCCACTCTGAGGGTTTTTTTTTTTCTTTAAAGAACCTTTGACATAGATTAATTACAGCACTTGGAACGTCCCCCCCACCCCTCCACCCCGGCATTGGCTTTACTAACGACCTACAATTTTAACCTGCTCCTTTAGGTATTAACCCATTATGTGAACTAACTAGATTCGATTTGGATGGAATGTTAATATGTGGTTGAGAAGTTCATTCATTCCAGTTAATTTCAAATGGATGACTTACATGTTGTTTCTGAAGGAATGTCTTTTGGTAGAGCTAAAGAACTGCATATTACAGGCAATTTCTGTGACCTAGTGGGAATGCTATCTTTCCTTTGTCACTGTTCTTGGGTTCCTCTTTCCCCCTCTCCAGGCCCTGACCACTCTTGAGAATTCACCTACTTCAGGGTTAGAAAATGAGTTTAGAGTTATGCGCAAATGTCAACATGTAAATCGTACCTACTGTAGCATCATATACAGAAACTTACTTTTTCTAATACATTTCTTTTCAGCAATGGAGACAAAACTGATTATTTAACGGTAGACCAATTAGTGAGCTTTCTAAACGAAGTAAGCTTTTTCATACATTAACTCCATGAGTCTGTGTGCCGTGGCTTGCCTCCCCAGTGTCCTCACTGCATGCTTGCGTCAAGCACCCTTACTCGCTTGGCTTCTGACCCGCTGATCTTTCCATGATGGCTTGACCAGGTGCAAAAATCAGCCGCCGCCTGCCCGTGTGTCCATGTGCCTCCTCCACGCTGGCTTTGCGCACCACTTCCTGTCGGTTTCACGCTGTGATGTGTAGCTCTGGTTCCGTGTGTATGTGTGAAATTTGTAATGTATTTATTGAATTAAATGTGTCTGTGTTTTTTTGCAAGATGATTTTTTAAGGTACCTTGAGTCGAGTCTATATTGGTCTCATAAATAGAAAGAGGACAGACTGAGTTTATGTTACTATATTTGGATTCTCCATTGCTAACTTCCCCTCAAACCTTTGCATGGACTAGAAACCTATATTTTTGTCTTTTTAATGGTTTGCATGTAAGACAAAGATGTAGGTTCAAAATTTGACCCTTGAGCTTCTAGGCAAAATATAGCGTTAGGCCGACTAGATTGCAGGTTAAATTTTCATTCTTTATTTTCAAAACAAACTCAGAGCTGAATATGGAACACAATTCATTTAGCAAACTAAACCAACAACAAAATTTGCTTAAGTACAAGGAAAAAATATTTTAGAACAAGTCACAACTTTTGTTATTATAACCAAAAAGAACTTTTTTTTTCATATACAAAGTGTTTTTTAGCAAAACCCACAGAGGCTCTTTTTAATCCAAAAAGAAAAATTCACCTTTCCCCACAAACATAAATAGTCAGAAAGATGTGAGTAAGGAATGGACAACACGGTCTTATTTGGAAAGAAGTTCACAATCATACCATACAACAAGGACATGCCTGAAGAGACAGGACTGTGCTGATGGAGTTGTGCGGTGGAAGAACACATACCCAGCATCCATGAGCCCCTGTGTTCAATCCCCAGCTGAGGGGGGGGGGAGGGAAGAAGCATCACATTAGACACCAGGTAATGCCTCAGCAAAGAGAACGGGCAGTCCCTGGTGTGCCACTTTGCACAAGCAAATCACACCTTTGCCAAAGGTCTTCTCTTCCTGATGTGTGCAGGCTCATGGGTTCCAGTTCATAGGGCTACACGTCAGAAACAGCACAAGCACACATGCGCTGAGACAACAAAGAGAGGGTCTCTATGTACCCACACAGATGCTTCCGCCTTTGAGGAATCTGCTCAGGGCAATGCAGTATTTATTCACCTGAAAATGTCCTAGGTCTTTCCAGTCCTCTCCACTGTAGTCATCTGAATCCCGTGACTGTAATCTTTACCCAGATATTAGCCATATTCTTGTACAACAGTTCTCTGAAATTAACTGGTCCCCCTATATTCCTTAGCCCTCCCTCCTCCTTCTTGCTGTTTGTTTTGTTTCTGGTAGCTTTTTCGTGTACTTTGGCTCATTGATAATCTTAAATCTGATAAGATGGGCAGGAATCTGGCTTTCTAGGTGGAAAACATTATGAGAGGGAGAGAGGAAGAAACCCTAGCTCATGGTCAGTCCATCAGCACTTCCTGGTGAGAGAGAGAGAGGAAGAAACCCTAGCTCATGGTCAGTCCATCAG
>NW_004949101.1:11867906-11946484 GCF_000317375.1 Microtus ochrogaster | reverse complement strand
CTCATGGTCAGTCCATCAGCACTTCCTGGTGAGAGAGAGAGAGGAAGAAACCCTAGCTCATGGTCAGTCCATCAGCACTTCCTGGTGAGAGAGAGGGAGGAGGAAACCTTAACTCATGGTCAGTCCATCAGCACTTCCTGGGCCAGCATGCACTTCCTACTGCCTTGCACTGTTGGAGTTCAGAACCAATTCTAAAGTCCAGAGGATAGGTGCTGCTCTTGCTCTTCTTGTAGGATTCATTTCCTCTCACAGATGTTTTTCTTTGTCTACTTAGTTAGCGCATTTCATTATTCCAAAGGATTTTAAATTTTTTACTCATAAAACGTGTAAGCTTTTGCTTTTTAAACCGAAGTATTTAAAGAGAACAGGTCTCTCATACTTCTCTGGCTCTGCCCTCCATGTTCTTTATGATGAAGCAAGTGTTCCCTGTCGCTGCTGCAGTAGACCGTCACAGGCTTTGTTCTTTATATTTCCTTTCCCTTGGCTTCTCTTTAAGCAAAGAAATACCCTGAATGTTAGATGAGACTGGTGGAATCGGCATGATTCTAGATTTCTATAGGTTCTAGAAAGGCAATAGGACATTCCAGAAAAGTATCTGCCCTGGGATTTTAATCACAGTATCACCTCCAAATATGGCTTTCTTTCCCCTCCACTATCACCCCACATCCCCAGGCCCCCGCCGGCTTCTTGCACATCCTATGTACAGTTCTACTCTTATCCCACTAATTTCTCCAGAATCAAAATAGCTTTAGGCACGGCAGCTTCAGATCCTGTAATGCAAGGAGACAGAGCTCATCTGGAATGGCAATAGGGTTTGGAACATAAAGGTCTGTGACCTTAAATAGATCAGACCTCAATGTTTTCTAAGGACTTCAACAGGCAGTTTCACTGCTACATGGGATCCAGCGTCACGCAGCAAGATAAGAGAAAAGGAGGAACACTGGAAGGAGAAGGCCCTGGTCACCATGTATGCACATTTCAGGGTATCTGAGAACCACTTATAACCACAAAGAATCAGTAGGTGCGTATACAACAAGGTTCACTGACTGGCACTGACCGAGGAAAAGAAAGCCCCTTCCAGTCAACCAGTAGCATCCTGGCTTCTGCCATCGTCCAGCCTGTAAATCTCACTCTTTCTTTCTGATTAGTGTACTAATCTCTACCTTCAAGAGGCAGAAAAGGGAGAAAAATTTAGTCTTTTACTTAGTGACTGTGTAGGGTATGTGCCTCTCTTCCCTCAGTGGTAGCTTTGAATTCATTTCTCATCTGCTTTCCAGGGCCTCTTAATCACAGATGGCCATAGCTTGAATCCCCAGACAGGCAGCATTAGTGTCCCCCAGCAGCATATTAGCAATGCAGATACTGAGTCAGTAACCTGCGCTTAACAAGATGTCCAGGCAACTTGCGTGCAAGCGGAAGTTGTGCAGCACTGTCTAGGCTAACAGGATGACTTCTTGGGGTGCTTAGTGGGGTGGCCGGGGAGGGGGAATCTGAGCATAATAAATATGGTCGTTCTCCGTAAAGAATTTAGTCAGACAGGTTCACACTCACAGCTAAACCTTTAGTGTCACAGCGTCTCTGGGTTCTATCCAGTGGATAGAAGGAAACGTCCTTCACCAGAATCATGAAGAACGGCAAGCTAGAGTTATGGAGAACTGGCGAAGGTGCATGCTGGGAGCTGCCAGCATCAAGCTCTCCTATCACCTCAGCTGTGTGTGGCAGGACTAATGCAGTCTCTAGGGTCAGGTGATTTCACTTTTTCCCCCTTTGTTAATACGATAAATTTATTTCAGTGCCACCTCCATTTCTATTTTGCTTCCAGTAAGCATAATAACAGCTAAGGAAGTTGATGGAGAATTGAGGGCTGCCCAGAGAGCAGGAGAAACCAAAATAAGAAAGAGGAAATGGGTCTTATATGGAGACAGTTAAAAACAAGGACAAAACATAACATGACTTTATTTTATCGCTGGTTATCTACTCCCTCACACACATCACCACACATAGGAGCACATTAGAGTTGAAGCTGGTTTTTACATGTTTTAATTAGAAGTATGTAAGAGAGTACCTAATACTGTTCACTTTACAATATCCTTGTTCTTAGATGAGAAGATAAAAGAGAGAGGAAGAGGGGAGAGTATTCTATTCTATGTGAGCCCAGCCTTGCTGATTGTTCAGCTCCCTTTCTATACTATTTTAAAATATTAGATCAGCATCCATCTCCCCCAGCGCACTTGTACCAAAGGCAGTTGACACATTTTCTCAGTAAAGCTAAGGACAGAGTTGTGGGGGCTTCCCATGGTAGATCTCATTTGCTTGGCACAGGTTTCCATGACCGACTCTTCAGAGCTATTTAGAACCTCATTTAGAAAGTTCTGGATGCCAGGAAGTGAAATGCTGGGCTTGTTGTTTATCTGAGTGGAAGTTGATGGTGTCTCAGAGCTGTGGCAACCTGCTGCACTGTGCTGTCTCTGACTTGAACTCTTCTGCACCCTGTTACTCTGAGGTCACCTTGATGTGATGGTGTGTAGCATCCTTCCTCACTAGGATGAAAAGATGCAAACCTTACCATTTGTTTCCCTGCCTCTAGATTATTCAGAGGGACCAGGCTTTGTCACCTTTTAAAAATGTGAAAATTTGGGGGAAAGAAAAGATTATATTTTCTGGCAGAGCAGGTACAAAGACAAAGTGGAATTTTATTTTGTCTGCACTTAAATCTCTTTTGCTAAGACTATAAACACCTTAGGTAGCAAGTATGGATATGTGCTGTTTTCCTGGCTATTTCTTCTACTAGAAAGATGATCCTATGAATATGATGCCCTCTAATTACATTTTAATGGATAAAGCTTAATTAGGAACACAGGTCATATTAGTCCTGCCTTGCATTATTTAGTTAGATGGGATTTTCTTGCTTTTGTTTTTTTGTCATGAAATAAAATGCTTGTGGTTACAGTTTAAATCAATGCTTTTTCCTCTTTTTATTTCTTTTCTCTCTCCCTTCCTTCCTTCTTTCTTTCCCTCCTTCCTTTTTTCCTTTCATTTCTAAGAGGGCCAGCCTCCAGTCTGCTATGTAGCATAAGATGTCCTTGAGCTTCTGATCCTCCTGGCCCTGCTTTCCAAGTGCTGCAATTATACAAACAAGTTCCACCACACCTGATCTGTGCAGTACTGGAGATTTAGCCCACAGGGCTGAGCAAGCAATAAAGGCACACCTCCTACTCTAGAGCAGGAATGCTTAAATTGAGCGAGTCAGAATTACCGGGAAAGCTTACTAGATCTGCTTGCATCCCAAATAATTCCTGGTTCCACCGGGGGACTCAGTTTCAGGAGGTCTGAGGAGAGGCCCCCAGAATCCAGTCTTTAAACTCTCCCAGGTGATGGTGATGCTGCTCCTGCCATCCACACATCACATTTTAAGCAGCACCATGTTAATATGTGCATGTGTAAAAACACCCAGAAATGTCTGAGTTTCCTTCCCCCTTTCCCATTGTGTCTGTTTTCTCCCCCATAACTGTATCCCATTTTTCTTCCTCTTCTTAAGTCATATGGATTTGCCCCTTCAGTTCTCTATGTCCCAAATACTCACCAGTGATCTCCTATTTAAGTCAAAGGACTTAATTTTACTAGGGAAGAAACAGAGGATAATTGAGTGTAACTATGTCAGGGTATGAAAAGATCCCTTTCCATCCCTTATCCATCTTATTTAGTTCTAGTTGATGGGAGGAAAGATGTCTAGAGAGTGGTTAGGATTTTATTTCTTTGAATGCTTTTGAATGATTCCTCTCATCCCAGGGGAGACCTTAATCCCCTTGTGTTAAGTGCAATGTCTGCTCTAAGGGAAGGTACACAAGCCAGGAACTATGCAGGAGACTTAAAAACACACTCACACAGACAGACAGAGACACGGGGACACAGGTCATCCTTGATACAAGAATGCCAACTTTTTTTGTGCTCCAGGGAAGCTTATATAGGGATCCTTAACTGATAGCCACGCCCCAGCTCTTGGGATTTCCAGCTGTAAAACCCACCAGAATTTACCCCCCTGCCATCAGGAACTCATGAGGGCCTTGTGCTCACAGCAGCTGCAGGCACAGGAAAACAAGTTGTTTTGCTCAGTTCGCTCCAGCAGGCAAAGAAAGTCAAGGGGCCAGGGGTCTGCAGCCCCCAACACCCTTGAATACTGGGGTCTGCTGTATGCTGTATCCGATCCTTATGGGGTGTAGCGATCCTTACAGGTTCTAGCATGTCTTCACTTGCCTGGCATCCCACTGTCCACATCGGTTTCCCTTTCCCTACGGATCTCATCACTATTCTCTGAAGTATCAAGCCCTGCTATTAGCATAACAGTTTCCAGTCTAGCATCGACATGGGCATAATCAGTAATATTTCAACAGAAGAATGCTTCATCAGGATAAGCTGTCAATAAAGATATCGATCAGGGGCTGGAGAGATGGCTCAGAGGTTAAGAGCATTGCCTACTCTTCCAAAGGTCCTGAGTTCAATTCCCAGCAACCACATGGTGGCTCACAACCATCCGTAATGGGGTCTGGTGCCCTCTTCTGGCTTGCAGGCATACACACAGACAGCATATTGTATACATAATAAATAAATATTTAAAAAATAAAGATATTGATCCTTTCACTTTAACACTTTTAACTAAACGGTACAAGGGGAGTCTAGACACGTCTATGCTTTAGCAGTTAAAATCAAGTGTTCCATTGGCCAAAGGTATTGTTCTGTACATAGCCCCCCTTACAGGTGACCATCCCTCAGCAGAGAAAAAAAGGGCCATATGAACAGTTGCTTCTTAAGCTTCTTTCCAATAATATTATTGCAAACCTGTGCAGACATCTGGGTAAAGAGCTGTTGCCAAAATATGATACGTTAAGCAATTCTTGCGCACATCTGCTTATTGGCCCATCAGTCTCTGAAAGCTTACGTTTTATTCATTTGGGAGAGGACATAATGCAATCCTGTCATCCACAATGAACTGTAAGAAAGTTTAGTGGATCCACTGCCTCCAGACACGCGCCGTGACATATGCATACCCATATCCACACGCACATACACACGCACATATATAAGCTTGCACACACACATAGCTTAGTTAGGTAGTGAGTAGGTAAATGGGCTTCTTGCCATTCCAGGAAGACAGGGCAGCCTCAGTGCAGGAAGTGTGTTACTCCTTCAATGTAAGAAGCATCTTGGGTGCTGACTGAGAAAGGTGGCTATTGGCAGCTTCCATCAGAGCCTTCTTCCCTGCACTCTGCTGGGGACTTCTTCCAGAGCAGAGTGCGGGTACAGCTGTAGAGAGAAGGTGCCCTGAGATGCTGTATTTTAAACTTGATGATTCTTTGCTGATTCATTTCCATCATTACAATTCTATCATCTTGGAAAACTGACTCCAAGAAAACAAAGTTTACAGAGTGCTCAAGAGAAAGTAGGTAAAAAAAAAAAAAAAAAAGTAGAGAAAGCTAGGTTAAAACTTAACTATTTATTTTTCTGACACTCAAGTTTTGGGTTTTTTTTTTGTTGTTGTTGTTGTTGTTGTTGCTATTGTTTTGGGGCTTTGGGCCACTTAGTACCTGATATGGTTGCTTATTTTCTTTATTTTTTCTTTTTCTTTTTAAAGGTAACCTCAGTACTAAATTTTTAAATACTGGAGAGATCCTTTTCTCTCATTTTTGCACCTATTTGTGGCAAGTCACTGACCTAAGGTGTAGGAAGTAGATGGCAGTACAGTTGCCGTTCTCACACTTTCATGTCTTCTTCAAAGTTGAAACGGGAGGAAACCACACAACTCCCCTTTTTCCACCGTCCAGCTCCAACAGCATAAGTCCAGAGATGAACTTTATGTAGTATAGTTCAGGGAGAGAGCCAGGAAGGCAGTGAAGTCTGATCTCTGTAATTACAAATATGAGCGTCTAGATGGATCTTGTTGTACAAATTATATGCGTAGAAATCTCTTTCAGGATGAGGAACGTGGGTCTAAATGGAGTTATTTTCTCATCATAGCACCAGCGAGATCCTCGGCTGAATGAAATTTTATTTCCATTTTATGATGCAAAAAGAGCAATGCGGATCATTGAGATGTATGAGCCTGATGAAGATTTGAAGAAAAAAGGTAATATAAATGAGGAAAAACACATTAAATTTTGTTTTTTTATTAAGACAAGAAAATGTACATTTAAAAACCTTGAATTTTAATTAAAATATCTTAAATGCTTTGGGGGCACCGTAGATTCAAAGATTAGTAATTAATTTATTCTTTTCTTGCTTTTAAACTAATTTAGCTTGTATGTTCTATCGAGTGAATCCACACTGTCTGAAGTATACCACTGCAAAATGTGCTGTGTTGATAAGGACATTGTAGTGATAATCCGCTGTATATGCATATATATTAAGTTTTAATTTTCCATAGTGCTAAGAAGACAGTCTCTTTGTGCATTCTTTGAAAAGAATTTTTTCACATAAGAACGTGCACCTGCCTTTGCTCCCTTTTGTTTTACTAAGCTGAATAAACTTGGTACTTAATTTGATACTTGACCCCTGGGTTGGAAGACAAACACACTGATAGGACACTAACTAGTCTCAGCAAGTTGTCCATATTCCTGGATCTTTGTCCCTTTCATTTTGGTTCGGAAACAATATGTAATTCAACTAGTAATCAAAGAAAAAGTATGAGGACAACTGAAGTGCATCCCTGCCGCAGGGACATGCCTGGGAGCCCAGGAGCCCCACACTTGGCAGCCAGGAGGCTATGCTTGCTTTCTGCAGCTCTTTTATTTATCTATTTATTTATTTATTTATTTATTTATTTTTATATTTATTTATTTATTTTTCTGGTCATTATGACCAGGATACTTGACAGAAGCAACTCCTGTGGGCGCAAGGATTTATTTGGGTTCATTCACATTTTCAGGAAAGTTTAGTTTGTCGTAGCAGAAAGGCGTGGTGTCAGGAGTGTGAGGCACCTGCTCACATCCTAACAGGACTAGCAAGCAGAAATATCAGATCCAGACACACCCGCAGTGACCTGCCCCCACCAGTCAGTTCGGTAACACTCAAAACAGGGCCACCCGCTAGGGACCAGGTGTCCTAACATGTCAGCCTGTGAGGGACATTTCACATTCAAACTGTAACACTGGGAGTTCAAGACTGAATAAGAAGTGTTCATGCCGCCCCCTCTGCATCTTGAAGTCAGCTGTGGTCTGTTCAAAGGAAAGACAAGAGCAGCTGTTCCTCAGCAACTGATGATGTGATGATTTGTGTCTTTGTTATCCTCGGGTCCTTTCAAGACCTGATTATAACTGACACCAGCTTTAAAAAAAAAAACAAAACAACACAGCTTCTCCCTTTCACAAATAACAGAGAATTAAAGCCTCTTTGTGACTTAATGAACAATGTAAGAGTACAGCTCAAAAGACACTTCTCATAGAGTTGTAAGTGTTCACAACTACCTGGGGATTGGGAGAGTAGCTTAAAAAGTAGAAAATGTGCCTCTCTGGTAGCTCAGCATTTCCTCTTGCAGGTGTGTACCCTAGAGAGAATCTCACACAATCTCCAAACAGTGGCTGTCCCATGCTAGACCTCTGCTTCTTCCATGCTTTCTGCTAGGAGCAGGTGCCATGCAGGCCTCGAGCTTTCAGTGTCTTCTGTAAACATATGACTTTCAGAGCAAATCCTCCAGTCCTCATCTCAACCATAACCCAGGAGCCTGCAGTAGGCCTGCTTATCTGCATATTGAACAGCTGTGTTTGCAGCATGGCTTGGTTGTCCTGTCTCCATCTTCTTTCACAGCCTAAGAAATGGTTGCACTACTCACTTAGCTTTTCAAGTCGGAACCTTTGGAATCACCCTGTATGTTTTATTCCTTTCACATCTCTTATGATCTGTCACCAAAGCATGTGAGGTCCACCTCGTTCTCACCATTTCAGACGTTCAAGCCTACAGCCTTTCCAGGGGCAATGCCAACTGGCTTGTGACATCTTTGTTCTGCTTTGTATGCAGTACTATGCTCCACACAGCAGTCAGAGTAAGCCTTTTAGGATACTATCCAATGGTATTGTGTACTCTGCTACGCCACCGAAGCTTCCCAACACAAAAATCTCAAGAACATAGGACTAAACCCTAATAGATGCAGCCTTTGGCCCCCTCTCCTGCATCATTGCCCAGCTCATTCCCCAGATGTTGCTCATTCCTCTTTGCATTTATTGAATGAATTGAGAACACACATTCCTGCATCAAGATTTCTGCATTTGCTCAACCTTCTGCCCCAAAGACCCATTCCTTTGCATCTGTGTGGCTTGGCTCTATGTGGGGTATATCTTGTCCCTATGCATTTATGAAATCTTAAAAAGATTTCACTGGCCACGTATTTAAACCAGTATCCCACCATCCGGTTTCATCATTCTAGCTTTGTACTTCCAGTATGGCATTATAATTATTCATATATTTATTTTTCTTACCCATAATATGTGAACTTTGTAAAAATGGAATGTAGCTCTTTTTTCTGTACCTATCTCAGTGCCTCAAAAGTGTCGGTTATTCAAATGAATGAATATGCCAAGGACAGAAGCATAGAAAGTTTTATTGTAGTACTTCAGTTGTTATTAGAAATAGCCTGAATATCCAGCAACAAACTTATTATTATAAGAGAACTGGGCATGGTTGCACATGTCTTTAATCCCAGCACTTGGGAGGCAGAGACAGGCAGATCTCTGAGTTCAAGGCCAGCCTGGTCTACAGAGAGAGTTCCAGGACAGCCAGGGCTACAAAGAGAAACCCTTTCTTGAAAAACCAAAATATAATATATATATTCCTTGTGGATTGCCATTTATTCAGTTAATGATAAACTCTGTGTGGGTGTGTACACATGAACATGTGTGCACATAAGTGCATAAATGATTCAGATGCACACAGTGGTATAGTTGTTCTGTAAAATTGAAAAGACTGGAAATGATCTATTGATTAGACATCTATTGATTAGACACACATGTAGTTAACCTGAAAAACTATTTGGGGAGTGTTGCAAGAACTGGGATAGTCTTGTTATTTGGCTGTAGAAAAATGGAGTTGTAGTACAGCCCGTAGGCACAGTGATGGCATCTCTATCATGTTCTTTCATCAAGGTCAAACCTGCAGAGCAAGCTGTGAGACCTAAGCAAGCTGTGCATGAGGCCCAGAGCTGTCTTTCAGATGATCGATGGAGCTTTTCAGTGGATGTGAATGGGATTATCTTCATAACTTATAAATGGTTACATGAAAAAGCAAAGGGCTGAGGCTTCTGGCATTTGTGAAACACTGCTTATCCACCCCACAGTTGCCATGTAAGCCCTGCCCCATTCAGAAAAGTAACTGAAATCAGCAGTGGCCTGTGTTTCCATGTTTTTCACCAGTGTCAGACTTTAATGTTTAGATAATTGTGAAAAATAAATTGTTTAAATTTGAAAGGCAACCATTTCTCCAACTGAATGAAAATAAGTGACTTAGAATTAATGGCACACATCTTACAGGTATTCTCAGTTACCAATCATGATGATCCTGGGTCATTCTGTTCCCCACTTGACCAGAGAAACCAGGAGATGGACAGAAGAAGGCAAGGATGGCCGTAGAAGAGCCAGAGCTTCCTCATGGCTGTGGTTCATAGCATAGTTTCTTCATTTGGAGAACTGTCATAGACTGTTCTTCTTTTAATGTGTAATTTTGTATGTTGTTCAAGTTCTGAACGGTGTCGGGTCTAGGGAAAAACTACAGAGTTGTTTCTGCTCTGACTTTTATACTACCTCAACGAGGCTGGGCACAATGAAAGATGTTCGTCTTCTGAGCTGCGGTACCACTCAGATTTTCTTTCTCCCCAGGCCTCATATCAAGTGATGGGTTTTGCAGATATCTGATGTCCGATGAAAATGCCCCAGTCTTCCTAGATCGCTTAGAACTTTACCAGGAGATGGATCACCCCCTGGCTCACTACTTCATCAGTTCTTCCCACAATACCTATCTCACCGGCCGGCAGTTTGGCGGAAAGTCTTCAGTGGAGATGTACAGACAAGTTCTCCTGGCTGGGTGCAGGTCTGGAACTCAAGATAGAGATTTGCTTTGTCTATATGTGGCACCTTTAAACATATCATTGGCCTCCCTTTATCTCTCCAATTCCCAGTGTTCTAAGATGCCCAGTGGATCTGCTAAGCAATGGCTCATGCCTAGTTCTCCCCACTGTATGTAAATACCTGTGATGAAGTTCTGTTTATAAATTACTCAGTGAAAGTAAGGGTTTCCTGAATAAAACACTGTAGTTGTATGACATTCTGATAGCAAGGAAGGCCACTAAGTGGCTGACAGGTGGTAGTGAATACAGGGTGATGTGCTGGGCGTTGGGTTGATCCCACTCCTAGGCAGGACACTTGGCCGGTGAACGAGGCCATTGCACCAGTCAACAGTGGCATGCTTTAAAACATAGACCTTTGCATTCTATATTTTCAAACCAGTGTTGACCCTAGATAACTGAACCATGGATAAGGAAAGACTATTGCAATCTGCTTTTCTCTGAAATCGGAAATAGCAATCAGAACCAAAAGGACATTTACACTTCTCTTTCATAGAGTATGTTCATTTTATGTTGAGTGAGAAAAGAAGGTATCACATAAAATTGTGGAGCCATCTTCAGGGTCAAAAGACAATCATCTACTATGATTTTTAAAATATGACCTCAAAATTGTAAAACAAGAAAATAAATATATTTTAAGAAGCCATATTAAGTTTTCTACTAGTTCTAGGTAGTTACAAATTTAACTTTATTTAATGCTACAAAAAAAAGCTTGGGAATTTAGTTTGGTGGTAGAGCATTTGCTTAGTCTGTGCAAGGTCCTGAGTTCAATCCTTACTACTGCCTAAAATACAAAAATCAAGATAAAAAATGTGGCTGTGTAAAGCTCAGAAGTTTAGTTTTCTAAGGAGATATTGCTGAAAGTAACTTGTATAGAAAAGAGCAAATATTTAAGGTTAATATATTGCAAAAAAAGAAATGTAGTTGTACTATGATTTTTTGGAAAAATTTATTTTTTAAAGTTCACTGCGTTTTGTGAACAGAAGTGCTACAGAGGAGATTAATTCCATCCTAACTTCATTAATGCGCTTTGTCTCAGTATCTGTATCTGAATCGAAAGTCAGCAGGAGTGCTTCTTGCTTGGCCCCAGGGACTGCTTTGAGAGCTTCATGCCCGCTGGGCAAGGACTCTACACTGAATTATATGTCAGACTTTTAGTTGACTTATTATTTTGAGAAAGAGTCTCACATACTTGTCCAAGCTGGCCTTAAACTCTTAGGAAACTGGATTACCATCCAGTGCCACCAGGTCCAGCTCAAGAAAATCTACTGGCAGGGTAAAAGTAACATTATTCTACCCAGTGAGTTTATAAATCAATGTCAATATCATCCAAACCCAGCCTCTATTGCAAATTGTCCATTGTTCTCTATTGCAACTTGGTCCTAAATAAGATTTTATTGGGAACCAGGCTGTTTATTATATCCAGTCAGTCTCAAACTCTCGCCCACAGCCCTCTTTTGACACTAGGGTGAGCAACAAAATGTAGTTTTCACTTGTGCAGCCACGAAATGCCCGTGTTCCTCATTCAGTGTTCTGACTTATGAGAAAATGTCTTTGACTTTGTATTTGGTTTTCCGGTATAGGCTCAGTGTTGTAATCTGACTGTGCTTCTAGGTGTGTGGAGCTTGACTGTTGGGATGGAAAAGGTGAAGATCAGGAACCGATAATAACTCATGGAAAGGCAATGTGTACAGACATCCTGTTTAAGGTGGGTTTAAGAACGTCACAGCCTTAGCTCTCCCAGACTGTTGTGCAAACACAGGAAACAAGAAAACAATTTTTTTTTCATTTTCTCAAGCAACACACGTTCATGTTTTGTTCTTCTCGTTTTAAAGAGAAAGTCAAGACAAAATATTATTAGTCATATAATGTTTCCTTCATGCTATTTTTCCGGCTTTCAAATGATGACTGTAAGGTCCTTTAGTAACAGCATCTATCTAGTTTTACACTCAAACAATTTTTTTGGCACAGTTGGGTGTACACATAGCCTAGTTACTTGGGATGCTGAGGCAGCGGGGATTTTGAGAAATATATAGTGAGAACTATTCTCAAATCAAAATGAACAAAACCATTTTTTTAAAAAAAAATCTTATCTATTTCTTTCTTGGCTTCTGTTATTTCAGAAAGACTCAAAGGTAGCATAAAAAAGAGCAAGTTTATATATAAGCCTTATAATATGAGATAACGAGGTTGGTATTGTGGATGATTGTTAGGACATCTTCTAAATTTGGAAGCCATGCTACAAATTGGCCTCCATACTTCCAAAAGATTTGGAACAAGGAATGAACCACAGTTCACAGGATCATCAGGAAGCACATCCATTTAAGTACTGTGGCCAGTGAGAAATCCATCCCGCTCCTCACCGAAAGGGATTAGTTAATAAACAAGCACCTCTTAGAACCTTGGAGTGATCTCTATGGGTCATTCTTCATGTTTTCTTCCTCATGTCCATAGTATCCCACCAAAGGTAAGAAACTCAGTGTCGGCTAACATCAGATAGCCCGCTGTATTGTGTAGTCCAGGAGAGAGAATAACAATGTCTGGAATAATGGCTCTTAGCTCTGCCTGCTAGCGAAATCCCCAGTGTCTTGTCTTCGAAACCACAGCTGCCTCATTTCTGTATGTGGAACGTTCCCTCCATATCATATCTCTTAGCCAAAGTATTGGTGACTTTAATTAGTTTAATTAATTCAAGGTTATGCTTCCTAAGAAGAGTTTAGAGTATATTAAAGGGACAAAGTGTGAATTTTATATAGCTATCAAATGACAAGGATTGTGGGGAAGCAGCATGGAAAAAAGTCACCCAAGAGGAAAGCAGTCTCCAAAAGCCAAGGCACAGTTTTCCTCCGGGAATAGTTCCTGACCACTTATCCCAGATGTTTAAGTTCGTGGTCATATTTGCCTGTGAAGAAACCTTAAGAAATAATACTCAGATGACTGCTGCATTCATAAGGCTGTCTCAATAAAATACTTTCAACTGTGCTTTCCTGGACAATTAGTGTAAAAATGTTTTCTGACTTGCTGAGTGACACGACTTGCCCTGTACTTAGCTACACACCAGTAAGATCGTGAGCATTTTATAGTGTGATACTCTGATTGGAGAAGCATTGGTTCAAAGTCCGTTGTTCTAAAACAGACATGTGGGCCAGCCGTCAGACACAGCTTTTCTATTTCATATGATGCAAGGTATAAGGAGGTGTTCTGCCGCTTAGGAGTAGGTGTCAGTGTAAAAGTGGAGCCAGAGCCCTCCCTTATTTGTCTCACATGCTACTTGACCACAGAAGGAGACCCCCTTTTCACTAGGCTTATCGGAAATATTGGAAATCGCAGTTGTCACACCAGTACAGTGGATGGCCAGTTAGAAGCTTGCCGAAACCCTTGTGTTATTAGCGACACATTTCCTCAGAGGTGGGAGGAACTGAAGACTGGAATCTGATGAAAATTCTCATAGAGAGTTTATGTTCTCCTAAAGGAGATTGATGAGGGCTCAGGGCATGGTTTAATGGTTGAGCACTTGCTTCACGTGCACCAAGTCCTGGATTCAAACACGAGTACTACAGAAAGGGGGTGGGATGGGCCAGAGTCCCTGGCTCTGCTCACTGTCAAGCGAGGACTTGGCAGGTCACTCAAGTAATGCCGTTTAATAGCACTGGAGAGATAAAAGACAGCATTGATTGAAAAGCAATGACCTAAACCTCTTGAGTCTCCCCAGGAGAGTTGTGTAGGCAGATGTGTTCTCCAGGTCAAAACTGTTAAAGTTGGCTGTCTTAAGATGCTCCGTTAGTGGTCTCTGAACAGTGTGAGTTACCTTCAATCTGTTCTCTCTCATAAACACTCTCTGTCTTTAAAGGATGTGATCCAAGCCATCAAGGAAACAGCATTTGTTACATCAGAGTATCCTGTAATCCTCTCCTTTGAAAACCACTGCAGGTATGAAAGCCGCCTCTTTCCCGTGTCCCTACTTGGTGGTGTTTCATATCCCTGGCTTCTCACCCTGCCATTCATTTTTTTCAAAAAAATAACTGAGTAATTTCCTGTTTCATGGGCTAAACAGCAAATAATCCACCAGCCAGGACATGGTTATTCCAGCCCTGCCCCAGGGAAGTCATCTTCTTGGGGCTCAGTAATGCTTTCTCCAAACAAATGGTCAGAAAATGGGAAACCTACTTTAAAGTTCCTTTGAGATGGAAAATTGGGCGATAAGTTAGGAGGTATTTTTTCATTTTTCTCTGTCAGTTTTGAATTTTAAGTTAAAACAGTTAAAGCTTGTATGGTACTTAAAAGTATAAGCTGTAGTCACTGTTATGAAATCAGCCTTGAACTTTGCAAAGTGGGTGTCTTTAGTTACAGGGATGGATATCTCATTCTTGGAGAGTTAATGGACATTTGACTTTACAAATGCCACTTCTTTCTCCCCAGCAAATATCAACAGTACAAGATGTCCAAGTATTGTGAAGATCTATTTGGGGATCTCCTGTTGAAACAAGCCCTCGAATCACATCCAGTATGTATTTTTAGCAAACCATATTTCCAGCATGAATGGATTTGTTTTGAAATGTGCTTTCCAGGGGTCAAGTAGCACTGGAGAACAAATACTAAGGATTTTCATATTTATTTAGATTCTGTGCTACAAAAAGCTTTTATCGTGCTTCAGAGGGATGTCGAGAGGAGCCTAAAGTAAACATGTGACTCCATGTAATCTGGATGCTCTTAAGGTCTCATGTTTTAAATTTCACAAAGCATCCAAGTCCAGAGGCCAGGCTTCTCTGTGTTTCCCAGTTCTGGCCTCACACTGAGTCACTTCAGACACCTGTAAAAACACCTGCGCCAGGGCCCCTGCCTCCAATGTTTGGTTTCTAACTGACCCAGCCCAAGCAGGTGTATTTTTAAAACCCTCCAGGTAAACAAATAAGAACCCAGGGTTCAGACCTCATGGGAGCCTGTTGCTGTGGGAAGTCCTCCAAACTGATGTCATAAGGCCCAAAGTTCAAGTTCCCAACTCCAAAATAAATATTCAGGCAAAGTCACATGGCCATTTTTGAGCTTCATTGTATACCTGCCAGTTTCTTCATAAAGGGGCTTTTATTAAGTCTGCGGTCCATAGAAGGGCTTTATGAAGTCTGAATGCATGTGTGATTGTTCCAGAGAGTTCCTTGGATTTCTGTCAGGATACATAATGTCCCAGAGGACAAGATGCAGTGTAACAAGATGTCACAAGAAAGAGGGCTTACTAACAACGTTAAAGTGTTTTATTGGGGCAGTCAGACCTCCTGCAGACACGGGAGCATTAGACAGCAATTCAAGGACAGGATAGTAGATGACACGATGCTATTTCTGCTATGTGAGTAATCTGGCTGGTTTAACCATGAATTTTTCCCAAAGGTAGGTGTGGCCGCTGAAAGCCCTGGGGAGGCAAGGCTACATCCTTTGCCCCCCACCTGACTCTGCAGCCTGCTGAAGCATCAGAGCAGGTGCTTCCCATGTCCCTCCCAGCACCCCCCTCTCCCCACCCTGGGCCTGACTGTTGGCTGACCGTGCCTACAGCTTTTGGCTGGATGTGACCTCTGGTCCTTAGTCAGGCTCTCCTCACATAAGGGAGACAGGCCAGAGTGTCTGAGAATGCACATCTCCACCAATCCCCTCACTCTGGATTCCCAGGGGCTATTTCTGGACACTTCTTCTCTTCTGTCCTTTGGGCTCCCCAGCAGGACTCCCTACGTACCGCTCAGGTGCCCACAGTGGAGCACCTAAGGAACACATCCTTCACTCCCTGTTCTTTTTCTTATTTTTTTGCACTCCTCTGTTGATGTCTGCAAGAGCCAGCTCTCACATCAATTTGCAGAATACCAGTATCCTAATCCTTGTCTAGGAAGCTGATTCTGAAGAGTTCCTACTGAGAGTCATCTGTAATTCATTTTATTACTGTTGTTTCCTGGACCCTCTTCCTGTTCTCTTGGGCAAGAGAAGAGGATCGCTTTTGGGGAAAGCATTATATTCTTAATGAAGGGACATATGTGTTCCCAGAGACGGGACCAGCTGATAGCAGGCAGCATCGTGTTAAAGGTCTTCACAAGACAAGACACAGGCTTGCTTGTCCTACATAGGATCAAAGAAGCTGTTTATAAAGATGCATAGGTAAGAGTGCCCTTGGATGGGTGGGGACTGAATAATTAGAGATGGAACAGTCCCCCTGGTCACAGAAAATGACCTAAACAGACTTAACTTCCTGTAAAGTATAAAAAAGTGAAGCCAGAGTGAAGTTCAGATTCCAGTAATTCAAACCTCTCCCGTCTTTCAGTGAACCTATTAAAATCCCAAGTCCGGGCTGGAGAGATGGCTCAGAGGTTAAGAGCACTGACTGCTCTTCCAGAGGTCCTGAGTTCAATTCCCAGCAACCACATGATGGCTCACAACCATCTGTAATGAGATCTGGCGCCCTCTTCTGGTGTGTGGGAAGCAGACTGTTGTACACATAATAAATAAATTTAAAAAAAAAAATCCCAAGTCCGTCTATTAAGAAGACAGGCTTAGTCTTTGATACGGTGCAGATGGAAGGGGAAGTCTGGGGCTTTATCAAGTGCTACCCTGTCCTTTATGATGGACCTGGAATTTGGAAGACTTAACATACAGCAAGACTGCCTGCCACCTCCCAGCACCACTCAGGTCAGACCCTGCCCTATTGGCAAGTTGGGTCTGGTCTGTATACTCCAGAAAATTAGGGGTTCCAACTTTGCAGCGTTACTCAAATCAAATTTGGATTCTGCAGACTGATGTGAGAAGGGCCTGAAAGCAGAGCTGTGCAGACTGACATCTAGTGGATGCTGGCTGGTATGATTCTGGGGCTCCTCTGGGCTGGAAAAATAGTGAAGTCACTAACTGAACTTTTTCTGTATATCTCTAGCTTGAACCAGGCAGACCTTTACCATCCCCTAATGACCTCAAAAGAAAAATACTCATCAAAAATAAAAGGCTGAAACCTGAAGTGGAAAAAAGTAAGTCAAATGCACTTATATCTTTGGGCACCTGAGCTGCCTGGATGAAGTGTGATTGAGAGCTCCCTGTAGATTTGAGAAGGGGTGTGGATAGGATGTAGATAACATTTCCTTTCCAGGGTTACGTCACTGCATTCTCATTTATCTTTAATTTCTACAACTGGTCCATGCAGAGGGAAACGTCTAATCGTATGTGTATGTGCTGAAATACAAAAGGAAAAGGAAAAACAGTGTTTGTATTATTACATACCTTGTCACAGTTTCATAACAATTGAATTAATTTACACTCACATTGGTGGTATCTAAAAATCCCTTCTCTGAGAATATTTATAGCATTGACTATGGTCTACCTTTGACTTGTATGTATACTAAAAGAAAAAAAAAAGAGTGACTTTATTTATTTTGCTTTTATTTTTGACAATTTAATTGTATAGTGTACTTTATCCTTTTGTGTGTTTCTCCATTTCTAAAATGCAGAGAAAGTTGTTTCCTACTGTGTTTTATTTACCAGGATAATAATCCCAGCCATATTACTTGTAAATACTCTTATCCTAAAGTTCTGTTGCTGTCTAGCATGCGTGTAGGTTTTCTGCCCTGTCCTTGTTATTGCTCCTAAATCTTGGTCTATACCAGGTTCTCTAAATTATGAAAGTTTGATATTTGTCTTTATGTACTGGTTCCTCCCCTAAACCCGGCAATCAGAAATGGGAGGAGATTCACCCATGGTCCAGTAAACTTCCCTCCTGTGTTTGTAACATGCTGGTTCACAATCCTTACAAAGACCAAGCAATAGGAATGTAAGATATGAGCATAGCGAGTAGGTGCCCATGTAATCTACTGCTTTTCCTGTCCTCCATGTTGATCTTAAACCCCCCATTTTATGTAAGGAGTCTGGCATCTTTCACCATCTGCTTGTCTGATTTGACTAACAGAGCAGCTTGAAGCTCTGAAGAGCATGATGGAAGCTGGAGAATCAGCCGCCCCAGCGAACATCTTAGAAGATGACAATGAAGAGGAGATAGAAAGCGGTGAGTTGTGGGGCTGGGGAAATGGCTTCATGGGTACAAGCTTGTCATGCAAGCATGAGGACCTGAGCCTGAACATCCAGAATCCACGTGGAAGCCACATGCTTACCATGACCATCTGCAGTTCCCCTGGAGATGGGAAATACAGACAGGAGACTTTCTGCAACTTTGTGGGCCAGCTAGTTTGACAAAAGCAGTGGAAAACACACGAGAGGGCCTGTCTCAAAACAAGGTGGAAGGTGAGGACTGACAGCCAAGGTTGTCTTCTGACCTCCACAGGCATCATGTGGGCACATACCCACCTCTTTCACATAGTCTCACTAGTACACATGAACATCCTCCACACTGACATCACTCACACACATGCACACAAATGCACATTCATAAATAGAGCAAGGAGTCATCATTTCAAGCTACATGTTACAAAAATGTTTATGTTAGAAACAAGAAAAATATTAATCTCTCTTAACAGACCCCTTTAAATAGGGATGACATTATCTTGCTTTAATATTCAGGAGTACTTTTTGATTAGCTTTAATCTTTTGAGGGGGTTGGTATTTTCTTCAGATACTATTATTTCTGGTTTATCTAGACAGTGGATATTAGTGGCTTAGTCATCTCCCTTCCCACTGTGCACTGAGAGCTTCAGAAAACATTCACAGAGACTCAGTATTGAGTCACTTGTATGTTAGGCAAGGGTTGAATGGACCCTTTGCAAGGTCCACTCTGTAATTTTTATCTATAAAGAAAAACATGAACGTCAGTCTTGTTAGTGAGACAAGGAATATAGGGTAAGAGAACCCTAATGACACGATTGACTGATGTGCACACAGTGAACTTGACGGTCAAAGCATACATTACAGGTTTTATTAATTAGTTAATGACCTACACTGGGTATAGCTCAGTGATACAGCACAGGTCTATCATGCAAGAGGCCTTCCCACCAGACTTCCTGGCAGCCTTGCTTAAAATACTTGAATATTTGCCATCACCTGTTTTACTTGTCTATATAGCCAGCCATGATGTTTTGTTTAAAATCGGTGCTGGAGTTGTAGCTCAGGAGTCGCATATTCGCCTCGTATGAGCAAACCCTTGGGTTTAGTTCCTTGCACTGAAAAATAATATAATTAGTAATAACAGCAAACAATGGGCCTTTTGAACATTTGGGAATGTTTTCAGATAATGATCCATTGATCATATATCCTAGCAATTATCTGCCCAAATGACTTAAACTTGCATTGGTTTAACAGAAACACCGATGTATAGCCTGACTTGTGAGAAAGTACTTGTAGAAACTTTGTTACTCATACAGCTGAACGATGTCTGATTTTAGGAGATTAGACACACAGACTGAACCTAAAAGCTGTCAGAATAACCTAATTTTACTCACTGTCCCTTATTAAAGACTCTGACTATGGGGGAGGTTCCACTAATGAAGCAGGTGAACCTGCATGGGTTTAACTCCAACCCCAGAGAAAAAAAACATAACATTTGACTTTCTTATGTTTGTCTGTGCCTAGTGGGATTGAAGAGGCCAAAGATCTCTAGTATCATTCAGTTAGTTCCTATCATGGTTGTATCTTACATTGCACCATCCAAATTTGGAGGCTCGAGCCTGTGGCTTATAGTTACCTCCCATGATTTTGTGAGCCACAGGGGTTCATTTGGCTGTTTTTCCTTGGGTTTTTCATACAGTTGCATGCAGGTGAACATCTGGAGCTGGCATTATTTTAAGATTTATAGACAAGTTAGACAAGGTTGCTCATAGGTTTAGCTATCTGTGGAGCTTAGCTCGGTCTCTTGAGCAGAGTATCCCCTTGTGGCCTCTATAGTAGTTTCAGTATCTCACAACACATTGACTAAATTATAGAATCCAAGAACCTCAGCCCTAGATGCAGGAAGTAGGAGCCTGTTATATTATTTAAGAGTTATGCATGGAGCTGGTGTATCACTTTGTCTCTACCTCATTTGTCAAAGCAATCTTAGGGCTGCCCATGCTCAGGAGAGCAGGTAAGTGACAGATATCAATGCAACTGTCTTTTCAATATACAGTGTGGAATAGTTGTATTTTTAAATTTTTTTAAATTAATGCAAAATGATATTTAAATAAAGTATTGATATATGTATATACATTATTACATATATATGTCAACAGTAGTCTTAAAATTTAGAAAAGGAATATTAAGAAAAACTAGTTCTTTGATGCATCTTAAGTTTCGAAGAAGATAACTAAAAGCTTGTACGGCAATTACTGATCTATAATCCAATAAGACAAAGTGCCGAAATAATAGAATAAATTAACAAGAAAAACATTAATAATAACTATACTGTTGTATACCAGCTATGGTACAGGCAGCTTGTGTTACTTCCTTGCTATCATATAGCCCAGTAAAATAAGTGCGTTCATTCTTTAGTGCACCTGTAGATGAAGCAGAGACTCCATAGTGGTGGCAGGTGGTTCCCAAATCCTAGATGCTGTAGGTCATGGGAGCTTTCTCTCGTGTTTGCCAGGGCTTATAGGCCAGGGCCTGACTGTTTGGGACTTCATAGTTTTTGCTTGTTTTCCTGTCTGTTAAGCAGCATTGGGAGTAGGTTGACTTCATAGTTTTTTTCCCTGTCTGTTACACAGCTGATCAAGAAGAAGAAGCCCACCCTGAGTACAAATTTGGAAGTGAACTGTCTGCTGATGACTTCAGTCACAAGGAAGCAGTTGCCAACAGCGTCAAGAAGGTCAGAGGCTTTGCGTCCCTATTCTTCCTGATTTTTAAGGGTGACAGTTTTTTGTGGAATTTTGGGGCTGTAACAGCCACGGCAGAATCAGATATCGTGCCTTCCCTCTAATTATATAGGGCAAAACTCTCTGCTGTGTGAGCAGGATTGGACTCTACTGCCCACTCCCCATTTTGGTCAGGCATTTATAAATACCACCATTTACTGAGTATACTTGGTGGGTAGGGAAACTGTATCTCAGACCCAAAGGTTAGCCTGCTGGAACCATTAGGAGAATAAATCCCGAGCATTCCAAATCAGGCCTCGGTACCGAGCTGGTCCGGCTGGTGAGAAAACCATCCTGACGGAAGTATAGAAAGTTCCCACCCATTAAGGTCGGGAAGGATGTTATTAGGTAGGTGCCCAGCGTAGGTCACTCTGTCATAAACAGATCAGAACACACTTTCATTTTGCCTTTTTGTAGCTTCTGTAGGTCTCTGATTGTTTAGGAGAAGGGGTGGGAAATAGAGAGTGAAGAGTCAAGTAACTGTATGAGTCAGTGTGTGGCTAGTACTATCATTAAACTAGACACAAGTACGAAAGTGGAGAATAGTGAGAGAATGCAGCGACAGGAAGGAGGAGCCCAGATCCCAGGAGGGAAAGATAAGTTCACTCCACAGAGAAATGGAGAGTGGAATCTCACGCAGAAGGACAGCAGTAAGAGCAGAGACGACGTGAGTGAGGTAGAGTGAAGGATGGGGAGAAAGAAGCAGAGACGCGCTAGCAGCAAATTCAATGCTCTAGCAGTTTGCAAGTTTCTATGAGAAATTCAAAACTTAGGTGAAACATAATTTGTTTCACACAAAACTTTAAAAGGGGGAGGGAGTGTGATCTAATAGAAGACTTTGATAGTCCCTTTGTGGACTCTCCTTTAAAGGGAAGCAGGGGCAGAAGTGTGGAAAATATTGAGGCTGGGCTTTTAATTGGTCAGAGACAGCCCCTAGTGAATGAACTAGAAAGGGAGAGGAGAGAATGTTCCAAGGCATATCAAGAACATAAGCAATGGTAAAGGTGAAGGAATGAGAAGCAAGATGACCTCCCGGAGTCCTTGTTAGAGGAACAGGGTAGTGGTACCACTTACTGGAGTGGGAATGCTGCATGAGACAGGATTCCCCAGTTTCAAATGGGACAGACAACTGGAGATGTTTGCAGTGGAAGTACCAAGAGAAGAATTGATTCCCTGGCCTCATGTCCTGTTTAACCTTGGGTAAGTTATTTAACCTCTCTCTGCCTTCGCTTCCTTACCTGAAAAATGCGGGTATTAATGCCTGTTTCATCAGGTACTCTCCAAAGACTAAATGAACTTGCAGTGGTTCCTCGTTCATGGTAGCCTTATCCACGTGGTATAGTTCTGCCATGCTGCATTTCTTTCATTCTCATCATCACTCATGCAACCAGCACCTGCATTTAGAAGAGACGTTGAGCAAGAGATGGAAGTTTTAGAGATAATGTTTGAAGTCCTGGAAATAGCAGAGATGAGTCATGAGAGATGAAAAAGAAGGCCCAAGTGGAGTCCTAGTCAAACACATGCTCACAGGAGAGGAAGCAGGAAGGAAAAACAGGGTTTGCCAACAGCCAACCAAAGGGAAGAGGACAGTTCTGAGCTTTGAATGCTATTGAGTGATTGGCTGCGGAGACTTCTAGATTGGTAGCATGAAGGTCTTTGGGAAGTCGTAGAGAAGTTTCAGTAGCATGCTTGGAGTAAAGGGAACAGTGGAGCAGACAGGCAGGAAGCAGTGGGCATTGTCTCTGCCTTTGAGAGCTTTGCCTTGAAAGGAACAAGTGATGGGCTGGTGCCTGAAAGAAATGGGAGGTAGGGAAGGGATGCTCTTTTAGAATCCGAATGATGTTTAGTGCTATGGAAAGGGAGTCACTGGTATTGCAAGAGAGAGAGAGAGAGAAGTACCAGCTGCCTGGGAACTCCTTAAGAAGATGAGCAAAGATGTAGATAGGAGGGTTTGATGGTAGGAAGATAGATTTATTTATTTTTGTCTGATAGAAAAGTCAAAGAAATGGTATCCATTTCTGATCATAGGGAATTGTGAGTATTTTGAGAATACAGATGGCCACTAAGACCCGAGAATGTTTCCTCATCCGTCCTGTCTTAGCCTAGGCTAGTATAACAAAACTATCTGACTGGTTGGTTCAGATACCTAAAATTTATTTCTTGGTGCTTTCTGGGTTGGATGCCAAGGTCATGGTTCCAACCAATATGTTCTTGAAAACTCTCTTGGCCGGCATATCTTCCCACTGTGGAAAGAAAATGGGAAAGTAAGTAAGGTTTTTCTTAGCATCACTCATGAGAACACTAACCCTACTGTGAAGACTTTACCCTGTGACCCAATTACCTCCCATAGGCCCCGTCTGCAAATTATGACGTGTCTTGACTTACAATATGATTATGATAAATTCATCCTAAAAGGTGAAAACATAAATTAAAAATGCATCTGTTACACTTAACTGGTTGAACAGTATAGCTCAGCAACATAGTTTACTGTAGAGTTCTGGCCATTTACCCTTGGGATTATGTGGCTGACAAGGAGCCACTGTCCTACATCACAAGAGGACACCAAACGGTATATCCTTAGCCAAGAAATGATCAAACTGAAAATAGTTTCCACTGGATGACTATCACTTCACACCCTCATAAAACAAACAAAAAAACCATAAATCAAGCCATCATTTAAGTTGGGGATCATCAGTAATCTGTCACACGAATTAGGGTTTCACCACATATGGTTTTGGTGGGGCTACAAACATTGAGTTCATGGCAGGGTCACAAACGTGAATGCTGGCTTACTGAAAATGCCCATTTGTGCTTCCCTTTACATGTAAGGGAAGGTGGCCACATTGGTAATCCATTTTCAGTCTTCATGCCATAATCCTCAGTGAAAATGTTATGATGAAGTGTCTAAGTGAGGACTGTCAACAGAGCAGGGAAGTGTCAACATTAGAACTTCCAAAGTATAGGGCAGCAATCTTAGCATATCTGCAGTATTTGATTTTGATGATGATGGCTTTATAGCATTAATAATTTATCATATAAACAAATAAATAGAATAACAAGTTTACATATGCTTACTTACATAAGTATGGGCTAATGAGTTTGGAAATTTGCCCGTTAGAGAGGTAAACAAATCATTTTCTTTCTCTAATTTAGACCTCAGATGACCTTGAACATGAAAACAACAAAAAGGTAACCGAAGACTTCTCAAGCATTTGTTTATTAGGAAACACCCACATGTGGCCTTCTTATACTTAGCATCTTCTACTAGGTGTTGATAATCTTCCTAGCCCATGCAATGTCAGGGGTCGTGTTTACAGGTATAATAGTGACATGTCTGAGTCATCTAGTTATATGAGTTCAAAGGAAAAAAATAATAGCAATTAAACCGTTAAATCTGATTTAAAACGTAACTAAGGTAGGTAAGCCAATTTCCCTAAAAGTAGGTATTTAATACTATAAGGTATTTCCTTGTGTGTAATGAGATTTCAGCCAAAGAAGAAAGTTACATAATTATTAGCATATTAAACATGAAAATAGAAACGACCTGTAGTGCAGCAGAGCCATACCATAGCATAGAAGAAAAGTAATATCGGTTCTGATACTGCCGACATTCTGAAAGACTAGCTTCACACTGTATATCTTACAGGGTCTTCATTCAGTGGTAGCAGACACTGGCCTTATTGTGAAAATAAAGTATATTGTGTTTTAATTTTCTTTTATCCTCCTCAAGGTTTGCCGTGTTCAAATTTATGCATGTGTTTTATTATATAATGTGGAGACTGATGGCAATCACAGAGACAAAATTGCCTTGTTCCTGGCTTCTCAGTCATAATTCAGAGCACAGGAAATCCTGCCTTGCTGTGTGTGGGGCCCTGTTGCATTTGGAGTGACATGTTTTCTTCCTATTCCCTAACTCTTTAGCACTCAGGAACACCTTTCTGTGTTTCTGAGGACCCTCTGTCCCTAGCCTGACTGGCTTTTCATTAGATGATACATCGAGCCATACACAGACGGACACATTAGATGCTTGCCATGTGTTAACTGAATGATTTTCCTCTGCAGAGCTTTAGTCTTGTCCCGTGACTAGTGGGGATTTTCATGATACAAGTGATAAGTTCCATAATCCTTCAGGTTCAAAAGGAAGAGAAGGAAGGGTTCAGTCCAAATGCAATAGGACCCCACAGGCAACAAATCAGGAATCCGTCATGGTTCCAGCATATAGTACTGGGGTTATAAGCATGAAATACTAGGGACTGGAGTTGGGGGCCTATATGGAAAAAGATGGAAACAAAAGCAAGTTGTATGTTTACATGACCTATCACAGGCTTTTATAGGTGAACGCAGGTAAAAGACTCAAAGATTAAGTCATTAGTGAAGATAAAAACATAATCTTACTGACCATTGCTTACTCATTCTGTACATAAGCTATTTCTCTTCCTAGGTTGAGTCTCCTCAAGGAGAATAACTCCAGAGTTCTCAACAACAACAATAACAACAAGAAAAACCTGGCCACTTGTGGGACGTTATTTTGTTGTTGTTGATTGTGTTCATTTTGCTTTGCACTCTTAAGAAATAAAGTAGTTGGCCGGGCGGTGGTGGCGCACGCCTTTAATCCCAGCACTCGGGAGGCAGAGGCAGGCGGATCTCTGTGAGTTCGAGACCAGCCTGGTCTACAGAGCTAGTGCCAGGACAGGCTCCAAAGCCACAGAGAAACCCTGTCTCGAAAAACCAAAAAAAAAAAAAAAAAAAAGAAAGAAATAAAGTAGTTGAATTTGTTTTTCTCTGTACAAAGCAATGCATCCTATATAGCAAGTTATCAAGTTCTTTTATGAATAAACACTTCAATAAAAACACCCAAACCATGTATATGTGTACTGAAGGTCCTAGAAGAGTTCTGCTGTAAAGGGTGATCTCCAGCACCCCTCTGTCAATGCCTGAAAACTGGTTATGGCAGGGCAAACATTTGGGCCTCCCCTGGCACTCTCTTCCAGTGGGACCCAAGTGTTTGTGGCTACATAGCCTATGGGTGATGTGATGTACACCAAATGCTGGATAGTCACTCATTTTGAGCTTTGTGCATCAGTTTGAATGGTGATATGACTACCATTGTCAGTGTTGCCGTGAGACCCCAGTACAGTCTCTTGAATATTCTGAAGCCCTTTGAAAAAAATCTAACAGATAAGATGATTGTCTTCCGGCTACCTCCTTCTGCATTAAGTAGACCTATGCATTTTAATCTTTAAGAGAGCAGCAAGGTCTTTTACATTTGAATCTGCGTATATGCAAATGTTCTCTAATGCCTAAGGCAAAATCTATGAGTCCACCTTGAAGCCATCAACTTAAACTGGCGTGTTTTTGTGTTCACAGGGCCTGGTCACTGTAGAAGATGAGCAGGCATGGATGGCATCTTATAAATACGTAGGTGCTACCACGAATATCCATCCATACTTGTCCACAATGATCAACTACGCGCAGCCTGTGAAGTTTCAAGGTTTCCATGTGGCTGAAGGTAACACTACAGGTTAAATGCAATAGCTTTCTGCCTGCTTCTCTGTTACACTGACTGGCTCTCGCCTGACTCACTGTGCTGTGGTTCTCTGCATCAGCCACAAGGTGGCTGTGGAAGACCATGACTTGTGAGCTTGTAGCTTTCCATAAGCTTTCATGGGCTTCTTTATTTACTTTGTTATGGCAAATTATATTAGCAATACTTAAGAAGCCCGGTATCCATCTTGATTCCTGTGTGTGTATATTGTGTAATCTCTGACTGCAGGAAAGCAAAGTTAGCCAGTGGGTACAGTGTAGCCTTGAGATAGGGGGAATGAGATTTGATATTCTGCGGCACGTAACATCTATTCCAAGATGACTATCATTATCTTCCTCCATTATTCTCAACAACTACATATCTCAGCAGTGACTGAGGTACATATCGTTTGTTTAATTATTATACATTTAATTCACCATTTGCACAGAGTGCTAATGAAACTCAGAGCAACTGGCACAGATGTGTACACTAGGCCACAAACAATTCCTGATTTGGGGTGTAAGGCTCAGGGTGTGATTGTATCATCTGCTTGCTTTCTTAGGGGTTCGGTGACTGAGTTTCTGAGTATATCTTTGTTTTTCTTTTACAGAGCGCAATATTCACTATAACATGTCTTCTTTTAACGAGTCAGTTGGCCTTGGCTACTTGAAGACACACGCGATTGAATTTGTAAAGTATCCTAATGTACTAAATGGGATGGATGGATGGATGGTACTCCTTAGGAGCAGCAGGGGGCTTTACAAGAGATTAGCAGCTATTTGTAATTTTAATATTTAGGGTTTTTGTATAATTTTTATTGTCACGCTGATAAAATTACGTGTGTGAAAGAAGACCCTGGCAGCTGTGGCGACCTCCCTGGATGTGAATAATTTCTAGACTCCACACTGCGACTGTGATCTTCCTCTGAGTACCATTGATAATGGGAATTGTCTTGTGCTATCTACCTGTGTGTCATTGTTGTCCCACACCTCCACTGTGTTAGTTCTTTGTTATGTCTGTCTAGGCTGCTGCTGGATTTCCTTAATAAGTTACCCAGTTACAATAAGCGACAAATGAGCCGCATTTACCCCAAGGGAGGCCGAGTTGATTCCAGTAATTACATGCCTCAGATTTTCTGGAACGCTGGTTGCCAGATGGTTTCACTGAACTATCAAACCCCAGGTAGGAGCTAATGTCCAGTGACCCCAAATTCCACAAGAACACTGGGACGGGGCAGCCTTGCAGCTGCCTCCATTCGCTTGAGGCAGTTTTTCCTTTTTTATTTTTTTATTTAATTTTTAGAAGCTCTCATGTGGCAAAACATTGTTTTCTTGGCTTTATATTATGGCAAAACATTAAAACCCCATTGAAGCCATAATAAAAGATAATATTTCAATTTAATCTCTTTCATCAATGCCATGACTAAGATGCCAAATGGTAGTTCCAATTCTAAAATATTTCTAATTATTCTTCCTTATGGGTCAAGGTTGTGTCTTTGTTTCTAGATGGAATTTGGTGAGAAGAGTGTGCGTGTCTTTGTGTGGTAACTGAGATTTTTCTTCCGCCTTGGGAAAGTGCTCTGGCCACTGTGGCCATTCAGCAAACGTTGATGGTGGTAGCATTTCACCATGACATCACAGACTTACACCATAAGCTCTACATCATAAGATGCAGCACGAAGGGCTAGATGTTGTCCCAGGTGCTGAGCTGTAATGTGGTCCTCCAAAGTATATTTGTGGACAGCTCTCCAATACACAGTGACCCTTTTTCTTCTTTCCCTAAAAGGAGTAACTTTTGATAAAGGTACAGATTTCTGAAGTTTGCTTAGGAGCCTCTGGTCATAATCCTGTGACTACAGACAGTGAAATAACAATAGACACAAAAATAGACCAAGGGCACAAACCATGTTTACTTTATATGATACATTCTTCGGCATAGATTTTAAAATTGGTTGAAACAGGGCTGGAGAGATGGCTCAGTGGTTAAGAGCATTGCCTGCTCTTCCAAAGGTCCTGAGTTCAATTCCCAGCAACCACATGGTGGCTCACAACCATCTGTAAGGAGGTCTGGCGCCCTCTTCTGGCCTTCAGGCATACAGACAGAATATTGTATACATAATAAATAAATAAATTTTAAAAAATTGGTTGAAACAAAGATAAAAGTAAAATACATAGTCCCTTGCTTTAAGAGGACACCTCCCAATACTTGCCAGCACTGGAGCCATTTCCTTCCTTTTCTCTGGCATCTCCTCTGAGGACCCCTGTGCAACTTCCTCTCCTTGATCCGGGCTCACCTGCCTCCCTTTGGCATGAACATGAGCTGGCTGTGTTTCTTACCTCCGGGAGAACCTCCCTGGTGGCCAGAGTTTCTTAAAAATACATCCCTGCTTAGAATCCCAACAGTCCTCTCTTAGAAGAGTCTGGATGCAGGTCCTGATAGAATCTCTCATATTATTATTATTATTACTACTACTACTATTATTATTATCATCATCATCATCATCATCATCATCATCATCATCATCATCATTATCATCATCAGGATTGAAACAAAATGATGCCACTGCTTTTCCTTACCAGTGACTCAAGCTGTGGTCTAAGAAGCCCATGAACTCACAATGAGGGACAGCATGCTCCTAAAGCAGTTCATGTTTTGAGCAACCGTGTATTTTATTCTGAGAAGAACGTTTGTGTTTAATTATGAGAAAATAAAGCAAAAGTTTCTCTGTGTACAAGAGAAAAATTTTAATTCAGGCCCTCCCATGAGAGGTACCCCTATGAGAAGAATTTTAGGTCTCATACAGATAAGCCGTCAAATTTTATGGGATGCTTAGCCAGATGATTTTATGTTCCTTTTAATCATGTTTTATGTTCTTAATAGCCCTCTGGTGGCTCTAGCATCCTTGCCCCCTGTGCCACTGAGTTGCTGCCATTCCCTAACTGCAGCAGCTTGTACATCTCTACTCTTGGCATCAACTAAACATCATCTGACTCCTGTACCCAGAGCAGTTCTAGGGTGACCTTTAGGAAAACATACTCAGTATGTAATTTAAATCAAATATGAGGTCATTTCAACTTGGAAGAGAGCCATGGGCCCTAAACTAAGCCAGTGGCAGTCTTCTGAACCTGGGAATAATATGGCTTCCATTGTTCCCAGTTACCCTGTCAGGACCTTCTTTATCCAGGGAGATGAGATCCTAAATTATGTTTGTCTTTTGACAGATTTAGCGATGCAACTGAATCAGGGAAAATTTGAGTATAATGGATCCTGCGGGTGAGTAATATTATTTAAACCGTTACCAGCTACTTTCAGGACACCCTGCTTTAGCTTTAATGAAACTATGTCATTTTAAACTAGGAACAGCTGAATATATGCTGGTTCTGAAGCGGAAATAGAAATAAGTGAAGTCTCTGGATAGATTATATTTACAAATATACAACTTTGATCTGTCTCATGTTGTTAAGCTGGTTTTCTTTTAACCACAAACTATGCAGTCCCTCACATATACTCAAGAGTTGGATCGTTTCATTCTAAATTCAATAGCGGATATTTTTGTGTCTGAAATAGGCAGTGGGGCATGCTCATCCGGGCATTAACCAGAGATGTGGGCATCAAATATGTATAGCTTTCTTGCCGAGGAATATAGCAATGAAGCAAATTTCATTTCAAATGAAGCTGTGGGTGTAAAGTTGAATTTAATTCTTCCGGAAATAAATGTTCATCCTCTCTGGATTCTCTTGCAGGCTTATAAATAGCGGTTATATAATGATGTGAATGTTGTTCTATTTTACCTAAATAACACTTAAAAATCTGTGAACCCAGTAGCAGAATAGGAAATGTTAATTCTTCTGAAGTTAAATGAAAGTACAGAACTCAGATTCTGCAATGATTAAAAGATCAGCCAAGATCAGAGCCCAGTGGCCCTTAGATGGATGCACAGGAATCCCGTGCCGTCCAGTGGTGATGCTGTCTAGGAGTTCTTTGTGGTGACTTGAGTAGTGGCATACTTTAATCCCAACCATGGAAAACAAGGCGAGATAACAGGCTTTCAACAGTTGTGCATTAGAAACAACTCCCCCTTCTGCACACTCCGTTCCTGTGCCTGTGTGACAGATAATGTCTTGCCAGAGTGCCCATCCACCACCAACAGCTTACCTATCCTGAGGAATCTGTGCAGGAGTCTTGTTCAGCATGCATTCTATAAGGAAAGGAGACTAACATTTAGCCAAATGGAAAAGGACTCAGGAACCAACCAAACCTTTGGTCAAAGGAGACAGCTCTGTCAGTACACTCTCCGTTGATCAAGCAAAGAAACAGTCTTCTCGTCTTTGACACAGCACATGTGGCCTGTGTTGGCTGCCTAGTGTTTGCTTTTCAGGAGTCCCCAAAGGTCACGGCCATTGTCTTTAATCCATAGAATCTGCCTGAAAGTCTAGCTCCTGAGTTATGGAAGAGAGAAAGGACGTGTCTGGTATTTAAGCCATTGTGCAAGCTACCAGTAGAATAAACACCTGTGCCTCTGTCCTGCCAGGTACCTTCTCAAGCCAGATTTCATGAGGCGGCCTGACCGGACGTTTGATCCCTTCTCTGAAACCCCTGTGGATGGGGTTATTGCAGCCACATGCTCAGTACAGGTATGCCCCTGCTCATCACAGACTCTGCAAACGCACATCCACGTACAAACACACCCAGAAGAAAATGAGAGTCAAAATGTTTAGCATCACGTTGTAAGAATTGTACGTAGTTCTCAATGTGGACTTAATTTCTGCTGTATTCCGAGTTTTCACTACTAAATTTATGAGCAACTTTAAGTGAAATCCACCATCCAGAAAGAATCTCTCACCTGATTGCATTCATATAGAATTCTTATAAAAATATAAGTAAGCTATGATGACAGGAAGCAAATCAATACTTGTTTCTGGACACTGATGAAAGGGGCAGATTATCATAGAGCACAAAAAAGCTACACATGGAAGTGCTATAAATGCTTGTTTCCCTCACTGTGGTTTTAAAGACGTGTCCATATCTGAAAAATTGATTTTATTATATAATTAAATGCATATAGTTTAGCATGTATTGATTATACTTCAAAAAGCTGTTTCAAAATTAGATAAAATGATAAATAAATAAATAAATAAATAAATAAATAAATAAATAAATAAATGGCATACTTGTTTGGAAAGTAAATGTAAATAAAGTTACTCCCAGCTTTAAGGTAGATAAAATTTAATACTGATCTCTACAATTGAACAACTCTCATTGCTAGCCACTAGCAGGCCGAGTCTAGAACTGATTTTCTTCTGCTGTATTTCTTTTCAAGACTTCTAGAAGAGTTCAGGAGTTAGTTTATAGCCTTATAGGAGCCCAGAACCAATCTTGGGGCATATTCACAGCCTTTGCTTCTTTGCACAGATCTGGAGACTTGGGTGATAAAACCATGCTAAGGGTACGACCTCGTCATAAGATATTGTGCGTGTTCATTTCCTGCTCTTTTTTCAGGACTTATTTAGAGGATATTACCTAATAACTTTTACTTTCAAAGAATAGTTTCTCCAAAATGCTTTGTTTTAATATGGAAAATTCCCGAGAAAAGATCAAATATTCATATTAATCAAAATTCCCCAAACAAAAATTTTCAACTCTTCCTTACAGTTTGTCACCAGTGCTCACACAGACGCCACTGCTCACCCACCCTGTGTCTGTGTTACTGCAGGTTATATCAGGGCAGTTCCTATCAGATAAGAAGATCGGCACATACGTGGAAGTAGACATGTATGGATTGCCTACCGACACCATACGGAAGGAATTCCGGACTCGCATGGTTATGAACAATGGACTCAACCCAGTTTACAATGAAGAATCGTTCGTGTTTCGGAAGGTAGGGCATTAGCTGTGTGTCACTGTTCCTCAGAAACCAGAGAGGCTGATTTTCCACATGGAACCCACAAGATAGAGGAATATACCTCAAGGTAATGGTGGCTATCATCACACACTGAAGGGTTGGTAGTGCAAAGGTTGGACAGAAAGCTACAACAAAACTAAGGTCAGTTTTGTGACGTGGGTGGGTGCTGTGTTCAATAATGAAACACCACTGCTCAGTTTTGATTTTGTTTTTTTGCACGTAATTTTTCAGGGCCTCAGTGTCTTTTTCCCAGTTCTGTCTGCCAGGTCCTGAGAGCGAGCAGCCATCTTCTCTTGTGGGCATTTTTTCATCTCCTCTGTTAAGGATGCTTTGAAAACCCTCCACACAGGCAGAGATCTCTCCAACATGCTGGTGATTTCCCTAGCCTGGTTTGTTGTCAAGCAAAACTGTTTTCTTGCTCTTTTGGACGCAGATTTTCCAGGTGTTTCTGCTTCATCCATTTGTCATGAAACAAATAGAATCAGTTTTCGGTCCTTCCTGACAAGATAGGGACTGCTTATTTTAGAACAGAATGCCTGGCTGAGAGAAACCAAAGTAGGGCTGATGCAACAGGTCACTGTGAACTGGGGTTCTTCTGTGATGGGAATGCTATTGTTATTCCCAGATCCACGGATACAGCAGGTCACTTTGAACTGGGGTTCCCCTGTGATGGGAATACTATTGTGATTCCCAGATCCACTGATACAACAGGTCACTGTGAACTGGGGTTCCCCTGTGATGGGAATGCTATCGTGATTCCCAGATCCACTGATACAGCAGGTCACTTTGAACTGGGGTTCCCCTGTGATGGGAATACTATTGTGATTCCCAGATCCACTGATACAACAGGTCACTGTGAACTGAGGATGGCCTGTGATGGGAATACTATCGTGATTCCCATCCCCACTGTCATTTCTCTCCCGTCACAGTGCAGCATAGAATGTTGTGTTGTGCCTTTTCCCTTCCCTTGCATTTCTCAACTACTGCCATGAAGAAATACTTTCTTGTAATGAATAATCCCCACACATTTGTAGAAAGTCAGAAACTTTTCCCAGACAGTATCCTTTTTGATAAACAAATATCCAGCTTGTTTTCTTTGTCATTTTTATAATTGTCGCTGTAGACTCTTGCTTCGGGGCATTGCCACGCACACATATAATGTGTGCTGATCATGTGCACCACACACCCTGGTCCTTTGTCCTCTTCTCCCCTTTCCTTCTCCCCGTACTTCTCTTTGTTTCCCTGGATAGTTTCTTGTCTCATTTCAGGATATATATAGGTGTAGCATAATTCCATGGGTCTGTGTAAAGTCTAGGACACACACAGGAGAAAAGGTGTATGATGTTTGTCTGTCTAGTGCTGAGTTTTTTCCATTTAATGTGATTATCACCATTGCCTCATTTCCTGTAAACAACATAGCTTTGTCTCTGTGTCTGAGAAAAGGTCCACTGTGTGTCTATCACATTTTTTTGCTCCAGTCCTCTGCTTTTGGACATCTGGGTTGGTGTGTAACTTAGCCATGATGAACAGGGCTACAGTAAGCACCCATGTGCCAGTCCCCTCTGTGGCGTGTTCACTTAGAGGCATTTGGGTAAATGCCAGGAGTCTGTGTCTAGGTCCTGTGATGCATCTGGTTTTCTGAGGCCCCTCCATACTGATTTCTATAGTGGCCGGACTGGCTTACCTTCCCATGAAGAATGAAAATTAGCACATGAATTTTGTTTTATACATGAAGTGTTCCCTCAAAAACACTCTTCATGTTCTTAAAGCCAAGAAAAACAAAATGCTCTAAGTAGCCCAAGTGGCAGACAAACAGGACTAGAAGTCGAGTCGCAAGCCCAGGCTCCACTGATGAACTCTAACATAAGAAAAACCATTCAGTTGTTCTGGGTCTCTTGTTTTTTTGTTGGGTGTAGATGGGGGAAAATGACAAGAATTGGAGCTGCAGTCTTTGACATTTATTCATTTACTATATTTAAGGAGGTGACTTCCAAAATACCTGCCCCTATTGCCTTATTGGTATCTTGGGCACCAATCTTATGCTGAATATTTAGGAATGCAAGTGGCTCATTGGTTTGTTTCATCATGAAGGGGCATTTAAGGAGCAGTATTGCTTTTTTCCCAAACCCTGGAGTCATAGTTCTTGGGAGCCTTATTACAATAAACAATGAAATGTCCAAACTTGTAATTGCAGGTGATCCTGCCTGACCTGGCCGTCCTGAGAATCGCGGTGTATGATGACAACAACAAGCTGATTGGCCAGCGAATCCTTCCTTTGGATGGCCTCCAAGCAGGCTACCGACACATCTCCCTAAGAAATGAGGGGAACAAACCATTATCACTGCCAACAATTTTCTGCAATATTGTTCTTAAAACATATGTGCCTGATGGGTTTGGAGGTAAGACAAATCTGATACAGACTATAATGCAGACAAGGTCCTATGTCACAAGACTGTGAATCATTTTGCCCATTCCTGAAAACAATAAAAATGACTATGTGTTTTCCTCTCTGTGCTGAGAATGCTGGTGGCTTTGAGGAAAGCAGGTGACATTTCCTCAGGTATTATTTCAAAATATTGTAATTATACATTATTTAACATCTTACAAATGCTTTATGAATATAGTATTTATGATACTGTCAATCAAAGTGAGCAAAGCAACTGTAAGAGACTGTATCTTATCAGTTATTATCACTGAAAGATTTGTTGAACTCAGTTACTAATGTGCTTGAATTTTCTTGGCAAACCCATAAGAGAGTTCACTTTCACAAAAAAGATCTGTGTCTCCTTTACTAAGACAATCAATGGTAGGAACCCACACTAGATCATGTCCTAGGATTTTGCTTACAACTACATAGGTAAACTCTACATGGCCTCCAGTAAGCTGGTATAACATTATAAGGAAGGGAAAAACTTCTTAGCTTCGACATCTCTGGATCACAGGAAACAGGTAGCATATGGCTGTATCATGTTAGCCAGGGGTTCAAGGCCCAGTTCCAAGTGGTTGGCTGGTGGCCTTGCAATCTCAGTAGAACCATTCTGACTTTTCTTCATCAATAAAATGAAGGTAGTATGACTGTCTCCCTCCCTCTAAGCATTCTAGGAAAGCTCACATCCTAATAATACAGAGAATAACTTAGCAAGGCTCAAAATGTGGGTGCTTGTGATGCTAGATCATCATGGCAGTCTTCCTGTGCTCTAAAAGTAAAACTGGGGACCCTCAAAGCATGCTGCCTAGCTAAGCTAGCCAGATTGGCAAGCTCTCTGTTCGAAGCAAATACTCTGGTCTCAATAAATGAGATCAAGAGTGATTGAGGAAAATACCCCATGTCAACCTCTGGCCTCTTTCAGCATGGTTACATATATGCTTAGACACATAGAAACATCAATCCCATCTACACCCACACAGAATGTACGTGAATATGGGTGTATGTCCACTGACAGAATGAAATTCCCTTACTATACATTATTTTATTGAGGGAATAAGGTTGGGTGGTTTATTGTTCTTAGGAATTCATGCTTCTCTGGTGGGCAGCTTTTGTGTAACTAACCTTCAGTTTTAATAACATGATAGATTATAGGTTCAAAAAGTAAACTAAGCCAGGAGAGTTTCACTCAGAATGGGTAGGAATTATTTCTTTATTTGTACCCTTTGCTTGTCATTTAAAAAAAAAAGGCAGAAATTGGAGGCATCAGCATACAGAAACAGACAAGGAATCCATCAAAGCAGCTAGAGCAAGGCCATGGGGCTGGGAAAATGGGTCAGGGAGCGAGACAGGAGTCTGTCAGATGTGTTCTCAGGCTGCAGTCCAGGTCATACCACCCTCCAGAGTGACCAGCAGCACAGGCACAGCTGTGGACTGGAGGCCAGAAAGAATCCTATTCCATGTTTGAGGTAGAAAACAGGTCTGTGGAGATAGTGGGTCAAAGTGCTTGCTGCACACATCTGCATCCATATAATAGCTGGCCATAACTGGCCATAGCCCCAGGTGCTCTGTAACTCTCTGTGGAGGAGGGAAACAAGAGAACCTCTAGGACCTGCTGGTCACCATCCTAGCTGCAGACTCAATGAGAGAACTTGCCCCAAAGCTGTAAGGTGAGGTGATGGAGTAGTCCGCTGCTCTCCCTGTGGCCCCAGGACAAATACAGAGATGCCCACACATGAGCTCACACCACACAAGCATGCAGCACACTTGAACACACTCACGCGTGCGTGCACACACACACACACAGAAATCAAAGGGCAATCAATACTTATTACATTGTGGAAAATGTTATACAAACCCATTTGATAAAAAAAAAAAAAACTTTTTAAAGCTTTTCCTTTGCAATGGGCCACATTTCAAATGAAACTCTAATTTCTTCCTGGGAAATGAGCCGTTTTATTAGAAAAGGGAAAAAAATCATTTGCTGAGCTCTTGGTTTATGCCAAGCACTTAAATAAAGAGAGCCTCAAAATGTGGACTCCATCTGCAAGGGTGTAGGTGTGCGCAGGTCTGTGCTGAGAAATGTTTGCATTTGTAATGTGGCATCTGCCAGGCCAGCATTTAATATTGTGCAAACCCGCCGCCTTTCCACCAGTTTGCTGGGAATCTCAGGACTGAGGTTCTGCAGTCAGCGTCTTAATCTCAGATTTGATATTCAACAATGGCATCCTTAGCCCTCTGGTCATCTCAGAGACGTGGAGATAACAAGGGAAGACACTGGAGATTTAGTGGTTTTCGCAAAGGAGAACATAGGGTGAATATGGAGATTGCCTTTTTTTTCTGAATTTCCGATCCTGACTTCACAGTGTTCTTGTCTGGTGTCTAGTTAACCTCCTGCATTTACATCTAAGAGTGTGCCTGTGCAGTCAGGCATGTTCCCTAATATCTTGATGTTCTCTTTTATTCCATAAGGACAAGCTCAAATGAAACTGTACCATCAAGGAAACAAAAAGAAAGTTGCTATATACATCATTGGAAGTTTATTTGGCCTCTTAAAAAAAATAAAAAAAAAAACTTTTAGGGCTGGAGAGATGGCTCAGTGGTTAAGAGCACTAACTGCTCTTCCAGAGGACCTGGATTCAATTCCCAGCACCCACATGGCAGTTCACAACTGTAACTCCAGTTCCAGGGGACCCAGCACCCTCACACAGGCAAAATACTAATGCTTATAAAAAATCGTAATAAAAAGAAGTTTATATGGCTAAAGACAGTTTATGTGAACTCAGTGGTTCATTCTGTAAGTACATACGATAAGGTTATTCTATAATAGATAAGATGATAGAGTGGACATCAGAGAGAGATGCTTACACGCAGTAAGGGTCACTCATCAGTCCTATGTCCAGAGTGAATTGCTCTAGTCTTTCCCTGCCCTCACTGCCTGCCTCCCTCCCTCCCTCCCTCCCTCGCTCCCTCCCTTTTTCCTCTCTTCCTTCCGTTCCTCCTCCTCCTTCTTCTTCTTACCCTCTCTTTCTTTCCCCCAACTCTTTTTATTACCCATACATGCTAGACAAGCATTGCACCATGGAGATTTTTCCAGGCAGGGTCTTTCTAAGTTGCTTTAACTGGTCTTAAACATGCACTGTCCTTCTTCAGTATCCCAAGTAGCTCAGAGTGCAGGTGTGTACCACCACACCCTGCTTGTAGACATTTTGTTTAGTTTTAGCACCCTAAAGAAAAATCTGTTGATTGTAGGATCATCGCCCGAACTTACCCTGTATTTTACATAAAACAGCATAGGAAATAATTATATCCTAAGCAGTTCAGCATCCTGAGGAGGAAACAGAAATCTTTTTAATTCCTACCCACTGCGAAGTTTCTGAACTGGGAGCGTTGGCAGTGTCGCAGCGCTGTGTTCTGCACGACTTTTAAGTGTATTTTCATTTGCAGTCCTAGCATGTGGGCGGAATCTTTTTTATATATATAAAACTATGGAAAATGTTCTTGAGTCTTTTCCAAGCTTGGGCCCTTCCCTAGTCTTAGGCTCAGGCAGGCTCCTACAGGTCAGCTATCTGTGGTGGTGGATTTCCACAGATGACAAACCTAGCTCTGCGCGATTGTTCATGATTAGCCCCTCCCCCACCCGCCCCCATATGTATCTACTGCTTCTTAGACACCGTGAACTCTGGCTGACCCAGCTTCTTTCCTGCACCAGATAGGTCCACAGCTCAGTTTTTAACCCTGATTTTCTTCCATTCACACGAATCCCTGTTTCCCTCCTCACCTTTCTGCCACCCCAAGCCTTAGGAAATAGAAGTAGAGATTTTGTTGAAATTGCTTCCCTCGCTACTAAAATACAATCACTCAACTGCACAGAAGAATAACACTAATAGTGGTTTCTTGCTTTATTTCCCTTTACTGTAATTAAACACCCGACATTGGCTAGCTTATGAAGTAGAAAAGGTGTATTTTTTTAAGATTTATTTTATTTTATATGTATGAGTACTTTGTTTACATGTATGTGTCCAACATGTGTGCATGGTCAGAAGAAGGCATCAGACCCCCTGGAGCTAGAGTTACAGACAGATGGTTGCAATCCACTATTTGGGTGCTGGAAACTGAACCTGGATCCTCTGCAAGAGCAAGAAGTGCTTCTAACCACTGAACCCAAGGAGAGATGTTTTTGCTTTTGTTTTTGATGCACAGTCAGAGTGGCTCCTTCTGCTCAGCTCCTGCTCAGGTCTTTGTGCCGCTTCGCGCATTGGTGTAGTGGAGAATGTGTATATTAGTGGGCATGATCTGGTTTCTGTTTTGGTGTTCACTGTCGTACAGTGTGTTTTGATTATTTTCACCCACCTTACCCCAACTCTTCCAAGACCCACCCCTTTCCCTACTCATCCAACTTTGAATCCTCCTTTTATTAAAACTCTTCAAATACAGTTTGTACTGTCCAGATAGCCTTGGATGTGCGAGCTTCCTATGGACCTTGGTTGACTTATCAGAAGCTACTCTCTTAAAGAAAACTCTCACCATGAGTTTTGGATTTTCTTCTTTATAGGAGGACACTCATCATTGACACTAAGTTTAGGATACCCCTCTGCTAATCCAGAATGATTCCAATTTTATCTTTAACTGAAATTAATACCAGTAGCCTACTTATAAGTGACTTCACATTCTAAAACTTGTGTAGACAGGGAGTTGGGGACACGAGTGTTGTATGTGAGGTGATAGATGTGGGTCTAATTTCGCTTTCTTTTTCCCACTTATGTTTCTGACACCGTTGTCAGCAATCACGGGGCTGAAATTATGTGTGCTCGTGTTCTGATCTTTTGCTGGCAGTGGTTTCAGTCTTTACGCTTTTACTCTTTTGGGGGCCTGTCACCAACTTCCAAATAAATCACACACACACACACACACACACACACACACACAGGCTTATTCTTTTTTTTTTTTTTTTTTGGTTTTTCAAGACAGGGTTTCTCTGTCAGAGGCTTATTCTTAATTATAATGCCTGACCTTAGCTTGGCTTTTTTATAGTAGCTTTTCTTGACTTAAATTATCCCATCTTACTTTTCTCTCTGGGCTGTTATCTTTCTTACTTCTGTATATCTTACTTCCCCTCTTCTCACTGTCTGACCGTGTAGCTGGGTGGCTGGCCGCTGGCATCCTTCCCCGTTGTTCTCTTGTTTCTCATCCCTCTTCCATAGTACTCCTTCTATTTATATTCTCTGCCTGCCAGCCTCCCTATCCTTGCTCCTGCCTCACTACTGGCCGTTTAGCTCTTTATTAGGACCATCAGGTGTTTTAGACAGGCAAAGAATCACAGCTTCACAGAGTTAAACAAATGAAGCATAAACAAAAGTCACACACCTTCAAATAATATTCCCCAACAGTCTTTGGCTTTGCTCCATTGGTCTACATGTCTCCTTTTGTCCCAGAACCATATTATTGTTACCACTGAGGCCCTGTGATATATCTTAAGGTCTAGAATTGCAGTCCCTCCAGCATTGTTCCTTCTGCTCAGGGTTGTTTTTGCTGCCCAGCATCACTGATGGTTCCATTTGAGTTCTAACATAGGTTTTGTACCTCTGTAAAGACTAAGATGGGGATTTTTATTGGGATTGCATTGAATCTGAAAATAGATTTTGGTAAAATGGTTGATTTTGCACTTAATTCTACCAATCCATGATTACAGGAAGTTTTTCTTTTCTTCTGTCTTTCTCACCTCTTTATAAAGATTTTAAAGGTTTGTTTGTGGAGGTCCATCACTTCCTTGGTTAAGCTGATTTCAGGATATTGTTTTTTTCTTGAGGTTATTGTGATTGGGTGAGTGATTGCCTCCTCTGTGCATTTGTTATTGGTATTTATCTGTGCAAGTTGATTTAGTATTCTGCCACATTGCTGAATTTGTTTATCATTTTTAGAAGTTTTCTGGTAGAGGTTTTGGGATCTTTAATATATAGAATCATATCATCTGCAGATGGGGATAGTTTGACTTCTTTCCCTATTTGCATCCTTTTACTTTTCTTCTCTTATTGCTTTAGCGAGTACTTCAGACACAGTGTTGAAAAGGAGAGGGGATGGGGGCTGCCTTATCTTTTCTGGACTTCAGTGTAATTACTTCAAGGTGTTTTCCATTTAGGATGCTTTTGGCTGTGGGTTTCTCATATATGGTTGTATTATATTGATGTCTCTTCCCTCTAGGCTGACATTCTCTCTCTAGGACTTTTATCATGATGACATGTTGGGTTTTGTCAAAGGCTTTTTTTGCCTCTATTGAGATTATCATGTGATTTTTGTCTTGAGGCCCATTTATATGCTTTATTACATTTATTGACTTGCATCTGTTTACCATCTCTGCATTTCAATATAAAGCCAACGTGATCATGGTGATTATCTTGTTGGTGCATGTCTGTATTCTGTTTGCTAATATTTAATGGAGCATTTTTGAAGCTATGTTCATCAGATATTGGCCTGTGGTTTTTCTCTTTTATTGTGTCTTTATGTGGTTTTGATATTAGAATGGTACTGGCCCAGGCTGTTTGTTCAGTGTCTAGGTTGTATATCTCATGTCCTTGTGTTCATCATTGCTTCGAGTTCACCAGTAGCTGTTCAGGGAAGGCCTTCGGAGCTCTAACTTACAGAAGGAAAAACTTAGGCTCATCTCATTAATCATCTTGCTAAATTTGTACAAATAAATGAGTCAGCATCCCCTGGCAGCTAGCCGCGGGGACTCATGTCTATGATTCCAGCAGTTGGAAGGTGAGTTAGGAGAATAAACACAGCTTGAGACTCTGCTTCAAAAAACCAAAACCAAAAATGGGATCCCTAGAAATTCATTCTGATAGCCCGACACCCTGGCCTTGTCATTTGGGGGAGAAGAGAAAGTTGTCCAGGTGCTGACTCTCACTTTTTCTTATTTTTGTTATCTATAACTAACTGTGTTTCACAACCGCATCTTGAGAATTTAGCTGCATTTTCTTGGTGTGTTTATTTCAACAGAACATTTATAGTTCACTGGTTGTTTTTCAGATATTGTGGATGCTCTATCTGACCCAAAGAAGTTTCTTTCAATCACGGAAAAGAGAGCCGACCAAATGAGAGCTATGGGCATTGAAACTGTAAGTGGAAACTGTGGGCTAAAGATGGTCTGGTTTGGGGGGGCTTTGTTTCCAAACAGTGGCTGAAAAACAAGAGAAAGGTGATTGAGGAAGTTTACAAAGGTTTTCAAAACCAAGCTTATCAATCTAATAGTAGTTTGAAGGGGCTACAAAAAGGCAGCACATTTTATAAAACGTGGCCACCATCAGAAAGAGCCTTTTAGTCACCAGTGAGACATCTGGGGATACCTGTTACATTATAAATGAAATAGGGACTCTCCATTAGGAATTATAATCAAGGATGAAATGCCCAATAACTGAATTCAGTGCGTTAATCAAAGTGGCATTTATTCCTAGATACTCATCTCTTTGTCTTCGCATTCCAGCATTCCCTAGGTCTGTTTTTCTGTTTAAGTGTTCCTTTGCTAGACTGCTCAGGTTGGAGCATATTCAGCTAGTCTCTAGCAGCTAGAAAACGTCCTGCTTGAAAAGGAGTTGGATTGTGTGTCCTTGTCTGGATCTTTTTGTCCAGCATAATTAGTCCCCTTAGTCAAAGAGCTTCTCTTGTTTTGTTTGGGACAAGGTCACATGATTTCACCTCAGCTGGAATTCACTCCGTAACTTGACCAGGCTGGCCTTGAACTCATAAAGATCTCCCTGCCTCTGACTCCTTAGTGCTGAGATTAAAGGTGAGCATCACTCAGCCTAGCTTCAGATAAAGATCTTTAAAGATAGTAGAAGACTGAGAAGGTGAAGGCTCTCATTAAAGTGAAGATGCTTCTAGCTGCATGCATTCCAGTCACCAGAGATGTTTCTGTTGCAGAGTGACATAGCAGATGTGCCCAGTGACACTTCCAAAAATGACAAGAAAGGCAAAGCCAACCCAGCCAAAGCAAATGTGACCCCTCAGAGCAGCTCTGAGCTCAGACCGACCACTACGGCCGCCCTGGGCTCTGGCCAGGAAGCCAAGAAAGGTGAGGTGTACTGCTAGACTCCTTGTCAATTTCGCAGTGTTAGCTTCGTTATAGACAGTCTTCATGGAGGCGTTTGGAATTGTCAACTTTCATTTGACTTGAGACTCAAAGACAGACTTACTGGACAAGCTGCTTGATTTCCTTCCCTGAGAGTTTAACAGGCTATCACTGTTTGTGCTTCATGGGCTGGAGGCCAAGCACCTGAACTAAACACTGAGTTATCCTTAGCTGTACAGTGTTTACTTCGGTGCCTTTTGCGGCAAAGGTAGAGGAGCCGTTACTGCGACAATGCTGGTAGATAACTAATACCCTCTGTCTTCCAGAAGGCAGGCAGGGGATGCATGAAGCAGCAGAGTCACAAATGTCCTACATAATTTCCCTGTACGTAGAGATTGGCTCGACTGTTTATTTTTAAAGCCATCAGATGGGCCTCTAAAGACCATTTTCAAATGGTTTTCTCTTGGCCAGACAACGGTGCATAAGAGGTGGTTCTCAACCTGTGGGTCCCGACCCCCTTGAGAGCTGGACAACCCTTTCACAGATGTCACATATCAGATATACTGAATATCAGATATTTACATTGAGATTCATAGCAGTGGCAAAATTGCTGTTATGAAGCAGCAACAAACGTAATTTTATTGTGTGGGCTCACCACAACATAAAGAACTGTATTAAAGGGTGACAGCATTAGGACGGTTGAGAACTACTGTCATAAGAAGTGTCAGCATAATGAATCATGTGACTTTGTGCTACTAAACAGCCTGCATATAGGGAAACATCTCTGCTGGGTATGGTGGACTTTAGTTCAAGATGGCCAGGCATCTATTCTAACTGAATGGTACCCATTTCAAATTGACAGTTAAATACTTAAAATACGTCCTCGACCATAAATAACTGACTACGCTCAGTCTATTCATTTTAATAGTAATCTCTTTCTCTCCTATGGGTTTCTGAATGTGTGTTGTCCCTATTTAGAAGTAAATTAATGCCCGTGGTATAAGGAAATTAAGTTGTCCATACAAATACGTACATACGGTGCTAATAATTTAAGGTAAGATGAGACAGTCTTTCCCAACTGAAACAGCCTGGGTATTTAGCAGGAAACTAAGTGTGCCCCGAGCTTTGTGAAACAAATTAGAAAATCAAGCTGCACAAAAGTAGCCCAGTTTGTACTGACCCCTGCAGCTGTTTGTCTGTTCTTCTCAGAAAAGATCATGGACGGAGGTAATGACCCAAGCTAAGGCATTTCCTCCCCACTCCTGGTTAGTATTAGCACTGACACTCCTACAGAGAGGCAGTGGAAAATGCAAGCGGTAAAGCTCTCATCCACCAGTCCATAGGGACTGTAGTAATTACAGTGTACAGTAGCCCCCAAAAAAGTGCAGGATAACCAGCTTCCGGAGGCTCAAAGTGTCCATAGCTCTAATGGGTCTGTACTTGGGTTTATAGCTGCCTTATCTTTGTTCCTCAACAAGGTTACAGTTGAAGGAACCAAGCAGCTGTCAATTTAAGTCTAATGGCTTTTCCCCAATTTACCCAAAAGTTAGGATTTCCTGGTGGTTTCATTTTTGCACCTTATTCAGGAGACTTTGGAGCCTACAAGGAGCCACCACCATACTAGGTTCTACCACTATAATAATAATAGTAGTAGTAGTAGTAGTAGTAGTAGTAGTAGTAGTAGTAGTAATAGTAGTAGTAGTAATAATAATAATAATAATAATAATAATAATAATAATAATAATAATAATAATAATGGCCTGTATACCTTTGGGGATACACATGAATGAGCAGGGGAGAGTAAGGAGAGTCTCCATTGCAATGACCAGCCTAGGCAGGTGCAATGAGGACTAACTAGTTAGAACAGAAGGAGAGGACTCAGAGATAAGATCTTCCTTGAGTTGGACCAAAAGGAAGTGGGTAGAGAAACCAAGGGAAAACCGCTACCTGAAGGGAAAGTGGAAGCCGCTCACTTGCCCTGGTCTGAAAATAGCTCTGGGATCACTCTAAGAAGGCAGTGGAGGACATCAACATCAGGATTCCTTACCAGGAGAGATGCTACAAGCCATCAAGACTCCTGATACATGGGACTGTCTTAGAGCACTTAGCACATTATGATTGGAGGGTTAACCAGAGAAAAGGTTAACACAGACAGACACATCCTGCACCATTACTGTGTCCCTGGAACCATGCTGGAAAGATCTGGCAGTGTCCTTTCTTAGGAAGCACATGACTAGTGAATGGCTGACCAGAGAGGGCATGATTAAACTGGAGGTAATCATGAGAAAAGAACCAGGGAGAAAGAATTTAGTAGTTTGGATGTGGATCTTCAAGAGAAGAAAAAAAAAAAACTCAGATGTATTTTAAGAGTCTTCAGGGTGACACTCTGCAAGTGGATGGCAAGAGCAATAGAGGAGTTGAGAGAGGGCCCACCTTGTTAAGAAGTGACTCTGGCTCCCGAGTTTAAACTGATGCTGAGGGGCTGGAGAGAGGGCTCAGCTGTTAAGAGCATTAGCTATTCTTCTAGAGGATCCAGGTTCAATTCCCAGCACCCACATGGCAGCTCACAACTGTCTGTAACTCTAGTTTCAGGGCTTCTGATACCCTCAAGGAGATACACACGTAGGCAAATGCTAATGATCATAAAATAAAAATAAAAAAATATTCTGACTCAAAAACAAAAGATGAATAAATAGAATGCTAATAAAAAAGACAATTTATTTTAAAAAATCAAGTGATACTGATATGGACACATGAGCAGTGGATCTGTGTTAGGCGCGGAGTGGGAGAGGCAGAGGAGTGAAGGGATAAGAACCCTCAGGCAGAATGAATGACAGAAATGAATGAAAAATAAGACTAGAGGTCTGAAAATTACATGATCGTTCATTTAGAGGAAGAATTCTCGATTTAGAGAAATCATGATAATAATATTTCTGTACAATCAGGGATGCTTGGTTGCTGAGTCCAGAAGCCTGGCTACCAAAATTGATGGCTTAAGGCATCAAACACGTGTTCTGATAGTTCTGATGTCAGTAGCAAGCAATGAAGAGGGGCAGAAGGGAAATGTAAGAGGGTGCAGAGTGTTGTGGGTCCCTGGAAGAGCAGATGTGGAGATGGAGGAATTGAGGAATTCAAACTGTAATGTCTAGCTGTGCAACCGAAAACCAGCAATGACCATACCCATGCTGCATTATTTTGATGTTCAACAGAAAGGGATCAGGCATACTGGGGTCCTAGCTAGTTTCTAGGTTAGGGTTTGAGAAAGCACGTTGTTTTATGGAGCTATATTGATAGTATCAAAAGCTTTATGTAGCAAAACTACAACAAGCCAGAACCTTTGGAACTTAAGATATGGTATGTGACCCACTTCTCCACCAGGCCAGGCAACAGACATGCACTGTCCAGCGTGGTAGCCTGTGGCCACATGGAGCAATGCAAGGGAGCTGAGAGTAGGCTTGAACATTCAGCTCCTTGCATGCCCACATTTCCAGCGCTCAGGAGCTACGTGTTCTGTAGAGACCTCACACATAAGCTATCTCTACTACTGTCAGATGTCCTATTGACTGCACGACTCTAAGCATGTATAACGAGAGCAATTTCTGTCCTATAAAATATGAGATTGTCCTAACTACTGAGGGAAATTAAAAATTTCATACACCATTCGTGTATTTCTCCAACAGTGAAAATTGTGACTGAGGAAGGTATGTGGTTTTCAGGCTCTGGTGTATCAAGATTTGGTTAAGACCAAAACAAGGGAAGAAAGTCTTGCTGGTGTGGCCTTGCTAGGTATATGAGGACCTTGCAGTCTTATATACCCTGTGTTCTTTATGTAAACAGGAGAGCTGGCAGCCACGACTTGGAAGCCCTTGGCCTTGCAACATTCACGTGCCGTTTACTTTCACTGTGCACTGTGAGGCCCGGGGGAGGTTGGGATTCTTGTGACACCAGACATGAGATATCAGAAAATGGCTCTGTATACTCTTTCTGTCCTACCACAAAGTACCATGGATCCCAGCACTGATTCTCCCTGCTGACTTTGCTTCGACATTCACTGGACTGTGTAAAATCTTAAAATGAATAAAATCTAAAGGCAGAAGCATGGGACTCCATACCTACCTTCCTTAAATACACCATAGCCGCCTTTGGGATTCCAATAGAAATCAATTATCCTTGAGTACACATGCATCTTATTTACCCATGATGAAAATCTGCAGCCAAACACCCCATTAGGGATTCTTCTGCAGTTGTGCTTGCCCTGACTAATCTGAGTCCAGGAGGCTTTGCTAGAAGCAGGCAAAGGGCGTTACTCTAGGTTCTCAAGACAGAATCCTTTAAACAGGGAGTCAGATTTCATTATTTCCTCTGTGTCTAAAACATCACCATACTCAATAGCATATTGCTTAAATATTGAGGTTAAATTTGTCAAAAAGAAGTTCACAAAGCCTTGATTTTTGGTGATGAATGATTAAGTTAGGAACAGAGTTGAAAGTTAGTTGACTGATACTGTATATTTTGAATACAGAGATAAAAATAGCTGCAACAGATACTATTGTTCCCGACCTCATTATGGGGTGCTAAGAGGTCTGGTTGATTGGGAACTGCAGATACTTCTCCACAATCGCACAATCCCACAGTCCTGAGACTGTAGGAATTCCCCACTGAAATGCCTGGAAGATTTCAGGAAATCTCCAACACTCTCAGCTGACACATGTGACTCCACAAAGCCCCCTCCGTTCAGATAGAGTGACCACCAAGCCGGGAGCTCCAGAGGACTTGCCCACCTGAGACTGCCTGAGCCTGGGGTACACCTACCTGCTTTTTTCCCCTGTGTCCTATCCAAGGGCTGTCTTAGAGCTTTCTCTTGCCATCTGCCCTCTCTGACATCTGTGGGCCTGAATCAGAGGCTGGTGGAGAAACAAGGACACAAATCATGACAATGGCCCAGTTCAGTGCGTATCTAAGAATGTAAGATGTTTCTGTCTGTAGCATGTAAGCTGCTTTAGATGCTTTAGGTATGACTTGAGAATGGAAGTTCATATTGTCTGTTATTGAGTCTAATCTTTAATATACATATTGACATTGTTGTGACTTTTCTTTTAAAGGTATTGAACTTATCCCTCAAGTGAGGATAGAAGATTTAAAGCAAATGAAGGTAAAATATTTTGATCACTTTCAAATGTTCTTGTACCATGCACACCGATAAAACAAGTGTGGTTTTTTTTTTTTTTAGCTCACAAAATATAATTATTATGACTACCTCTGGAGAAAGATAGAAGGGAAGAAAGAATAGAAGGGAGGGAGGGAAGGAAGAAAAAAGAAAGAAAGAAAGAAAGAAAGAAAGAAAGAAAGAAAGAAAGGAAGAAAGGAAGAAAGATAGATAGATCTTATTCTGAATCCTCTTTTTCTCTCCTGCAGGCTTACTTGAAGCATTTAAAGAAACAACAGAAAGAGTTAAACTCATTAAAGAAGAAACACGCAAAGGTACTGTGGTTTTTGCATGCATGGGAGTGCATTTTGTTGGCTCTTTTTTATTTTACTTTTAGCTCCCCGATGAAGTCCTGCCACTTATCAGGTTTTTGTGTGTGTGTATGTTTTTGTGTTTTGTATATTCATTGCCCAGAAAACAAGTTGGAAGCTAATTCTCCAAGCAGAGAAAAAGACACACACAGAGACAGAGAAAGACAGAGAGAGAGACTCACTGGGAGCGGCAAGGGGCTTTGCAACCTCACAGCCCACCCCAGTAAATTACCTCCTCCAACAAGGCCATACCACCCAATCCTCCCCAAACAGTTCCATCAACTGCAGAGCAAGAATTCAAATGTATATGAGCCAATGGGGACATTTCTCATTCAAATCAGTAACCCCATTTGTGGGATTCAATTTATAGCCTAAAGAGGAGACAACACAGACTTTCGGGGGGGGGGCTATTAAAGGCAGACCTGTTTAAAGATTGTATTTTATTTTTGCTGTTGATTTGTAAAACTTTGGACTGTGAAAAGGCCACAGGAAGAGGAAAATGAAATAATTACTTCAGTCATAGGAGTGAAGTTGGTGCCCACATACCATAGTATACTCAGATTTTCCTTTACTGAATCTCTGTCATTCAGTGGCCTCTTGGTGGTCACTGTGTTGGTCAGAAACATAAATTCCCTTAGCTCATTCAACAGCTCTTTAACATGCAATCAGGAAATCTACTGTGGCTGAAAATGATAGAACAGCAGCTAAACGTTTTTTTTCTTTTTTTTCTCTTTTTGTTTTTTTGAGACAAGGTTTCTCAGTAGCTTTGGGGCCTGTCCCGGAACTAGCTCTTGTAGACCAGGCTGGCCGCCAACTCACAGAGATCTTTCTGCCTCTGCCTTTTGAGTGCTGGTATTAAGGGCATGTGCCACCACCACCTGGCAAGCTAAAAGTTCTTCAAACCCTCATTTGCTGTCTCTTCCTGGAAGGGAATTCCTCTCAAGTAGCTGTTTTGCACACAAGGACACCCGGGACCAGTTAACTCTATCCCTTGAACCGATGCCCTAGAGTTCAGGAGCTGCAGGGCTGCTAACTGAGCCCAAACCATCTGGCCAAGCCTGATAGTCTTATATTAATTATGTAGTATGCCAGATGCCTTGTAAGTAAATAAGGAATAAGGCCCCTTCCTTGGGTCGAACACAGTGACAACACTGAGATGATACGGGTTTTCATAATTCTGGGAAACGTGATCTACTCCCTAAATGTCGGAGTGTTGCTTCCCTTGTCCGACATTAACAGGGCCTCCCAGCACTGGATGTGTGGTTTACATGTGTCCTTGGGTAGTATTTAGAGTACCCTCCTGTTCTGAAGGCACTAGCACACAGGGGTGAAGGCTGTCTGTAGGCAGTTAAAAACCAAATCAAACTAAACAAAGGAAAAAGAAAATCATGAAATATACAGGTAAATAGATGGAGTTAGGAAAAAAAAAATCATCCTGAGTGAATTGACTGAGACCCTAAAAGACAAATACAGTATTGATTAGCTTATATGTGCATGTTATCTGTGAAGTCCTCAATAAGCAGGCTATAATCTGCAGCCATGGAGGTTAGGTATGGAGTAAGGGACTGGGGGAGGGGCAGATAGATCTCCCTAGGAAAGGGAAATAGAATAGGTAGCTATGGATGGTGGGAGGCTCAAGAAGGAAAGGAAAGGGAGAAGGGGTGTAAGGGAGGGAATATGAATAAAGACATCTAAACTTACAGACCATTTGAAGGGTAGTATAGGATCCTATTACAAAAGAAGCTTCCTAAAATATATACATATATGAAGGGAATCTAAAATAAATCGCCAAATAATGGGAAAGACAGAGCCCCAACTGGGCATCTGTTGTCACCAAACAAAGCTTCCAATACCAGGAATGGATTACATCTAATTGAATCGTTGTCCAAAGGGGACCCATGGGGGAGCCCAAACAACCAAGGCTGTTTTCAAAACTATATGTTACTCTCTACGAACTGACAGCAAAGCCATACTTCTGAAGACAACACATACAGAACTCGTTGATTATGGAAATGCCCTTTAAACAGGCATGTCTCCGACGTCCATTTCCAAACATGAAGCTTAGCTAGGAGAGGAAACCACGAATGACAGTGTGAAATAGGAGACTGCCGTTTGTAAAAGAAAGCTCTGGAAATAGGCCTGTGGTACAGTGGTAGGGCACTGAGAAAAAAAGACAGGGAAGACGAGGTAATGACCATTGGAGCAGTCCTTGCGTCTTCATGGTCAATTGTTTTTGACTCTCAGAATGCAGCTGGTTGTTAGGCTTCTAACTGTCTCCGGACTTCTAGAACCAGCTTTTCAATTTGAAGTGGAAAGTAGCCTCACGGTTCTTAAGAGCCCCTCAGACTAGACACAGAAAAAGTAAAGAAGACAGCAGTCCCATCTGGCATGTAAGTCTCAAGAGGAAAATCTAGGGCCACTTTCATTAACAGTCTAGAACGCTTTTCAGTTGTCCATGTTGGTCACATCCTTAAAAGACATTGTCTTAAGCTGCAGGTTAGAGAAATACTACTAGTGACATGAGAATAAAAGCAGAACCCAGATGCTCTCAGCCGCTAAGAGAGAAGTAAGAAAGTGGGGTTGGTCCTATAGGCTTGACTGTGGTCAGAAAAGTGGGAGTACTTATTCCTAGCCCAGGCCAAGAGAGACTCAGTATCCACACCTCCTTATCCAGAGTATGAAGCCCTGTGTTCTCCAGAGGAAAACCCTAAGACCTTAACCTCATGTGAATTTTTTTTGTTGTTTTTTTTTCCAGTTCTGTCCTTTCTTAGAACAGCTTGTGGGGGCTGGAGTGGGAGATGTAGACCTTAGATTGTGTGTCAAGCATCAAATGAGTCGAATAAAGTACCTCAGAAACCTGCAAACATCTAGCACTTTAGTAAAACGACCAATGAAAACTTTGCTCTTTGCTCTGCAAGCAGTGTAATTGATAGTAGTTGATACCGTGAAGGCTGCTTCTGAACTCAGCAGTTGAAATTCATGATGAGCCCTCATGTTCAAAACTTTACCTCTGTTAGGAAACTGGAGGGATGATGTCACAGCAGGTGCCATATTCCACTTTCCCACACTGTCCCATTTCAGGGAAGAGCCCAAATGACTACTCACATTTTCAACACTGTATACGGGGTGCCACTTGTATGCAGGGCTCCCTTTTGAAGTGGTGTGTTCATTAGGTTGAAGCTAGGGACTCCCCTTTTAGGGATGCTCTTTATTAGGAAAAAGATCTTGGATGGGGGACCAGAAGTCTGTCTGGTCCTCAGACTGCATTACTCACCAGCTTTCCAAACACTCGGGGGAAGCTGATTAAAGGAAGGCCAGACTGGCAGTAGAAACCTTTCCAGCTCCAGCTGAACTCCAGCTCATAACTGCAAATTCTTCCCGCTCAGGAGCACAGCACCATGCAGAAGTTACACTGCACACAAGTTGACAAAATCGTGGCCCAGTACGACAAAGAGAAGTCAACTCATGAGAAAATCCTGGAGAAGGCGATGAAGAAGAAGGGGTAAGACTGCTGGTTAATGTCTGATCTCTCCTCCCTCTAGCAGTGTGACTTTGCACAGCTCAGCTGCCTTAGGCCACGGAAGAACTTAGTGTGGTTTCATCATGAAGAACTACTCCTAGAAGAAAAGAGGTCCACTCATTTCCAACCCTGTCATCACAGTGGGGTGTGGCATTGGTCCCCTTAGTCGTGGTGTAAGGATGATCTCAGCTGAGTTCCCCAAACCTTTAGTTCATGGTAATTAGTTCTGATTTCTTTAAAAAGAAGGTTTAGCATCCAGGCAGTGGTGGCACAAGCCTTTAAATCTAGCACTCAGGAGGCAGAGGCAGGTGGATCTCTGTGAGTTCAAGGCCAGCCTGGTCTACAAGAACTAGTTCCAGGACAGGCTCTAAAGCTACAGAGAAACCCTGTCTCCAGAAAAGGAAAAAGTCAACAAAATTTAGCTGAAAATAATTTTGAAATTAACTCTTCTACTCTGGGAATTGTTTTATAAGTAATTTTAAAGGGTACAAATATATAGTTAACTGCATTTCATCAGAGTCCAAAAATGGTTTCTTTTACAGCATATTATTTGTTAATTGTTCTGTGCTATTATTAACTACCGTTACTACTATTTCACTGTGCCTAATGTACACAGTAAACACTGGCATAGGTCTGTTCATAGGGAAAATATGCTACAATCTTATATATCTGTGGTTTTAGGCATCCACTGGGGATCTTGGAACATGTGCTTGTAGGACACGTAGCTTCATTTTTTGATAATATTAAAAATCCCTTCATACTGCCTTATAATAATCAGACAAAAAGTTGACATTGGTGCAGTTTCATTGATTAAATAGCAATAATTTGTCCAGTTTCCCAATATTCTTTCTGGCATCCTCTCTGGAACGGCACGCTGCACTTACTTTTTGCTCTGTCTTATTCTCTGATAGATCCTGTCTCTCTCTGTCTTTCATGAGATTTTTATTTTGCAACATGACTGCTCAGTTGTTTTATAGAACACCGCTCTCTCTGGCTTCAGAACTTCCTCATAGGTAGAGGGAGAAGAGGGAGATTGTGCGTCTTGAAGAGACACACCCCACAGTGCAGCTTTTCTCATGGTACAGGATACCAGTGTAGGTGATGGCGGGTCACACATGGCACTGCTGGCCTGGTTCACTTGGTGAAGGATGGTCCTAACTGATATCCATCTGCATGTCCTGTTCAATGCTTTACCACTTTTTAGTAAAAAACTTGGGGGTGATAATGTCAAGAGTACACACCGTGTGTGTGTGTGTGTGTGTGTGTGTGTGTGTGTGTGTGTGTGTACATATGTATGTATATATATGTATATATATATGTGTGTGTCTATATACATTTTATATATGTTCTATTTCAGACATCATATTGGGCCCAGTTTTGTTCTCCTTCAGTGGATTTTATGATTTTATTTAGCGTTTTAAGTCTTTGCTAAGGTTTTCTAGCCTTCCACAGTGTGAAAGAAAAAGAGAAAATAAGTACAAATGACTTTCTAGTTTTTTCCCTTATTTTTTCTCTTTAACATTCAGTCAAGATATACCTAGAAAACTAAGATTTTTGAACTCAGAATGGACTGTGTTTGTTACAATTCTGGTCTCCAAAATTCTAATTTCAGGACATGGAGCCAGCGTCCTTCTTGGGGCACCAGTGGCAGATAATTATGTGCCCTCTCACCTTGGAGGTCACGTTTGGAGTTGCCTTCATTTTTATTACAGCTATGTTTTCCAGAAAAACACTCACCAGACAATTTGTATACAATTCCCTTTTGTCTTCCGCATTGTTTTTCTGTGTGTCACTGAAGCAGAGCCACAGCGTGTTGCTTTAAAAGCATTCAGATGTATATTTTAAGTGAGTCAGGACAAGTTTCTGGTTCCTGGATTCACACTATTGTGGTGGAGGAGGCTGGAAGGTCATTCTTAGCAACAGAAGCATGTGGGAGAGCATGTTTGCATCACTGAGGGCCAGGAATCAGAAGGAGAGACACACACCAGCAACAGTCGTAACCATCGTGTCCTTAATGACCTGCTTCTTCCAGCAAAGCCCTGATCCTAAAGGTCCCTCAGCCTCCAAGAATAAGGCCACCTGGAACAAGGCATGCAGAGCATGAGCCTCTGAAGACATGTCATACTCAAACCATGAACATGACTCTTACAGACTTCTGACTGTATCAGCAGCGTTAACTTTTAAAAATGTCATTTTCTCATTTTCAATGACATCTTGAAACAAAATGTTGAGTGTGTGGTATAGACCCTAATATTGTGTTAATAAGGAGTGAAGTCTTGACAGATTTCCAACTCTTTCTAAGAATATACTTATTTTTATTTATACATGACTTTTCAACAAATGTTCTATTTTTTTCTGGACCGCAGTATTGTAATTTTTCTTTTTTTCTTTTTTAAAAATGAATTTTTGTTACTTTGAGAAATTTACACATGTATCCAATGAGATACAATGATAACGTCCTCTGTTTTCTCCCTCTGAATCTGCCATATTCCTCTCAACACACCTCCCTCCCAAATTCATGTCTTCTTTCTGTTTTTGAGCCCACTAAATCCAGTTAGTGCAGTGCTTCTGTGCACAGATGTGGGCTCTTTCTGTGTTTTACTGTGAGTTTTCAGACACAAGAACTATATAGTAAGTTTCTCTATCAAGAATGATATTAGGCTCCTAAATTTGTAACAATAATATCCCTAGAACTTTAGATAAGAACTCACTTTTATCTTATTATTTTCATTCTCAAGTGGAATGAAAGTTATGTTTATGACTGGTTCTTTCATATGAGACACTGGCCATGGAGCCATCCTCATGAGGAGGTGGTGGGTTCCACCACACATAAAGCTTTATGTCACATTATAGGAGACCGAAGAAGCCTTCCTGTAGGTTTCTTTCTGAGCCCATGCTGCCAGATACAGATCTGCCCCCAGGCTCTGCAGAGAGACTATTCTCAGTACTTGAAATGCAAGACCTAAAAAAACTCATGGAAAGCACCTTCACAGCCAGTTATCAGATATTTTCATCTGCACAGCCTACTCCAAGGGGAGCTTCCTGTTGCCACCTAGACTTTGTGTTTCCAGGTTGCCAGAATGTTGATCAAAGGGGAAATTGGTCATATGTGTTTAGATATTTCTGTAATGAGATTCATTTCCAGAACATGCGTGGGTGACCTTGGGCTGAAGATGGTTTGAGTTGTGATTTTCCAGCTTCATCATGGTGCAGGAGTTACTTGCATCCAGGAATGCGTGAACTCGGAATTCTGAATCTTGCCTTTTTGCATAAGTTTCTAGTCATGGGATAATTTCTAATCAGCATCGCCCAGTCAGCCACATTGGGGGATCAGGGAATGGTTGATCCTCTGCAGGAGACTGGGCAGTTTGCTTGGATTAAATGCATCTTGCATTTTTGATACTTTCAATTTAGAGTGTAGGTTAATCAGAACTCATTGCCATGGTCAGTGAAGAAGTTTTCCCTACTCTTCATACCCAGCTGAAGGGCATGGGTCAAGTGGGCAAAGGCACTTTACTCAAGTGTTCCTGCCTAACTTCAGGAAAACTGTCTCTCAAGAAGATTCCATTCAGCTTGTTTAAGGTGGCAGGGAGAAGGTGAATGGAGAAGCCAGAGAAAGAAAAAAGCAAATGTTGGAGAAATCAAAGCAAACATTTCTGCAGGGGCAGAGAGTGAGTAAGGCAACGCGCGAAGGGGAATAATTATGCAGTCGTGACTTCTTAATATTACAGGGATCCTTAGCTTATACCAGCTGGTTAAGAAGGCTGGATAAAGCCCATCATTACATTTACTGTGGACGTTTGTCTGGAATGAAGCCAGGGGAACATTTCGGCTTGCTGAATAACAGACTGGAGAAGAAACACCCTGAGTACCAGTCATTGAGAAGCGGCGGGTGTGACAAGCGAGTGCATTTGCAGGGGAGAGTGTTGCTTTCTGAGGACGCTTGGTTCATAAAATGAAGCACTGTGAGCTGGGCTAGCATAAGCCAGAGCATACGTGCTGAAGACAGAAGCCCAGGTCCTGTTCTGGTTTCCGCAATAACGTGAAGAAGAAAATACCAGCACTGGAATCAGCAGTAATGGCTTCTGGGTGATCGCCTGGTATATGTTTCCTACTCAGAAAAGAATAAGCCACCCACTCCCTGCTATGTAGTGCCAATAAATGCTATTTTCTTCCTCGCTGGCATGTTTAAAAGACAAAAATCTGGCTTTATGACCAGAATGAGGGAATTAGAAATTCACTTCAAGACTGTTTTTATTCCTAATAATATTTTATGGAATAAATACAAAACAGCTTAAAGAAAAGCGGGAACCAAAATGGAAACTCTGACAACAGACCATAACAAGAAGATAATTGCTAGGTCTGAAGTATATCTGTGTGTGGTTGAATTGAGTAATCATGGTACAGATAAATTTCTAAGGTGTGAATCTATTCCTGGAAAAGCGGATGCCGCCCAATGAGCCATGGCATCATCACACGTTTGATGACTATATTGTCTTCATCAGAAAACGTTGTCACAGAGGCCCAAGGGAAATGAAAAGATATCTAATTTCTGGCATGCATTTTCACGTCTCCATTTTCAGGGGAAGTAATTGTCTTGAAATGAAAAAAGAAACAGAAATTAAAATTCAGACCCTGACATCAGATCACAAATCTAAGGTAAGAAAACACCCCCACTTTTTTTAAAAAAAAAAAAAACAGTGACTTAAAGAAAATATTTTATAGTTTATTTTAGAAGGGGCATCTCAGGATTGATTTGGTATCAGAAGCAGTAGCGGGTAGTTGGACTTGAAAGATGGGGTCAGAGGTTTGTGCTTGCTGCAGCTTTACCCATCTTTGAGAAAAGCCCCTTCGTGGAACATCTTTTGTTCTTGTGTGTAGAAATAGACTGACGATACTTACGTTGATGATCCTGATGCATCAAGTGAAACAGTGAGCAAAGGGGCTGGAAGGAAGCCCCGCAGGTACTGAAAATACAGACTATGCTTCTCTACAGAGGGAACACCAAGCACTTGCTTGTATTTTACTGCATCTTTGCTAGGACTTTTAGGGTGATAAAAATTAAGCTGACTTTTTAAGAGTTGAACCTAACTCCTGGCAATTTCCCCAAGTCAAATGAAACTAGGGTTTTGAAAGATCTTAAGTAAAGCTGTGAGCCTTTGGAGAGGACCTCAATGCTAAGACTCAGGAAGAACACAAACATGATTTCAGCAATAATAAATTTTAAATTATTGTTAAAGCTCTCAATTATAGCACATGCTTGAAACAGCAGCTTTATACGGTTATGTAAGGCTTTATCATCCATCCCCATGGCTCTGACACATGCACAGACCAGTCACACTGTTCTGGATGGAGTGAGTGTCCCTCTGTGCTATTTATTTTGCATGGCAGGGACTATGCATCATTCTCCATTCTCTCTTCCTCTTTTTAGCTTTGGATATGAGAATTAGTGCTTTATGTACTATGCCCTGAGTTTTAGATACTTTCCTCATGTAGATCAGAAGTCTTGGCAATGGTATCAATTTACTTTGGCTGTGTCATAAGCTGCCAAAATGCAATGCCTTTAAACAACTATTATTTATTTGCTCATCATTCTGAGGGCCACAAATTTGGACTATATTCAAGCGGTTGACAGCTCTGATTTTGTGGAGCTCACTCAAGCATCCACAGTTAGCTGAGGGTTGTTATCCTCACTTGTATATCTGAGGGGTTGCTACCTGCAGGGTGATTGTGTGCCTTGCATGGCCTCCAGCCTCCAGCAGGGCAGTCCGGGCTCGTTTGCAGGGCACCAGCCATAGAAAAAGGAAAATACCTTGTTTGTATACCTCTGCTTTAGGCACACTTGCTGTTGTCTCGTTGAGTAGAGCAAGTCACAGAGACAGGCAGATTTCAGGATTTGGGGAAACAGCCTCTAGCCATTTACAAGGAGCTGAAAAACCACGTTGCACAAAGTGTGGACTTGAGAAGTGGAAGACTGTTTGCCCTAGTGTCTATTAAGGGCAATGAAGTAAGCTATAATCTAGGAAGAAGAGGACACTCAGTTCTCTCTTCAGACCTGTGGTCTAGTAGAGGTGAGGCATGAGATGAGGAAGTGTGCTGGAACTGACCAAGACCCAGGCACACCCAAGGAGGAGACAGACAGTGAGATAACAGGACAGTGTAAGAGACTTAGCAGCCAGAGTGACAGGTTGATCTCAATAAAACAGTCAGTGATTGTTGCTTTTGTGGGTTGTAGATGCCCATCGAGTCACGAAACAAACTGGCCTGCATGAGTAGCATATGCTTTCAGTGCATAGCTGACCCAAAAGGTTCCAGGTGACCCATTCCATCTTCCCCACACAGGTCAAAGAGATTGTGGCCCAGCACACAAAGGAGTGGTCAGAAATGATCAACACACACAGTGCCGAGGAGCAAGAAATCCGGGATCTGCACTTGAACCAGCAGTGTGAGCTGCTGAGAAAGCTGCTCATCAACGCTCATGAGCAACAGACCCAGCAGCTGAAACTCTCCCATGACAGGTGGGAGAGTCAAACACCGTGTGTGTGTGTGTGTGTGTGTGTGTGTGTGTGTGTGTGTGTGTGTGTGTGTGTAAGAACAAAAACGAGTGCAATGTATCTCGTACACTTAGTATAAGGAAGCTGATTTATATGAAGTAGTGTCTGCTAATGGCTTGCATGTGTTAGGAAGACACCACAATCATGTAAAGTTAGCTCGGATTGCAAGTTGCCTATAATGCATACTAAGAAATAGTCTTCCTCCTCTAAGTGTTTTGGGGCTCAAGAGTAAATAGGGCTAGAGCGAATAACAGCTGAATTCTCTTAGGAAGGTAAGACATAAGTCCTGGCCAGTGGAGCTCCTAGGGTGGCTTTTCATCCCACAGTGGCAATGCATTCAAGAGAGCCTCCTTTTTTACTATACATTGCCAGGGCTGCACTTTAGGAGGACAGACTCAGCCAAGAGGTAGCCAAGACCTATCAGTTCATTTGCTTATCCCCACTTCAGCAACGGGCATATTGCACTTGAAATACTGCCTGGGCTGAGCTGGACTTCTTCATTAAGTACTTACTGTATGCTATAATCAGGGGTATGCTGATATAGACAAAACAATACAAAACAAAAAGTTTATTCCAACAAAACAAATGTTCATTTAAAAAAAACATGGCAGCTGCATAAATTATATGGTTGTATGCAAAAACTTCCAGCCTTACTTTTGGTGAGACGTCCTGACATAGAAAATAAAGTGGTTTTGCCATAGTTTCCAATTCTCCCACGAGACAGCCGAATGGCGCCTGGTATGATCTGGTTCTGTCATGATGCATGCTGCTGCTGGTGGAGTTCTGAGTTCTGGTCTGCTTCCATGGGTTAAAGGATGTCTTGTCTTCTTTCTTCAGGAGCGCTTCCGGTTGCATGTGTGCTCTGAGTCAAGTCCCCGTAGCAGTATCCCTTCCCCGCTTTGAGCGCTGCGACAGTGCCAGCTTGTAGGCACCTCCCCTTATTTCAAAATGGGTTAGAGTACGAGGCACTTTCGAATCATGTCTCTAACCACATGGAGAAAAATTATAAGCCTCAAAGTTATATAGTACCCGAAAGAAATAAAAAATTTAATTTTTCATTGATTAGAAAGTCATTTAAATACGTGTGCACACATACACACACGCACACACACACGCAAACCCAGCTGCTAATTTATCTTAAAATTAAGTCTGTGGCGAGAGCATTCCTCCTCACAGTAGCATCAGGACTAGGGTTGTTTTTTTTTTTTCTTTTTAAATCTCTATTGCCTAGTGTATCGTTTCTTTTTGGCTTTGTGATTGTTCTCATTTACTGAATGTTTGTTAGCAACATTCGGTCATTCGTAAGCGAAGGAAAGGAAGGAAGAATGAGTGTCTGGAAAGATCACTTTACTAACAAGTTGCGGGAAACTGAGAGCATTTGCCTTGGGTCCAGGGTTCCTCTCATTGTCCTGCTGATGGGATACAAGGTGGCTGACTAAAATCCTATTTTAGCCTTGCACATCCCTCTTGATGTAGAACAAACCACTGGACCTAGGTAACCAGCGTTCTTGCCTGTACATTCAGCACAAACTCCTAAGGAGATCACTTATTAAGTGAAAAATTATTTGTTATCACATCTATTTTAGTCTTCTAAACTATATGCCTTTATTATACACAAGAGTGATCCAAAAATAGACATATCTGTCATACACACGTGTGTACTTACACAGTCACTAGTCAGCTGTCAATACAGATCTGCTCTTTCCTATACTTGCAACTATTTAGTCCCTTTCATTCCCATGGACTGTTGGTCGGCAGGAAGGTCACTTGTGAAGGTTAGAGCATCCTGTCTCGTCCATCTCACTGGGTCCCAAACAGAGCATGGTAAAGTTGAACATCTGTGTATTTCTTTTTTGGAGTAAACACAGCATCTTTGCTCAAATATACCAGCCACAACACATGTCTCCACTAGGTGGCAATGCTCTCCTCAGCCGTCGCTCTCCTTCCTGAGCTAGGGTGCCTTCCCTCCACTGCCAAAGGACAAAACAACTCCATGAGCTCAGGCATGTAAAAAATTTGAACTCGGCCCTATTGTTACACATTGTCTTTGTATCTGTTGTTTTTCCTGTTATATATCACAAAGACACCCCTTTAAAGCATATGATACTTTATGGTAAGCACCAGGACTTCATCTGTATACTCACTAACCTTCAACTGTAGCCTTATGGAGTTCTTAATCGCCATCATACGTCTCTCCATTCATTTGCTTCTTATTTTTATTTCATAGGGAAAGCAAGGAGATGCGAGCCCACCAGGCTAAGATTTCTATGGAAAATAGTAAAGCCATCAGTCAAGATAAATCTATCAAGAATAAGGCAGAAAGGGAAAGGTAAGTGTGAAGATGTCCACTGGGACAGTCTGGGTTCCTGGGACAGTGCCAACAGCATTAGACTGTGTAAACTCAACATGGATCTGAGCTGTAACACTGGAGTGTCCTAAGAGTCCTGTTAGTACAATTACTATGGAAGGAAATTATCACTGCAGTGGTATAGTAGTTCCCAATATTTTCCCGATGACTGCCACTGGTAAACTGTATTTATATTCACACAACATATATAAAACCTGACAATAATCGATTTAATTCTGTAGCATTCTTCCTGCATTCTACCAAACCGTCATGCTAATCTCTCTCCAGCTCAGGTGTCAGCAATTCTGGATGCGATGGTTCTGAGTTTCAGGTGTCATCAAATCTGGATGTTATGGTTCTGAGTGTCAGGAAGGCTTCTTCTCGCTTTGACTTACAACCTTTCGACATCAGGGATTATATGTAAAGCTTCCGCATAGATTCTGGTTTGTCTATGAGTTAGGTGAGCTGTCTGGAAGGAGAGATTGAGGTAGGAATCTGGGTGGATATGACTTACCAAGCAAGTGGTCTTCCTCAAAGAAGATGGGAAGATAAGATGGGGTGGGACAAGACCTGATTAAGGCTGTGGTACCAGGTGTTATATGCAAACCTTCACTACAGCTGTTAAAAGGAACCACAGGTGGTTTTCAGTAACTGTAAACCATAGTGGGGTGTTGCCAGGGAACACAGATAACAATCACCTCACTACCCATCATCCATCTGTGAGTATCCAGAAGCCTTCAGTTTCACAGACAAAGACCAGGCCAGAACTGTGGGAGCCATGGACAACAAGGGTCCTGCTCATGGATGGATGATAGCTGGTGAGATGGCACTGAACTTGGGGACCAAGAGGAAAAGGAGTGTGGCATTTCAGGCTCACGTGTCACTCCGTGAACCTAGAAGACTTGGCAGCACAAAAGTGGGCTCTCTGGGCTTTAACTCGGCGCCCCAGCCTTCTAGGGTACTCAGTGGGTGCTGATGTTTCGAGCAGAACTGCCTCAGTTGCATTTATTCTTTTCAGCTTTTGAATGATGCTAGGTAATAGCAAATCAAAATATGACAAAATACAAAGCATCCTGCCAATTAACTCATCTTTTATAGTGAAGTTTTGCTAAATGCCATTTAACTATAATACCCCACCAATGGGAAATGGAATTCCATAGTAGTTTATCTTTTTATTATATTTATTTATTTACTTTATGTGAGCATGGTATGTGAAAGAGAGCAAGACAGAGAGAGAGAGAGAGAGAGAGAGAGAGAGAGAGAGAGAGAGAGAGAGAGAGAGAGAGAGAGCATAGGAGCACCCACAGTCGTACAAAGTGCTCATGTGGAAGTCAGATGACAACTGTCAGGATTTGGATTGCTCTTGTGGGTCCCAAGGATCAAACTCAGCTTCTCAGGCTTGGTTGCAGGTTCCTTTTTCCACCAGGCCATCTTAGTGGCCCTCCACAGTCATTTTGACCTGGAGATGAGTGCCGTCTATGCCTCCCAGGAAGAAGGTTCTAGGGAGATCATTACTCATCCGTCCAGCGATTGTTTGTAGTGTGACATGGTTGTGTCTCTCTGACTCTTGTTAACTTTTCAGAGGTGCCAGTCTGTGCACACTTTCTCAGATAAGGAACTCTGTTTAAAAGTGTTCATATACATAGAAACAAATATATCTTCTTCAGTTCAAAACCCTCAAATACTCTAAAAATACTAAATATCGATTAACCTTTAACTTGAATTGTTTTTGACAGTGTTGTTAAATTTGGGCTGTACAAAGTGAAATATAAAATTCACCATTAAGGCTGGGATTAAATCATCCTTTATTGTATTTTATCAAATATATTAGAAAGTAGACTTAAGTTCATCTGAGTTCAAATTTTCTTATATTTTTTTGCAATGCAATGTCTTATTGTGTTTCTGAGGCCAGCCTGGAATTCACTAAGATCCTCCTGTCTCAGAATATTGAGCTCTGGGGTGAGTGGGGTAGCTACCACACTCAACTCTTAAATCACCCAAAACTCTAAGGTGTTGCTAATGTCATTATCCAGGCTTTAAAAATATTGTCTTTAGCTGGGTGTAGTGACACATGCCTTTAATCCCAGCACTGGAAAGAGGGACAAGTGGCAGAGGCAGGTAGATCTCTGAGTTCAAGGCCAGCCTTGTCCAGGACAGCTGGGGCTACAGGGAGAAACCATGTCTAAAAAAATTATCTTTATCTTGATGTATATCTGTTGACTGAAACTTTTTGTCTATCATTATCTGATCATAAAGCATCAACAAATATCTGTTTCTAAAATAATGATAATAACCTTTGTGCCAACAAGTCAACCACCCCTTAAGAAGCACATGTATATGGTTGTGATTTCAGTTTTATCATCCTGCTGAGGACTAAAGTTAAAGGTTTATCGTAAGACTTAGCAAGACCAATAGAAACTAAAATGTTATTCTATTCCTAGGTCAGAAAAGACTTTGAACAGACATTATAGGATATTTATAACAAAATGAAAATGCAAGCACTGTTGATCATGGACAGAAACTGCAGTGATGTTTACATGAAAAGCTTATTTCCTAAAAGATGTCAAAATTAATGTTGTGAATACTCAAAGAAGATATAAAGGTAGAAACCAGAGTGAATACCAAGATCCCAATTCAAAATGAATAACAAAATGCACAAAGTACTAGAATGGGGGGGGGGGGGAAGCAAGAGAAAGCATCCAGAAAGTAATGACTTTTGTGGAAATTGTGGGAGCAGATGAGATCCTCACTAGACTGTCAGCAGGAACGATCAGGAGGAGAGAAGAAGCAAAAATTAGTGGTGTGTGGAAAGAAAACTGAAAATAAAAGAGGAAAATAATTTTGAAAGGCTTCTATAATGCTAATGGTACATTTGAAAATATGCGTAGAGTGGAGAATTACTTAGAAAAATGCATATGCCCCCGTGGACAGCCCACATTTACATGAATACAAACAGCGCTAATTGGATTTGGAGGTTATTAATAATGTTAATAATAAAAAGGAAGATGTTGGAGGGAACTAGTTGAGGGCACTGTGGGATGTTGGAGAAAAATCGTAGGAAATTTACATTGTATACACTTATAAATTTTCAAAGAATAATTATTAGTTTAAAAGAGAAAAGGAAAACACACATGAAAGGACTGCAAACGGAAATGCCTGAAAAGACGTTGTCATTAGAGAAGTCCACCCATTTGGGTGTCGTGTAGTCGTGAAAAGCACCTCACCTACAATCAGGGGCACAGTTCAAACAGCATGATGCACCCACAAAGGGGCAGAACTGTCAGCATCTCGTAAATCAAGGTTGGACAGCTGTCTGGGGAAAGCAGTCCTCCTATGCTCCTCTGGCGTAAGAAATGCAAATTAGGGTTAAAGACAGAGTCATGGGATGAAGAGGAGGTTGTTCATATCCTACCAGCAAGCAAGTCTGCAAGCTTGGGCTTGTGAAGGAAGCCAAAAACACCCTACTAAGTCCTTAAAACACACAGAATGATGTTAGCATGCCTGCAGTACTCATCAGTGCTATGTGCGATCTCATTAGAAACACTGAAGCCTGGGCCGCTCAGCCCTTCTGAGTCTGACTCTGTGGCGGAGAGCACAGCAGCTATCTTTGGTAGATCCTCCGGGTAATTTATGCACAGGAAAGTTTGAACACTTAGAGGTATTTCTCATGGACACAGCCATATATAGTTAAAATTATTAAAATATAGCTAAGTAAGCCTATGCCAGCCCCAGTACTTCCTCCAAGGAGAGGAAGAAGGGAAAATAGAATCTGAAGGAGTGCAAAAGAAGTTTAAATTTCATATGTAACATTCTCTTTTACTTATGGACAGATGGCTGTGTGGTTAGGGGTGCTTACTGTTCTTGCAGAGGACCTCAGTTCTCCTGCCAGCACCCACATGGCAGTTCACAACTGCCTGTAACGCCAGTACCGGAGGATCCAACACTTCCGTTGTCCACAGAGGGCTCCTGCACATACAGGGTGCAAATAAACTCGTGCAAGGAGATGTGCATTTACTTTAACAAGATAACAAAGATCTTTAAAGTCGGAGACCATAAGGAAACATTATTGGTTAACCTGAGTGATCTGTATATGGTTGGTTTTTATGCTTTCCTAAGAATTTTGTATGTTTAGAAAATGCTACAATAAAGATTATAGGAAAAGGAAGCAATAATCTAATCCGGAAAATGTGGTGCAGGAAGACTGGTTCTTATGGCTGTATGTAAATCCCGTATCGTGTCACGCTATTATCTGTCTCTATTGTTTTTAGGCGAGTCAGGGAGTTGAACAGCAGCAACACTAAAAAGTTTCTAGAAGAAAGAAAGAGAGTGAGTATTTCATGCTTTTCTCGGCACTCCTCTTTGAAGAAAAAATTCTGTGAATAATAACTTGTGCTAGCCTCCCAGCCTTTCAAGCTGGTTGCCTAATTTCTTTATTTTTCTGTACCCTAAATATTCCAACATTGCCCCTCCCCAAAAGCCAAAGCAATCTCTTACTGCTGTCACTATGGAAATGATCTGACAGCATTTTATGTAGACTATAAAGCCAAATTTCAGTCATGCAGAAGTGTTCAGTTATTTGCTAAGATTTAGGAAAGGAGAAGATATGCCCAATATGATTTATGAATTTAAACTCCTAACAATTTTCGTGGTATTTTTCATTCCTTTTTTAAAAAAAAGTTTGGTTACCCTCAGTTAAATGATGAGTTTAATAAGCCATCCGTCATTTGTAATGTTGAGACTACAACTTGAAATTGATCATATTTTTTTCCAGCTGGCGATGAAACAGTCGAAAGAAATGGATCAATTGAAAAAAGTCCAACTCGAGCACCTAGAATTCCTAGAGAAACAGAATGAGCAGGTATTTCCCCCAACGCACATGGCAGACATCTGCAGCCCATCAGCTTCAGGGTGGTGGTGCCGTGGCCCACAGGAACACTCTGGGAAGGACTGTGGCCCAGAGTACAGGGAGTGGGGAGGTAGAGAGCCTTGCTGGGTGCTTGATGTACTTTCTCATTTTCATCTAAAAAAGCCAGAAGTACCTTTTGTGGAGTGGGAGAAGAATGTGGGTGTGGGGCGTGAAGAGTGCAGAGTTGTCATTTGGATCAGTCATAGGGCTGGGTTTCAAAAAGGATATGAGCAAACAGGTTGCAAATTACTCCTCCATTTTCATGTAAAGCTTTGCAGCTTGAAGTTGGTAGGTGTCAGCATATAAAAGTCAACCAAAAGAACCATCTCTCTTGAGTGTCAATCTAAAAAAGTGAATGTGTAAATTCTCCCCAGAGCGTCACAGTGGGATCTGAGTTTGCCTCCATAACTCAACAAGCAGCCCAACAGCTTAGCATCTTCTCACTGTTTTTTTTTTTTTTTCTCAAAGAAAAGAAAAACACTGACTAGAGAAGTTCAAGCTTACACACAGTGGTTAGTAGACATCACTTGCTCAGGTACCTGCACCAGGGCACATCTGCTTCCCCGCAGTGCAGCATAGCAGGCTCTATCCCACATGGGCCTTCCTTACAACCTCTGTAGCTCTACCAGAGTGAACATTTCTGTCTTACTTGGTCCCATTTCATTCTTTGGTTTGGACATTGTACTTTGTTGATGATTTGCATCCATTTAGAAACTGCAAAGAGCTTTTGATGAAATAATAATGCATTTTTCTTTTCTATTTCTTCCCCTCTAGAAAGCAATCCTATGTAAGATTTTTTTCAGAGTAAATAGCTCACCCTGAAGAATACTTCAGAAGGAATTACATTTTAAAAGGCCCTTGAAAAGAACACAAAACCATAGTCATTTTTGTGTTGGAGCTTAGGTAACACACCTAGCTTCTGGCTTCAAGTCCTCACGTTCTGTTGGACAGAACTTGGTCCTCTCTTGGTACCGAATGAAGTGTCTTAATTCTAGTCACAGCCCTGATCCCCAAGAGAGACCGGATATGTGTTTGGTCCTTGAAGTCCAGTTCTTTTGGCTTCATCAGAATTCATCATATTCTGGTATGCATTATGTTTTCCGTTTTTAAAGCGCATTCCAGAATGTGTCCCTGGCAATACAAGTCTATAAGAAAGGGTAAAGCTACCATCCCCAAAAGCTTCAGAACTCACTTCAGAGGTTCAAAGAAAGTAGAGGGTGAGGATATCTTGAGAGCGTTTAGGATCTGCTTTAAAAGAAGGGCATGATGAAAGGCAAGGCAGAGTTAGGTTTTAACTATCTAAATTAGGAAACTATTTAGAAATTACTGTGTCGCTTAGCAACAGGTTTGACTAAAGAATGTAAATGTGCTAAAAATTGCTCATCACTACATAGTGGTGTAGATCAGAGCTACAGAATACAATGTTCAGGTGTTGCTGCTTTTAAAGCATAATAAAGAAATCATTATGAGCATTAAACTAAGTAATGGATAATTCAAACCACATCATATTGCATTAAAATATGAGGTTCCTGAGAGTTGTATTGATTGGGTCATGTTGTAAAGATGCTGGCTTTTTGTTCTTAAACTTCACATAATGCCTATTAATGTGTCATAAGATCATCTACCACCCACAACTCAGGCTTTGAGTCACAGAAACTTACGAAAGCACCCAACGTGAAAAATATCCAGATGTAAAACTGTAATGATATTCAAGGAAAAGGCATTCACTATGTCAAATAGCAACTTCCAGCAAACATAGAATTGGGAAGGAATTCCTACATTAAGGTTCAATTTGCAAATATCACTTGCTCCATAGCAAATTAAACGCTAGGTTTTTGTAGTGTGCTTTTAAACACAAGGCCAGGAAGTGCTGGACTCACAGTTTGTCTGCCTGCTACAACACTCTCCTAGGCACGGTGCAGGGGTCCACTGTATCCACCTGTTTCCTCATGTCGACAAAGGCTGGAGCCACGTAACAGAACTCCATCCATAGTCAAGCAAGCGTTCCTTCAGGAAGGCAGTCATCATCTTCACGAAACCCCAAACTTCTAAATCAATCTTCCAAGCTGCTGCTAAGCCCCAAATTTCTCCCTGTGTGTAGATCAAAGATGATTTAATTTAACCACACATACAACATAGCCCTTTCTACTTTATTTTCCCTAGTCTTGTAGAATTCCCAGCCATGCCCTACCAACCCCAAAACAAAGCCTGGTGGATCTATGTAACTAGACTACTGTCAGAGGCACTGGTAGTAACAGCTAACAGGTTCACACAATTCCTTCTCGATTCTGGATCCTGTGGCCTTTATAAACACTTTTTAGCCTTGTGTCTGTCCTCAGCCACTTGTTCACTTAGACTTCCAAGGGCCAAGGCATTTTTTTTTTGTGACTTAGTTTTTCCCATAGTTCTCCAACACAGTGTTTCATCTGTCTTGACATATACCATTTCAGACATTTAACAGTATCATTACTGTCACATTCAACTCTTAAAAGTTAATATCTGTCATCTACACCATCATTCAATAAAGTGAGGTAAAGGGCTCAGCTAAAGCTCAGACAACCTACCCCCTTACAGGAGAGAGGCACACGTGGGACTAACAGGCATTGGTTGTTTGTTTGGTTATTTTTATTCCTTTGTTGAGTCGGCTTGGGGAAGGTTGTTGTTAATGGGTGTGTATGTGTTTTATTCTTAGCTTTTTTTGCTTTTCTGTATATGGTTTTGCATTCATTTCTCAAAATCACTTCAGTATTCATTTATTTTGTTTTCTATGTATGACTCAATTTTGACATTACTATTTTTGTACAAACAGCTTTTGAAATCCTGTCATGCAGTGTCCCAAACACAAGGTAGGACTGAAATTTTGATGATAAGCAAGACCTTGCTTTTCTCTGGCTACATCAGTATTCTTGATTTGATTTCCATTTATGACTCCCATCTGGTCATAACTAACTAATATCTTAAGGGGTTAGACTTAAAGCCCTGGCTATTTCATGCTTGAATTCCTCATCCTACTTAATCTGAAATGCTGTCACATCTGTTTGTGGTAGTGTTTTAGTCAGCATTTCCAGTTGTAAATCTGGGAATCAGGTCGTTATCTTGAAGAAAACCCAGACATAAGAACACTATTTATATATAATGTCTGTTGGTGCTTTTCAGTAATGTAGTATTGTGGTCTATGTGCAGAAATGTTATACTACAATGACTTTTGCTATGTTCTTTGTTAAGTCTGATCCACTTATGACTAGACACCCCTTGTAAGGTGACTATATAATTGACTATTTAAAGCAGGAACAAAATATTTTGGAGAAATATTAATAGCCAGACTTCAGCTAAGTTGTCCCAGGCAATAGAAGTAGATGGTCACCCTGCTCATGTGAGAATTGAGCTCTCAGGATAACCTTTCAATGGCATTTTATTATGCATTCTATACTATGTTCAACAGAATCCTTAAATGCAAATGCATAGGGAATTTTATTACTGTCCACTGAACATCAAGTCATTTACTTTCCAGCGCTGACAATGTCTCACAGCCATCTCTTATAATACTGTTCGTGTCATTCTTTCATGTTTGTATATTTTTCTCCATTTCTTCATTTTCCTGTATTACTATATGTCAGGCATTGAAAATTATATGGGTAGAGGGAATCATGAGCCCCAAATTTACGCAGATCTAAAATTCTGTGGTGATGTTATACCTTCCCTCACTAAAATGAAGGTGAAAGCCATAGTGTTAAAACACTTCATTGTCTGTGAGAAACTGGTTTTGTTATGGAACTTCATTTGGGATACTTAGATACTTCTAGTATGATCTAGAATTGACCAGCCCCTCCCTCTGACTGTCCGTTTAGCTGGAATATCAAAGAAGACATAAACAGTAGCATCAGGGCACTTCAGAATCTTCCTTCCACAGTGTATCTTTATAAGTTTTCTCCTGTTTCCATCCTTACCTGTCCTTTGTTCCAGTGACCTATCACTGAAAGGGGTGAAGAGGGACTGTTTCCCTACCACACCAAAAGGTGCAAGCATGCGGGTTGGGTATCTAGGCTTTCGGTTGGAAAGTCAAATTTGAAATGAATCACTCGGTTTCCCCATGTTCCCAAGTAATTACTTGTTACCGGGACCTGCTTCTGCTGACCCTTTTGAATAAGCTAGTCGCTTTAGTGACTATCTTAATTCATGATATTCAATTAATCCTGGCTTATATCCTGGTGTTCCATAAAAAGTAAATTATTCCAGAAAAGCAAGAGCTCCAGAGTTTAGATAGTAAGATTTCTGGAATCCTCCATGCTCCTGTAATGGTATGTTGATAGGTACTCCTGTCAAAGCAGTGTAATGTATATGCTTTTACCTTACATATCCCCATCGAAAGACTCAAGTCTTAATTACTTTTAATTAAATTTTAGACTATTTGAAAAATGAGTTATACATAAGCAATGCTATTCTGAAAATGCTAGAATTTTCCACACAAGGTACCAGCCACACTAAGTCAAACAGTTTGATCATCTAAGTAGTTGGCTCAACTTCTTTACATGAGATCTTCCCCAGAAATTTATAGGCCAGTTTTTCTCAGACTTTTATGTGCATTAAACTCTCCTGGATGATCTTGTTGGATAGATTCAGAGGATCTTAAGTAAACTCCAAGATTCTGCATTTCCGAGAATACCCCAGGAAGTTCCGAGGGTGTTGGTCTACTTGTCACATGTGTGAAAACAGGACAGGCCTAGAGGAAACAGACAAGAGCCAGTGGGGTCCTTCAGATGGGGATTTCCATGTGTAAGGCCATGTTTCTGGTGTTGTAGGCGAAGGAGATGCAGCAGATGGTGAAATTGGAGGCCGAGATGGACCGCAGACCAGCAACAGTAGTATGAAACTCCAGAGTGCAAACTGAGGCTGGAAAACCATGGACCATCGGGAGATCATGCCCAGCTCTAAACTCAGACTCCACGGACAAAAGCTGTTTTCTGTTGGATTTTTTTTTTTTTTTTTACGTACAAACACGGTGTTATCTGAAACCACACAGACTGGGGATGACCAAATGTTCTTCTGTTTAACAATTGACTATTGAATTTCTTTGGCCAACCAAAAATAGCTATGTATTCACAACAACAATAACAAAGAATCTCCTATTCCTGACAGGCAGAGTCGAACCGTGCTACACAACTTAAACATGTTTGCTAAAAGACAGCATCACAAGTCAGTGGGCTTGATGTTAACAGCTCTGCTTTGTGATGCATTAGGACATGTTTGAGCTGCTGCTGCAAAAAAAAAAAAATAGTGCATTAGTAACTTAATAGTAAGCGCATGCACTAGAAGAAGCAACTCTGTCTACAGTTCATTAGCAGAAGTGGCGGTCTGCTATCCAAATCACTTTGTGGAATTTCCTATACCTAAGTTACCTCATCAGAAAGTGCCATGTCTTTACCATGCCATAAGATGCTAATTTCCTGTCAATGTTGCAGAAACTGTTAGACTAATAGAGACACAGAAGAGTGTACCTGTGCCAAGCTCATCAGTGCTTCAAGGGGGACTCGGCAGGCTCGTTTCAGAAAGTTTACAGCTGCCACTGCTCTGTAGGGATTCCTTCTGCAGGTTCCAGGTGTTCCGGTTCACTATACACTATAAAGGTTGTGAAGTGGTTATTGGCAAAGGTTTGTAAATGTGACCATGTACAAAGTATTTATACTCCTTAATTCTCACGGTTATAGTGCGAAATCATCTAAACATTACCACGTGACAAGACTAGTCAACAGGAATCATAGACCTAATGTTTTGCATGATGCACAAGCACCAGTTATGACTAACCTGTTCCAACACAGTTACTCTAACACCAAATAACTACTGGTTAAGTAAATGTATGGCACAGAATATTATTTGACTATCAAGACTTTTAGCATAATAAAAAAAGTCTATATATATGTGTATATGAATTATGTGGGCATTCTTGATACTTCAAGTTCTAGTTTGAAAAAAATACATAACTAATTTAATTTTACACAAAAATATTTATGCAGATTTTCAGACTTTCATATCAGGAAATAACCTTTTTATGTCTGTTAAATATCCAAACGATTTGCTACCGTGTAAATCTGCATGGTCTTCTAGCCTGCTGTAGTTGCCTTGCAGCTGGCGCCTCAAGTGTTATGCTGGGATCAAGTCGTGCTACCCAAGCCCAGAGGAGCGCACAGAGACCTGGTAGCCTTGGGCGAATCAGAGTCCTGATTTTAGGATGTAAAATGCCAACTTAATTGTTGTATATGATTGTACAAACAGATTCTGTGTGTTCCTCTGAAGAGGACAGAGAAAATTATGATAACATGAAGGCTGAAATCCAACTTACAACTTCTCTAATAAAAAATGAAAACACATGTTATATCTGAGTATTTGCTTCCACAGTGTTTTCTAGACTCCCTTTGCCTTCTCATATATGATCTCCTTGTAATTTTCTAAAGGGGCTTTATTTCATATCTCCGTTATGATTTCCCTTACACAAAACACATAGATTCTACATAGAGAAGTCATGGGTTCTTTTGCCCTCCGTCCCCCAGTGATGATTTGAGTAGCTTTCACAGACCGTCAAATTCCTGGTTTTCTTATTTGTGAAACAATGGAATCAGACTGCGTATTTTCAGCACCAACATCCCATTTTAGTAAAAGGTTTTCTTCGCAATTGTGTTGCCAGTTTTCAAAGATTTTGATCACTTCTCTTCCTCAAGGCCAGCGGTTCCCCCAAGAGCCCCATTTGGCTGGCACTCTGTCTCCTGCACCGCAGCCACCATTAGCCATTGCCTCTGCTTTTAAGGCTCCTATTGTTAGGCGTCCCAGAAGAGGAGTGAATCCTGGGCTTGTTGGGGGGTGGGGTGAAGGGAAGGTGCTGTCCTGGAGCGGGGGATGGGAGGAATGGAGGGAGAGGAAACTGAGATCAGGATGTTAAATAAATAAAAAGAAGGCTCCTAGTTTTCCCATTGTCCTGATCATGCCTTCTCTGTGTTTCCATCATTCTCTGCCATAATTAATATTTCTATCTTGCAGTTTTAGAGTCTGAAGCAGTTATTTAAGCCAGATTGTTTTTAGTATTTGAAACATATTTACCCACAGATCTATTGAAACAATATTAAAGTAAACACAGCTAAGATAACATGGCAAAATTATGACTTTTTGTTTTTAAATATATATTGCTCAGGGCTGGAGAGGTAGCTCAGCATTTAAGAGGGCTTTCTTTTTTTTTTTTTTTTTTTTTTTTTTTTTTGAGACAGGGTTTCTCTGTGGCTTTGGAGCCTGTCCTGGAACTAGCTCTGTAGACCAGGCTGGTCTCGAACTCACAGAGATCCGCCTGCCTCTGCCTCCCGAGTGCTGGGATTAAAGGCGTGCGCCACCATCACTTGCATTCTCACTCAGAATGACTTTCTCTGTTTCCATCCATTTGCCTGCAAATATTCTTGCAGGTGACCAGAGTTGGGTTCCCAACATCCATGCCAGGTGTACAACCACCTGTAACTCCAACTGTAGGAGATCCAATCCCCTCTTACCTCTTTTAGCACCACAAACATGTGACAGACATTCGCATAGACACGAATACATTTTTTAAATTTTTATTTTATTTAATTGACCCTTTTCCCATTTATTTTACATACCAACCACAGTGTCCTTTCTTTCCTTCCCCTCAACTCCCATTTACCCTCAACAACAACAACAACAAGAAACCCTTGCTAATTAAAGTGGCTCATTCGCCTCTAACATTAAGAGCTCTACCGTGTTTCGGGGCATGTTGCTCTAGTGTCTGATCCCCATTCAGAGAACTCTGCCTTCTAGGGCCTCCTAGGATCTCCTTCGCTAGGCTCTGGCTACAAAGGAAGCTCCTTGTCTTCCGCTATGTGGGAGGGGCATTCTTTTGGCTGTTCATTTTGGCATCCTTCTGGGATATGCAGACCTGCTGGATCTTTGCTGTTTACCTCAGATTCATCCATGACAGCATCACCTTTGACCAGGTGTCACTACAGTACCATGTGGTTCTCATACAGTGGAGCTTCACAAATCCAGGAGACTTTGAAGCCTTTTGGAATTATGCCCTAAGACATACAAAGTGAGTCTGGTTCCGCTAAGCCCCAAGATGTGCCCGAGTTTCTACCATATCTTGCTTCTTCTGTACCTAGGACGTGTACTTCCAATTTAGGGCTCTGAAAACTTCGCACTTGATTCTTCTTTTGAAAGGGTACATCTTTGTCAGAAATCAAGTGGTTGTAGGTCTAAGGATGTATGTTTGTGTTGTCTGTTCTGTTCCCTTGATCCTTGTGTCTGTTTTTGTACAGGTACCACGACTCTGCAATATAATTTAAAAATCAGACACTGTGACAGTTGTAGTCTATCATTCAGGATTCCTTTGATTCTCATTCTCTGACCCCCTCTGTGTGTGTGTGTGTGTGTGTGTGTGTGTGTGTGTGTGTGTATTTCTTTGTGCGTTTTAGAACTGTTTGTTCTAGTCCCTTTAATGTCATTATAGTATTAATGCAGATCACATTGAATCTGGAAGTGACTTTTGATAAGATAGTCATTTCTTAGTATTCATTGGGCTCAGCCTTTAGCATCTTCTAGTATCTTCTTTAATTTCTTCAGTGTCTTAAAGTTTACATTGCAGAAGTCTTTTACTTTGTTGGTTGGGTTTATTCCTAGATTATTCTTTGAGGTGATTATGATTGGCTTTTATGGTCTGTTTTCTTTCCAGCACATTCGCTCTTGGTGTTTAGAAAGCTATGGCTATGTGTTGAATTTGTATCCTGCTAAAATGTATCTCCACTCAGAATTTCTGGTGGGGTAGAGCTTGGTTCTTATCTTTATCCTTCCTCAGAGGACATTCTTGATAAACTGGAATACCCACACAGTATTATACTTCTCTAAGTAGGTTTTTTTTTCCGTTTTAGAAAGCTGAAGAACAGCATTATGGGAAAGAAGCTTGCCAAACTACAGGAGCATCAAGATCGACTCCATGTCAACATGGGACATATTTATAGATCTCAAAGAATGAAAATATTCTGCCAGTCATATGACATACCACACAATGATCATTAAGGCATTTCTTGATTTAACAGATGATAAAATGTGAATATGTGCATGTGAGAACTTATGAAGCAGAGTATTTCAAATATTTTGTACATAATCTTCAAACCCCAGGCCTTAAAGAAGGAAGGAAATCTCAAATATAGGGCACAAGAGAATCCTTCAGAAAGCATACAGAACCGTCAACACCTGGGTTTGAGGTTCAGCAATGAGCTTTCAGGAAAGTAATTCAAATCACAAGTCAAGAAATCTGGTTTCCCTTAGGCTTAATCCAATCACATGCCTTTAATTCTGCTTGTGTAATCACTCTTACCCCTGCGAAGTGAGCTTTGCTCTTTCCTCCTCTACGTGGTTTCCTCCTTATAGATGTCAAGAGTTAAACAGACAGTGTTCACATTGTGCGTAATAACAAATAGGGCTCAGTTCTCCATCTGTCCTGCCCATTTGTTTCAGCAATGCATAGCCGGTGCTAAACCTTGGGGCAATCTTGTTCTGCTTGACTTCATCAGATCCCATCCCCAGCTGCTGATACATCTATAAATCATATCTCCCTTTGTAGGAAGTTTCTCTCTCCTTCCTTGGAGCTTCTCTGCTTCCTCGACATCCAGTGGTTTGAGCTTTTCCCTTCAGATCTTTTCCATATATACAGAATCTTTTTGCCAAATGAGGGTCCTGTCAGATCTCGCTCCGTTCCTGCTCAGCAGCTGCAGAATAAAACTGAGATCACTGGAAACAGCGTTCCAGTTCATCTTCATTTCTCTAATCGCCTAACCCATTTCAGTTTAGCATTCTTTGTCCACAGACAAGTAGCACATCTTCTCTAGCCCACTACACAAGGTTCTGTCCTCCCCAAATGCCACCTCCTCAAAGTTGCCTTTGATTTTCAAAGAATATGTAGTTCTTAACCGTTATAGGATTATTTAAAGTATTTTCTGTAAGGTGAAATATACAACTTACAATTGTATGACAATCTTAAAATAAGGTGTTTTTTGTTTTGTTTTGGTTTTTGGTTTGTTTTTGTTTTTTTGTTGTTGTTGTTGTTTTCATTTATCTTCTCAGTTCCTCAAAACACAACTACCTCAACTCTGTTATCCCCTTTCAAAGTAGTGCAGAGCTGGGTAAGTAGTCCAGTGACAGAGCACGCACCTAGGATGTGCAATGATCCTCAACAATGCAAAAACTAAAATGACCAACTACCACAGAAGCTACGAGGAACTTAACAAATGACTCCATTGACATTAGGAGAGCTGTGGAAAGTGAAGAGGGGATGCTCATTTTACTCTTGGTGTTGTTTAAGGATACATCATTTCAAACCAGAAATAGCTTCTCCTTTGTAGTCACTTCTGCAAGTCTGGCAGAGGGCCATATTTCTTTGAACTTTTCTGTGGTAACTCAAAGGTTTGGAGAATCCCAGGCCCACTTTAGCGATTGCACCTTTAGTATCATAAATCTGAGGTGATGTATCTGGCACGAATATTTATGAGCTTTTGTCCTTAATGTTTCATGAAAAGCAATCTGCCTCTCTATTAAGGAAAAGGAACAGAAGATAGTTTTAAATGGCAACATCATTGTTTCTGCATAAAAAGAAAACACTGTACTGTAACAATAAAGGAGGCAATGCCCCTTCTGCTTTCCTCTCCTTGACTGACTTTCTTAGATATCAGTGTGGGGTGCAGCCCCTGAGCTGCTTCGTGCTGGGCGTTTTTAGACTCCATCACAATTCAACAAATGAGAATATTTCCAAGACTCAAAAGTCTGTTTTGCTAAGCAGCTGCTTATCTTATGTCCCAAGAAATTTCATCCCAAAAGAAATGAGTCTGCTTGTTCACAAAGATGTATGTTCTTCATTCTTCATATTAAACTAGAAACTAGTTGTATCAACACATGTGAACCCGATGTAAGTCTAATCATGGAATATCTTGGGCAGGGTCAGAACAGGTTCCCTAAGAGGTGACCTGGGGTGATGAGAATGGTGTGGAGAAATGGTTCTCAGAACGTGTGACAGAGACCCCTTGGATCATCCTGGGTTCTCAGCAGCCTGCATGAGGTCCTGTGAGTATCTCTAGTTTCCAGTTCAGTTCATCTCTGTGGAACGCTAAGGGGGTTGTGTGTGTGTGTGTGTGTGTGTGTGTGTGTGTGTGTGTGTGTGTGTACATTCAAATGAAGATGACACAGCAACAGATTAAAATGAAAATCACCAGATGCCTGTGATTTCTAGACATAGAAAAACGTGAGATGACGTAAACAGTAAACAGTACTCTACCAATGCCTAGTATTGTCATTCTTTCATTAAAAGTAGTCACATATTAGTTAATATGTAGTATTAGTTAAGTAGCATATTAGTCAATATGCTAACAGGTTATAGATTGATTGTTACTTTTATTGGACTGGTAAAATATTTCAAAATTACTGTTTTAATTTCCAAGAGTTGTATTATTTACAGACAAGAGTCACGTATACAAAAACTCAAATTTCTTCAAACTATAAACATGTGGAAGAGTCCCAAACTAAAGATTTTAAGAGCTGTTAAATTATGATTTGACTTGAGTGAAGATTGTGTGGACATAACACTGACCTGGGTATGCACTTAAGATTCATGTGCCTCGCCGGGCGGTGGTGGCGCACGCCTTTAATCCCAGCACTTGGGAGGCAGAGGCAGGCGAATCTCTGTGAGTTCGAGACCAGCCTGGTCTACAAGAGCTAGTTCCAGGACAGGCTCCAAAACCACAGAGAAACCCTGTCTCGAAAAACAAACAAACAAAAAAAAAAGATTAATGTGCCTCGCTACATGTACATAATCCAAAACCCTTTAAAATACACGTAGAAAAATAGGTATATGCTTATGATGCAGCATAAATGGGAAGAGTTAGCATATCATTCATTATACAGAAATAAATGCACATTTTCTGAAGATTATTAGGAATTATGTCAAAAATAACAAAACTTCCTTGAAGCCTGATGCTAAGTGGGCACCAGCTAAGAGGTGTAATTATCTAAGAGTTGGAGCACAAACCTAAATCTTTGTTTCTTTACAGAGAGGTTAGTCCATACCCTCTTTTAGGAAGAGAAGGAATTTCTTGGTTAATGGATGCAGCAGTGGGAGGGGGGAGTAGGAAGAAAGTGGGGAGGGTCAAATGTGGAGCACTTTCTCTTTATTCCCTTGTGCTGGTTAGTTTATTGTCAACTTGACACAACCTAGAGTTCCTCCCTTGAGGAATTGCCTAAATCAGCTTGGCCTGTGGGCAGGCGTCTATGGGGCATTGTCTTGATTGCTAATTGCCCCACAATTCCTGGGCAAGTAGGTGCTCCTGGGCTGTTCAAGAAAATTAGCAAGCAAGCTGCCAAAGCAGTGTTCCTCCCTAGTTCCTGCTTCAGGTTCGTGCCTTGACTTCCCTCAATGGTGGACTGTGCTGTGGAGTTGTGAATTCAGATAAATCTTTTCTCTGAAAGTTGCTTTGGGCCATGGAATTTGTTACAGAAACAGAAGAAAGTAGAACCCTTGTGTTCCAGTGCTTCCCATGCCACCTCTCAAAGTCAGCAATGGAAAATGATTAGAACCAATCCAAGAAGAACTACACTAAAAGAGATTGACAAGGAACTAAAAAATGACATTCAGGAACAAGCAGACATAACTACTTGATAAAGGTCAGCTACAGAAAAACTGAGGAATAAACAGATTGGACATAGGCAGTCCTAAGGGGGCTGTGCAGTAACGGAAACAATAGAGAGGAAATGGGAAAGCCCTGTATGCTGGGACAGACGTAATTATTCAGACATCAGTGTGACAAAGAATACTACTACCATCCCTGGGTGTCAGTGTCTGTGTGTGTCTGTGTGTGTGTGTGTGTGTGTGTGTGTGTGTGTGTGTG